>NC_057824.1:22416282-22719313 GCF_910594005.1 Cervus elaphus
AACCCTATACTTCCAATGCAGCCATTCTAAACTCATCCACAAGCTTCAACTGCAAGCTTGCCTGGGTGAGAGAATTCCCAATTATAGAGCCAGATGCACAGGTACCTTTCAACTTGATACAACTTCCCGTTTTCTAATGGCAACTAAATCAGGAACCAAAATCAGCCCTCGCCCTCCCCTGACAGCACTCTCCCGGCCTGGCCCTCATCCAGGCCCCACTCACCCACTGTTCTCCAGTCCCCTGCCCGTTTCATGAACGCTCGCACACGGCTGCCCTCTCTGGCAGCTTGAGTACCTCTCCCATCTAAGCTGCCCCCCGAACTGGAAAGAATACTCCCAACGGTCAGGGGACTGGCCCGAGCGTCCCCTCGGCTGCGTGCTCACGGGGCACCGTGCTCAGGAGGGAGCCCCAGGTCCGCGGAGCGGCCGTGCCGGCGGGAGGCTGACCTGCACTTGCATGTAGAGATGGGCCTCCTGCCGCTCCTTCCGCTTCTGCGCCTCAATCCTCTTCTCCTCCTGCAATCGTTCCACCAACTGCTGAGGGATGTCCTGGTCGGTGACAGCTTGTAAAACCTCACCTGGGGGACAAAGGCACCTGCCTTCACCTCTGGGCGTTAGGCCGGCAAACAAAGCCATCCTTCAGGGTAATGCCGCTCGCCCCCCTCGGTCCACATGCAGACCCACGGGCACGCCGGCTGCTCCCAGGGCATGCCGGGAGGGAGGCGGGGCAAGCCGCAGTCTGGACGGGCGGCCGCAGCTCAGGCGCGGCCGGGAGGGGAGCGGCCCAGTGAGGGCGGGCGCCCGCGCACTCACTGAGCTTGGACTCGCGGATGTAGACCAGCATGTAGGCGTTGGTGCAGTGCCGCACGGACAGGTCGTCGTCGTGGCCCCCGTAGTTGTGCTCGATGGCTTCCTCCTTCGTGCACCGGGACACCACGTCGTCGTCAAACTTACACCACTGTGACGGGAACGACAGGGGTAAGGCGCACGGAGGACGAGGCAGCGTTTCCCTGAAGCCTCCTCTGCCGCGGGCGACCCGCGGAATCCTGCCAGCGCTCTCGCCTTCCTCGTCCCAAACTCTGGGGGAACTGCCGACATCCAGCCACAGGCAGTTCTTACAAGGCGCTCAGATACCAGCCCGGCTTCAGCTCAGGCTCCATCTCAGTCCACCGGGCAATAATGCCTACGCTGCAGGTTCTGCACCTGGCCATGGGGGCCCCTCCATCAAATCCCCTCCTGTGTGAACTAGCAGGGCTCGACCTGCTCTGTTCCTCGCTGGGCCTGGACACAGACCCCCAGACCCTCATCTGCTCCGCCTGATGAAGGTCACGTGATGGGATCCACTTGAACGAGGCAAAGCCAGAGCATTCATTATGCATGGCACTTGCGGGAACAGGCATCGGTCGCAGCCCCACCCTCGAGGGCCACAGATGATAACGGTCAGACAGAAAGGGATCCTGTCTGGTCCAACGTCCAATACTAAGATGTATATAAAAAGGACAATCACAACTTAAATCCACTTGAAAGTATCAGCAGTTAACACAGATCAGAACGTGCAGACACGTCAGAAGCCAAGGAGGAGTCCTTGGCCGCCAAGGCCAAGTCTGAAGCATCACTGAATTCCCACACAGCCTCCTGACCACCGGACCCCCTGACCCATACTTACTTTGCCATCCCCTTTGGGGTTGAGATAAACCACATAATGTCCACCATGATTATCTCCACTATGAACCAGGACAGCATGAAGAATGTAATTTGCAGGGTCTTTAGGATCAGTTTTTTGCAAAAATTCATCAAGTGGTAACTGTTCAGGAAATTCAAACCTATTTCAAAACAAAACAAAACATTTAACGAGAAATCTAGGTTTCACTTCTGGTGAGACACTTCACCTTAGGGTTTTATTTGCTACCAGGCCCTCTTAATTCCCTAGCCCCTTGTTCCGTGGAGAGGGCAGGGCATTTTACATGCAAGGTCCCCAGAACTCCTTCAGGTGACTTGCACATCGACAAAAATCTGAGGCTTGATTTGAGAAAAATGCCTGCAGAGTACTGATACACCTATCGGAGTTCCCCAATTCCAGGGTGTTACAGCAAAATATGCTGCCTTTTCTAGGAGGCGGGTATCTCCAGGAAGACTGTGGTGGGAGGCAGAGCCGGCCCCACACTGCCCTCAGGGACCCGGGGCCGGCACCACACAATGTCCTGCCCGTCAGAGGCCAAGAAGCAGGACTTCCACGTGACAGCTCACAGTGTGAAAAAATGTCGGCAACTGATTCCAATAAAACTAGGACGAAAACCGAGGTGAGGGCCCAACAAAGCTCAGCAGGTGGGATGGGCCTGTAGGCCGCTGGTCTGCGAGCTCCGCCATCTCAGGGCTCACGGTGAGGGGCAAGGACAGGCTAGCAGGCCCGGCTGCTGCAGGCAATGTGGTCGAGCCGCGCCCTCCCCCAAGTCTGGGGGTGACTGGCCAACGTCCAGGAGGCTGGTTACTGTCAGGCTGTACCCTCTGACCAAGGGGTACAAAGTCACCGCTCCAAGTTCTGTCTGCTGAACCAGACAAAGCAGTGTGGGGTACCAATCTCTTACAGGTGCTTGAAGGGTCTAGAAAACACATGGAGCAGTGGGGGGAGCACACCCACCTACACCAGCACCCCTGACCAGTCTGGCACATTCTGCAAGTCGATATGAACCCAGAGATAACAAACCACTGGAGAATCCTAGGTAAAGCAATAGAGGGATATCAAGCCCCACTTCTAGGGCAAGCAGAGCCTGGGCAGCAGAAAGCACCCTCCCCAGGGCGTCATCTGCCTGAGGGTGGACAAAGGGGCTCCCTGAGCAGGAGACAGGGGTTTGCAGCCCCTGAAGCCATCCCTTCAAGAGGGCAGATCAGACTTCCCTGGCGGCCCAGTGGCTGGGACTCCGCACTCCTAATGCAGGGCGCACGGGTTCGCTCCCTGGTCGGGGAAGATCCCACAGGCTGTAAGGCTCGGCCTCCCAGTGCACCGCCCCCCACCCCCCCAGAAAAGTTCTTGGGACACCTCGGTAGAGCAGGAACCTAACAAGAGAGGAGACCGAGGACAGACAGACTTTAACAAGGCACCAAGACTAGCCCCCGCCTGAGGACGCTGGGCACACCCTACCTCTCACAGCCCTCTACATTACCTATCATTGATCTTGATGTTTTGGTCCGTCTGAGGATCATACATAAATCGCATCAGTTGCAGATGTAACACTGGTGGCAATGTCAGGAATTTCACTCCTTTTTCTGCCTCCTAAACGTTGAAAAAGAAATGCAGGTTTAGTTCGCCTCCGGTTACTTCTCCCAGCCACCAAAGCGATAGCATTTCACATCAGGATGGGAACACAGGGGGGACGTCTGCTGGGGAGACAGGTACAGGGGCCTTTAAATGCCCTACATGGGAGATCTCCTCTCAGACTGCATCACACTATCTTACTGCCCAGGGACAGGGACGGGGAAGGCAACCAAGGCTCAGTCACTTGCTGCCCTAGCAACACAGTCAGTAGACACTGAAATTCTGGAGAAGTGTGAGAAAATCAAATGGAAGAGAAGGGCGTGGTCGGGGCTCAGGAGAACAGCCTGTGAGCGCCGCCCTTCCTCAGGGTGGTCAGTGCCGACCGGTTCACTCCCACTTCTGAACACACCCCCTCTTGCTAACAGCAAGGTCCCCTGCCTGCTGGCATGGCCTCTGCCCAGCCCCCGCCTCACTCCCCCGTCTCCGCTCCGCCTTAGCCGGCTCTTTCCTCACTCAAAGCAGCCTTGGCCAAATCCAGCCGCCACCATGCCATCAGGCCTTCCTTCTGAGCTGTGAACCTTACTTCCAAGACCAGTGAGGAAATGCCCACCTGGAGGAATGGGTGTCCACGAGCAGCCACACCTATGTGGCAATGTTCTCTGATGTACATTCTTGTATTCAGAGAACAGGGCAATTCTGGGAAGAAAACCAAAAACCCAGGAACCTACTGCCACACAAAGGAATGGCATGGTTTTAGTGCCACTCGGGAGAGTAATAGAAGGATCCTGTTTCTTGGCCACTGTCCCCAGAGACTCTGATTCTAATATACATATTGCTCACCCAGACCCCAAAACATTCAGCGTGGATTAGGGCGGTTCTTGTGACTCGTGTTTCCTAAGCATATCCAGCAGCATGTTCCCTAAGAGACTTACTGATCTACACCCCAGCACCCCGAGTGGCCTGACCCAGCAGGACAGCAGGTCTGTGACCCACTGCAACACGGGTTCACTCGCGCACACACTGAATTAGCAAGCTTGGTAAACACAGGACAGTCTGAAACACTCAGGCATTAGCTGAGTCAGTCAGTGGAGATTACGAGGCTGGGTGGCTGGACCCACGTGGGCGCCGCTGATCCACCGAGCAGCCTGACCCGCAGCCTGCACAGGCCACAGGCCACGCCCTGTGACCGCAGACTGTGGCTGGGTCACACCCTCAGTGCTCCGCAGAGTTCCTGCAAGGCCGCGTGGCAAAGAGGCAGGGACACGAGCGCTTGTGCAACAAACAAGAGAAATGCGCTCCTCGTGCTGGGAGTCAGGGTTCTCAGAAAACCAGCAAAGAAGAAAGGCAAAGCACCATCGCCAGCAGCCGCCAAAACGGGAGTCTTGGTGACTGAGCGGCTCTCCCTGTGCCCGGGAGACAGCAGCGATCCGAGTCGGAGGATGCGGTAAGGTCAGGGGCAGGGTTGGATGGAGTGGGAGGGGCAGGGGAGGCGGGTGACGGTCCCGCCTCCGATCCACAGGAGGCTCGGCCACCTCCTGCCCACGGCATCCCCAGCCCTGCACCAGCGACACGACCAGCTCTCTGCTGTCTCGTCCAGACTGAGAAACACGACCCTTCCGCGCGCTCCACACCAGCAGCGTGTGGACAGACCCTTAGTGGGTCTCCAGCTGGCGGGAAAGTGAGGGGTCTGAACACGGAGCGCAAGGACCGGAGGGGACACCAGCCCCCAGTCTCAGTTACCTGCAGGCCGTGCTCCCCGGCGTCGTATTTATTGTCACCGTCCAGCTGTTCTACCGCCACATAGTCCACAAACGATTCAAAAACTTTCAGGGGAGAGAGAGAGAGAGAGAGAGGAAAGTCAGCCAAAGTCATCACTGAAGCTTCAATTATAACATAACCAACCGCTCAATTCAGGTGCCAGAGAGGAACGAAAATATCAAGCACCGCAGCCGTGAACACGAACTCCCAGCTCTGCGCCTGCACTGACCCAGGGAGAGGTGTTTACTCTTAAGCAAACTGAGGGTGCTGCTGAGTTGGCCAGAAAGTTTGTTTGGGTTTTTCATAGGATCTTACAATATCATCTTGTCTTACGATCACATGGAGTGGATGTTTGACTAATAACAACATCAGCAACATTAGAAACAGCCAAGAATGCGGCCACGTGTAACTCTCAACAGTAGAACCTAAGTGTGCTCACCCCTAAGTTTTAAACACAGATGCTGGTGAAATAATGGGCGAGTTCACTGACTAGATGGGGCAGTAATTCTCTCACAATATCCATGCACATCCAATCAGACGGATCCTCGCTAACCCTTTATGACTGCGTCAGTTACACCACTATAACGCTGAAAAGGAAGAACGCAGAATTCATCCAAGGATGGCAGCCAGTGGACCAGCAGAGGAGTCTAGAAACAGGCCTACACAGATACGCAGGGCTCACCGCTGACAGGGCAGGCAGAGCACCTCGGGTCCACACTGACCCCAGGGAGAAAGGAACTGCTCTGGGTGGGTTGGAGATCGACAGAAAAGAGAGAAGAATTGTCTGATGACTTCAGGGACAGCACAAAAAGCAAAGAGCAAAACACTGGATTTCACAATTATGAAATTCTGTTAAACGGCTAGACGGCAAGAGCAAACAAAGTGAGCCCCCAATGCGGGAAGAGCCCCCAAACCCAGCCCAGGGTCCAGAGCCCACGAGGAACCAGCCGCACGGACTGGTCTTTACTACACGGGCAACCACCACCTTCACACACTGGGTGACGGCAGTGTGGGACCCCCGCGAGCCTGCCAAGGCCCGGCTCACTGCCCGGACCTTCCAGGCGGTAGCGATGGGGAGGGAAACCCCAGAATCTGAGAGTGTGAGGATTACAGGGGCCCCAGGCAGCTGGCCTCTGCAGGATGGAGGGCCTGGGAGAGCCGAGGCTTCTCTGAGAGCCTTGCTGAGCACTGACCAGGGAGGGACAGCCCCCACAGCTCACCCCGGCCTGCAACAGCCCTGCTCCCTGCAGCCACAGTGAGAAAGCCCCACAGGGACGGGACCTCGGGCAGAAAACCTGCCAGACGCTGCCTCGGCTGTGGGGACAATTGAACACCACGGTTGCAGCAAGAGACCACACTTAAATAGGCCTCGAAAGCATCAACTATCTCCATACAACTGAAATGTGCCCCAGAACAGAGGTGAAGAGCAGCCAACACCTGACAAAATAAAAATCATGACAGCTGGCATCTGATGAAAGATGACTGGACAGGCAGTGGGGCTGGAACTCACAGCCCGTGATGAGAGACAAGTTGACGGAGACAGACCCAGAAATCACAGGATTAGCAGACGTGGACATCAAGTAACCGTGAACTACATTCCGCACGTTCCGGAAGATACCCAAATCACCAAGGAGCTTTTGAAAAGGTGAACTCTCCCTGACTTCCAGGCAAATGAAAATCAAACCCAAGATAGCACCATCTTCCACCATCCTGATGACTAACTGCTCTGGAGTGGATGTGGAACAAGGGCTCGCAGCTTGCTGGGGAGTGGCAGGGATAAATGGCTGCATCTGCTAAGCTCGAAAAGAATGGTTTCCAAAGACCTGTGTTATACCCCCAGAGTGGAATACTACACAGCAATGAAAATGATCAGATAACTACTGCCACAAGTATATGGAGGGAACACTGAGAAAAAGCAAATCGACAATTAGAAGACTATGTTCTACGTGCTCCCGTCCTTGTAAAATCATCCAGCAAAGGATGTTAGAAGCCCAACGCTTCCCAGGAGGAGAGGTGGGCAATGACAGCAAAGGGCCAGCGTCTCACTTAATCAGCAAACGTTTTAAGTTTCTTGACCTGAGTGGGGTTACCTGCGTGTGTTCATGAGGTACGTTCATCATTTGGGCCATTTTCTCTATAGTGTATTTCAGTAGAAACTGCATGATCAATGAAGCATTGTAACAAACCATGAAAAGGCCGTGCTCTATGCACACAGAACTCACTGTTTTTCTTCCCTTTTATGCTTAGCTGGATGTCATAATAATCTTCTCTTCTATCGGACCGGTAGTCTACCTCTTTACACTGGATGTAAGACTGCAAGCAAGGAAAATAAGGTGGCTTAGGCACTCAGCGTCAGAACACGAGCACTGAAAAGTTTCTACAAGTCATTCTTCAGAACTGGTAATCACATACCACCATCTTGCCTCTGAATAATTTAGGTATGGTGCCTTCTACACACGTGCCTT
This sequence comes from Cervus elaphus, assembly GCF_910594005.1. NCBI lineage: Eukaryota > Metazoa > Chordata > Mammalia > Artiodactyla > Cervidae > Cervus > Cervus elaphus. The sequence goes on from NC_057824.1 coordinate 22,423,759, forward strand.
TCATCTTGTTTTCCACATTATCAAGCAACTGGAAGAGAAAGTTTTGGCTTTCAGAAAATGTTGCGCATTATGCAGTAATTTGAAACACGACTAGGAAATTTCAATGGTCAAAAAAATTCTAGACTATAAATATTATGACCTTTAGCATGCAATTATCAAAAACATACAAAATCTTCTTTCTTGGTTGGATATTTACAGAAATAACTACATGCAACAGCTGAGATTAACCCCCTACACAGCCTCTGGGATGAATTAGTAACTTGTGGCGCCTTTAAGCATTTTCATATTCATTTTACCTCTGTGGAAAAGCATGTAAATTGAGCACTAAACTTAACTCGTATTGGTCCACACCAAGAGATTAATGAGGTTGAGCCTGTCAACAGGATTGACTGGTTTGTCCATGGATATTTAATGAACTGGATTCAATCCAGCTAGTGCTGCAAAAAAGAAAACACACCTTGCCCAGCCAATCACCTTGAATTGCCATTTCACGTGTGTGTGTGTGTGTGTGTGTGAGTGTCTTGCATCACGACTGGAAGAGTGGGTACCTGCTAGTGACTAGAGGCGGTTTGGGGGAGAGTCACCCACACAGAGGTCTGCCTCAACCAGGACTTGTTTCTTGGGTTACTAACTGGTAGATTACGCCAATTTAACACATTAACAGTCCACTGCCTATACTGTTTCCCCTCACACTTTCCTACCAAATCACTTTTCAGTCTTTCTGGCCTTTAAATGAGATACGTGCCATCTTTTCTTTCTAGCATAGTCCTGGTCCTGAACAAAGATGGGCATAACTGGAATTACAGTGACTAAAGTAGGTCTGAGGTTTTGTTTGGTAACAACTTCTGACAGTGCTTCGAAATATGAAATGTAAGAGGAAAAAAATTACAGGAGGAAACTCACCACTCGACAGAGCTCTTGAACATCGTGTTGCATGAAGCTATCTAACGTTTCCCACCTTAGAAAGATAAAATGAATGTACATTGAAACTTCTAAATTTCACAGGAGAGTTAAGAAACTAAACCGTATCACCAGTCATCATTCTTAAACTAATTTAGAGGATTATTTTGGAGGGTTATAATTCAAAGCCAAGTTGAATTTTATCTCAACACCAAAACGCTCACAACCTTCTCTTGTTCTGAAAGTCTTACTGCATGGGGAGGTCATGTTTGCAAGTAAACGCACAGAAGCTTGAAGACCGTACCTATCCTTTTCCTGACAGGTAAACCTAAGTGGTGCATTAGTTCTCAAGCAAAATTCTAAAAGCCTCCATTGACAAAGAGGTCAAACAAAGAACACTGGTGAGATGTGCTGACGCGACTGCGTGCCTGTTCTCCGCTCTCAAGCCCTCTGCGTCCACTAGCTGGAAAGGTCTCCCCACACGCACCCGAACGACTTGGTCAGCTTCTTTGTTCCTACAGGCTTATCGCTGTGCTGTAACTCGTAGAACACTCTCTGCAATGCTAAAGGGACACTTTTGGATGAATCGTCGCCCTCTGTTGGCATCATGTACACAGCCTAAAGAGAAGCAATTCAGAAGTAAAAATGGAATCTTATGTGAAAGTATCATTTCTAACACCACAACGACTAAGGTAGATGGGTAGGGCTTCTCACTATCCCCCCAAAGAGCCAGAACATTCTTTGGACAATCATGGACATCTTTAAAGACAATCTAGAAGTTACAAGAAACTGCAAAAAGAATTTTAAAGATTACTCATAGCTTACCATCCAATGAGAATCACTTCTATTTCATACTTCTTAGAGCAAGATTTTTAACTTGACATGTGAACAAAAAAGTTGATGAAACCTTCAATGCTACTGAAATTATCCATACTCAGCTAGCCTCTAATCTAATCCTATCAAGGTAATTAATGCTTCCTGGAAGACTAGTGTGATGCAAATAGTAAGTGACAGCAGACCCAGCAATGGGTCTGTGCTATTCTCACGACCTTCCTAAAGTACAAATAACTATCCTGTTAGATTTTATGTTTTATCTATAAAAAGTGAAAAATCAGATTCCTGGCCAGTAGTCTTTCAACTCATCAACTTCCATATAAAGCTTTTCATATCTTGCTACTACTGACTTTCATATTTTAAAAAAAAGCTTGATTACTTCTAGCCCAATGAAGTTGGGTTTGCTGGCTGTACTAAGCTTTTCATCACACTACTTGGCTTCACAAGTATCTGGACAATGAGGAATGAAGCTACGTGTAACCGTGAGGCAGGGCCCTCCCTGGAGACAAGCCTGGGGCCGGGCTGTTCTTGCCCCAGAATCCTGCAGAGAGAAGGCAGGCTGGGGAGGGTTGAGGGAGAGGAACACCATCCATTTACCTTGCGTAGCTGGTTTGTGAAAAATAAAGTCTGCAGCAGGCTGTTCATGTAGCAAGTCGCTCCCTGATTCTTTAAGCCGACGTAGCCCGTGTGCTTCTTTGAGTCCCACCTATGAGACCAGTTTGAGGTTCAGGGAAGGCTGCGCCCCCACGCTTCTGCCACGTGTGTGGGCAGTGTGGCTGGGGCTGGCTGCTCTGTGCAACCACCTCCGCCCCACTCCTGACACGGGGTGATGTCCGAGCACCCGCCTCCAAGCGAGTAACTCGTCGCCAAGCCAGGAGTCCTGCTCACCCGGCTCCCTCCAATATCACGTGTGTGGTCCACTCAAGTGCGGGGACTAGTGGGAACTCGGTCTGAATGGAGCGGCTGCATGGCCATCATGTACCCAGAGCAGTGCTCCCACACACGAGCTAGTCTACTGCTCTCAGACTGGTTCCCTCGCACACGCATGACACACACGTGTAGTCGGTGCAAGGTGGGAACCGCCGAAACCCTCTTTTCTGTAGTGTCACATACATGGGCGAGGACGGGTATGCCGACAGGGTCAGACCTCAACTCCCGGAGCCTCTTCTCTTGAGTACGCTGTATGGCTGGCTGCTTAGGACAGTCAGCAGTCTGCAGCACCCCCACAACCCCCCGCAGTAACAGGAAGCAGAGGAGCCCTCCCTCTCTGCACACATTATGCGAACACGTGGCCAATGCTAGATGTTTTCTGTGAGGTCAGCGTCGGCAAAGACTCTGATGCTGCGGGTATTAGGTTTTCTTGAGTAAGACAGTTTTGATTGCTAAGTCTGAAAAACCCAATCTGCTTTGTTTTATTAAGTTAAAAGACATATCGTAAGTATAGGGGAACACGTTTTTAAAACAAGGGCAAAAAAAAAACCCCACAAAAAACTTAACTAGAAATACCACCTTGTTGCTCACCCTTGACCCTGGATATCTGAATATGATTCAACTGTACAGTTTAAGTGTGTGTTTCAAAAAGGGGAGTCTGATTTCTCTGCAAGTAGCCCAATTAATATGAAAATCAACAAATCTCATTTGTTTTTTAAAACTCCCAGTGCCACCAAGCCCCCCTCTTCCCAGGTCAGCCTATACGCTCGTGCCAGAGGAGGGCCACACGGGGAGAGAAACACTGTGAGCAGACAGGGTACCTGCACCTGCCTCGCTCCTAGACCACGCTGCGCTTCTTCAGTTCCTGGCCTGAGGACACCCGTTCAGCTCCAACCTGATGCCAACGCGCCAGCTCGGCCTCTGGAGCCCCCGGTACACTCCCCCGATGCCCCGCCCATCCTTCTCCCTTCCCACTTAACAAGGGCCCAAAGCTATATGTTCTTCAAGGCCAAAACCCTGCTTCTGCCCACAGCCCTCCCAGACCCGGGACAGGAGCCCACCCTCCCAGCTCCCCACCCCTCCCCACCACCACACGCATCATGGAGCTGCCCATCCCTCCAATAGAATGACAAGCACATGTGCTGCCAGAGTCACTGTTACTAACTCCTCTGCCTGACCGGTCCCAGAGTTCTCTGAGGATGTAACACCGTGGCCGCCTTGTCCACCACAGTTACAGTCCTAGAGCCCAGCAGTGTGCCGGGCTCACAGAACTGTGTTACTCGCTCAGTCGTGTCCACTCTGTGACCCCATGGACTGTAGCCCACCAGACTCCTCTGTCCGTGGGATTCTCCAGAAAAGAATACTGGAGTGGGTTGCCCTGCCCTCCTCCAGGGGAGCTTCCTGACCCAGGGATCGAACCCAGATCTCCTGTTATAGGTGTATTCTTTACCACCTGAACCACCAGGAAAGCCCAGGCTCCTAGAAACTGCTCGATAAATGTGCCAAACAAAGGCACCGCCGTGCGCGCGGGCCGAGCACCGGGAGGGTGCGTCTCTGCTGCCACGGGCGCCTCGGCTCACTCCTCTCACCACAGCACCCAATCAAAGGGAAACTTACGCAACTCCATGGGGGGCGTCCGCCTGCACAAAGACTTCAAACGTAACTTTGTCATCATCAATAAATCCTTTCTCAGGATCAGTCACTTCCTATAAAAAAAAAAAAGAATATCCAACTTGCATGAGAACACATGAATACTCGCTTCATTTCAAACAATTACCCTGGGGCCCTGTACTTGACAGATTAAAATACTACTTTTTCAAAACACCCAAGTTGTGCTTTCTAGTTCTGCAGCGCTCTGGCCTGTTTTCAACAATGTTGTCCTCTGAATGAAATCAGCCAAAGTCTGGATGCCTCCTGGAGAAGTGGGGGGAGACCACATCTCAGACCCAAGACCTCCATGTCCACTTAGCAGGCAAGGTCCAGGGAGGCCACCGAGAACACTCCAGAGAGCTGAGCAGAGCGTTCCTACGTCCTACTGGCTTCTGCGCCTGCAAAAGCAGCCCCAAAGCGCTGACGTAAGAATTCACTGGTTACTGGAATCTCCCCGCACCGTGCCTGCGGTATTATTTTTCTTAAAGGAAATCTAGCCTATCCAAAAAGCGCTAGACTACCTTACAACATCTAATCAAAACACTGGCTGCTGAAAACCTCGGCAAGGAATCAGGAAGAAACCCATTTTCAGTTACCTATCCAACTCGCAGAGCAAATGTTTCTGATTCTGAAACAAATGGATAGAAGAGCTGAAGAATTAAGAATCAGGGAACGAGGACTGAGGCTCGGATGATTCAGTCTGAGTAACTGCTACTTACACTCCAGGCCATGAAATTGGAAAATCCCCAGTCGTTCTCTTTGTGGAAGAACAAGTGACTGATGCGCCGGCTGAAGGACTTCTCGTCGTCTCTGTAGTTGATGATCTTCAGCACCGCCTGTGCGTGACAGGACCAAGACCTGTGCGAGGAGGGCGACCCGAGCCTCAGTCCACAGCCTGACCCACACCTGACCCCGCTTTAAGAGCACACAAAATTGCCCCATCATTTCCTTCTATGTTTTTTAGATGGAATCAAGGGCACACATGTAGATCTTTAATGAAGAAAGAAGTGAAGAGGGTCCCGGGGTGCCCCTGTGTAGTCTGGAGGGATTTCAGTCTACGTTTTATGTCTTTTTGATTTCTAAAAGGTTTCAAGTTTTTTTATTGATATCTATAAAACACAAGCGTTTGAACTTCAAATAGTGTCCTGAGATTTGACAAGAGACGATAGCTTTTTGGTCAGATAGTAGTTCTAGTATCAAATATGGCGAGACTGCCTGAAAAGCACTGAAGAATGATGATAAAGCTGTTTGGTTGTTAGATAACAGACCGAAAGCTCCAGGTTCTACAGGTGTCACTCCTGCCCCTCCCCCTGGGGCTGCGAGGCTCCTGGGTCGGGCTGTTCGGGGGCTCTGAGAAGGACCCCGCCACCTGGGAACAACTGCAAGTGCAGACGTCCAGGGCAAGCTGCACGTTAAATGCTTGAGGCCCAATTCAGAGCTCACAGAAGGACTGCTTCAAACGACCTCTGACATGGCCGCAGACTCGTGAGCACAGGGGCGGCGGCTGCTGCCCGCTCGGGCCCCCTGTGTGGGCTGCGCCCGAGCCACCTGCTCTTCAGGCTCAGGCCGTCTGCGGGACTAAACAAGCCCAGCCCAAAGGCTCATCCGATCAGGTCAGGTCGTAATGTGAACTGAACACAGAAGTAAAAACACAGCCGAGGCCCTGACTGCTCCTGAAAACTGGCTTCTGAAACACCCAGGTAAAGAGGAAAAATGAAAGCAGCTGGGTCCTCCGGGGCCTCGGCAGCCCGCTGGAGCCAGTTCGGGAACATCTGCATCGAGGTGCCAAGGGCCACGATCTGGGGGCGCAGGGAGACGTGGGCCAGGGAGGCGGCGTCTCCTGGGCTGGTCAATGTGGAATGAGGTGAGGCAGAGGGAGCTGGGACCCCCCAAACAATCGCTCAGCTGTGCTGCTGGGAAACACCCAGCAGCAGGAGTTTGGTCTTTAACTTTCCGAATAACCCACAGAATCAGTTAACATACAGTGCGGATGTCTGCCTGGAGAGTTTTCCTTAACTGTCGTCTTCCCCTCTGGCAGTTATTGGCAGAATAAGAATCAGGGTAGTCCAGAGAGGCCCTAATTCCATGTTCCACGGGCAGGTAGATTCTCACATACACAAAGTTTAGTATTTTATTTGCAGGAAAAATATACATCTTTTCTAGTTTAGAGATAATACCTACCAGTGAGTTTTTAAAGAGGGAAATGTATTGAATCTAATTGAAAATCAAATTGCTATGTAGAGGCAGCAAGGAAATTCACAGAGAAATCCAAAATTCAAAGAGGCCAATCTGGCTTATAACTAATTGTGGATTTGTAATTGCATCATTTAAACTGTCTTACGTGGAATCAGATTCAGCATTGCACTGGAGAAAGAATCCTACGCTTTTTTGGTGTGGTCTGTCTGGATAAAAGCGTGGCATCACCATAATCTTCCACGGCAGATTTCGCACAAAACACGGAGGGCTAAGGACCGACTCACTCAGTCTGCTGAAGCGCTCGACAGTGAACTGAAAGGTTGCCTCGGAGCGCCAACTCGTGTCTGCAAGAGAACACTTTGTCAATCATAGGGCCCGGGGACTGTCAGACAACACTGAAAGCAGGACAAACCTGGGATAAACATTCTCTACAATGGCAGTTCAACCGCTAAAGCCTAACCCTCTGGGGAAAGGAGAGCATCATCTCCAATTTAGTAGCAATCTAAACTGTGAGATGACATACAGTTTGTGTGAATGAAACCCCAGACTCAGAGGGCCAGCAACACACACCTGCCTTCCCATCAAACTGGCTCAGTGCGATTAAGAACGTCTACTCTGCTCTGTCTTAATTCCCAAGTAATCCGCAGTGAGTGGAAAGGCTGGAGGAAAGGAATAAACTTCTCCTGTCACATCTGTTCAAGGACAGGGCTTCAGGAGGGAAAGAAAAGGGCTTGAGACCGGGGCTGAATGTAGAGAAAAGACATGGATTTGCAGGCAAATAGGGCCTTCCGAGGAGTGGGGACAGCCATTCCTGGGAAGTGCAGCACTAGTTAGAGATAAGACCGTTCCTAAGAAGTTAGCTAAAAATAAACGTTAACTTCATCAGTTCACTATTTTGGTGAAATCGCCCTAGATTCTCTAAGGGGAAATATCTGGGGGGGGGCGGGGGGAGAATGAAGAAACTGGTATTTCTTTGGACATGAACAGAATGAACTGTTAAATTTACTCAGCAAGACCAAAGGCCAACTTAAGAAATCAAGGTTTCCTCCAATAAAAAGCAAAGCATTGATAAGAATTAAACTAAAAAGTCACATTTTGAATTCTAGCCTTTTCTGCTGGTGACTACTCATTTCAAGAAACCCCAGGTAGTGATAATTAGCGCCAACAACCCATCGGCGTTCTCCAGCTGTCCAACCCTCCCAAAAAAACCTGTTACCGGCCAGCACGTAAGAGAACTGCAGCGGGGAGGACAAACTGCTATGCAACTTTCCAGTCACTTCCCTGCTCTTCACGAGCCTGTCCGGTGGCAGGAGGGGACAGCTCACAGGCGCAGGGGCCGAGGGCCACATGTGACCTAGAGTCACAGGAGGGCCTTTTCTGGCTGAGCAGCAGGGGCTGTTCTGTCATCCCCGAGCCCCGGCACTAGTGGGGTTCTCAGGCCTAGGAAGAGCGTGCCGAGAACACACCCAGGCCCTCCACGCTTCACTTCTCTGCACACAGAACTGCCTCCATTGTGGCTGAGTTTGTTCTTAAGAAAACATGTCCATCAGTCCTCATGAGAGGGTGGTATTCTTTACCAAAGAAAGAAAACCCCATAGGATGTGCTAACAGCGCTTTTCCCTCCGTTTAAAGGCTCTGTCCCCACTTGTTTGACTACCCGTAACCCAGCTCTTGGCAGAGGCCCTCAAAGGAAGAGCAGCTGCACGGCGTGTGATGCATTTGAGCCTCTGCAGGGGTCACCCTCATCCCTTCCCGAGATAAGAGTCCACAGAAAGGCAAGACGCCTGTTGCAGAGAATGCTGTCTAGGGTGCTGGGGAAAGAAGCGGGCTGCTCCTTCACAGCCACACACATCATATTTGAGCAGCGTCCAAACCCCGCAGCCAGGCAAGGCAGGTGTGACTCAGCTCCCAAGTCACAGGTGGGGACACCGAGGCTTGCTGAGGTCAAGCGGCTTGTCTCATCCAAGGTGGCACAGGGGGTCTTAGGACCCAAGATCTGTGGGTCCTAAACACTAAACACAGTGACCAATGCCATCTTAAGAGTTTAGGGGACCAAACCCAGAGCCTGATTAAACCAGCTGCTATCCGGTGATGACAGGACACGTTCCAGGGACCTAAAGACATGACGTCACAAGCCCCCACCTACGTGACTTTTAGTTACCATTCAGATTTGTGTAGGATGAGTTTTATACAGACCAAAAAAAATGCCTTTTTGCTCTTCGTCCCCACACTTTAGTCAAAATCCTCAATTAATCTTAAACAGGACCACACGAGCCTGGCATGGGTCCGGGAGCAGGCCAGCCCTCCAGGGCTCCCAGTGCCACCCAGGCCCACCTCCTCCCCTCCCCTCCCCAAGGCAGTTCACACTCCAGAATCACACACCAGATGTGAGGTGCTGCCTCCCGCCCAAGGCACAGGATTATCTTCCAAAATATGCTAATCAGGAGGTTTGATGTGAGATTTCATGTGAATAAAAATGTCACCACGCCCTGTCTTCAAGCCCTTCAAGCCTGTAGCACTGGTGGCCAAGACCAAAGCACGGCTGCCTGCTGAGCTCTTCCCGCTAACAGAGCAGCTGGGAACCTGCATTAAGTACCAGTAGATCCAGACAGGCAGGGGTGCAGGAGAGCGGCAGACAGGAAGCCCCTCTCTCTCTGGCGGACAGGGTTGGCCTGGCGACCATTCCCTGAGGAGCCGGGGGAGAAAATGGGTGGAAGGTACCCAGGATTCCACGGACTATTTATGCAGCTTTCTCTATCTGCAATAGCTTCAAAATGAAACCCTTTTGGGTAAAAGTGGTACACTTGGGATTACGAAGGCCACCTCCTACCCTGCTGGATTACTACCTCATCCAAATAGACTCTGACCTGCCTGAGCACCATGGGACACTGACCGACCCACACCAGCATCTGGTCGTAAATGGAGGGACGGCGACCGTGTACCGCCTGCTGCCCTCACACATCCTGGCAGAGAACCTGGTCCCCCAAAAAGCAGGCCTGAGGTTCCCCCAAAGGGCACTCTGGCAGAAGCTGTATCAAACCTCAATTATTCATTCTAATACCAGTCTTTGCACATCCCAGTTAATCCCCAGGGAAAAAACCAAAAACAACTATTGCTTCACGGGCACCAACCACCACCTAGATCTACAACAATCACTCTACCTCAGCTGGACATTTCTCTCACCTCTGCTGTCCGCCACTCAACTGCCGTGCAAGAGCCTCCCCCACCACGAAGGCTTCTCGGTACAGACTGAGGATCCCAACCCACGGTTCCCCACACTGTGTGACCTCCCTACATTACGATGTCAAAGGAGACTCAGGGAAAAGAGGTTCTAGCATTTCAGAGGCTTGGGGAATCATCATCAACAACAAAAAGGGCTTTTGGAAAAAGATGTTAGGAGGCTAACAGCTCAGAAGCACTCAGTAAAGAAACAAACTTAATCCAGCACTCCTCTTTCTGCAGATTTCTGAACAATTTTCACACACACATATTCTGCCATTAATGGTTCAAAATAACTATCACCGTGGCCCCCCCGCCCCACAGACACCGTCTTTTCACGCTCCTGCCCCTGGGCCTTTCAGAAGACCAGGAACAAAGGGTATTGAAGACCACTGCTACCTTGTCCTGTAAAGTGCTTTTTCCAGCTGATAATTCGCAGTAGGAGCATTTCTGCTTTTAGGTTCCATAACACCATCATTGCCTACTAATAATTTAGTACAATTGGCCTCAAAAGGAAAGGGGTGTTGTGTACACTGTGATCTCCTTACACTGGTTCTCAGGTGAGGCAATCTGGGGCCCCCGGGAGACTTCTAGCCACTCTGAGAGACATTTGGAGCTGTCACGACTCAGGGCGGAGAGGAGGGGATAACACGGCATACTAAAAAGCACAGGACGGCCCTTTCTGACCAAGAAGGATCCACCAAAAGGCCTCGGAGGCCTCGGAAGCCTGCTCCTGGGTCCACGTCTGCGCCTCCTCCCGGGCCCCCCCACCCCAAGAACACCGGGGGCGATGCCAGGACAAGCCTGTGCCATGGGACGAGCTGGGGCGGCTCCCTGCTCTGGGAGAGGCTGCCCTCACCCCCTGCCTCGGGCCTCCCCCGCGGCGCTCTCTGAACCACTGCTCTCTGACCCCATCCGGGGTCTGCGATGGAACCAAAGGGCCCCCGCATCCGGGGGCCGCCCCACACCGTCGCCCCCTGTCTGCGGTGGAAAGCGCACTCCACAGGTAACAAAGCAGCGGGTCAGACCACGCCTCTTTACCTTCCTCAGATATGGCCTCAGCCCGCTGCCAGGGGTAAAGCGCACTGTGAGAGAACTCTCAACTACGGCTGCAGTTTCTCATGGAGGCTGAGCTTTTGGCAGGAGGTCTGAACAGCAGTCCTTCTGGTGGTGCAGCCCGTGACTGACGGTTTCTTTCAACTGCCCCGTTACACCCCTGGGAAGGACACAACCCTCATGAGGATTGATGGACACGCTTTTGACAGAACATGGTTTCATATTACACTGCAAGACTCCTGGGGGCTGCATAAAGTGACTATTGGCTGCTACCTTCTCGTGGGGTCGACCTGGCAAACGCACAGGTCACACCCGTCTGATAAGGCATAATGAAAAAATAGCCTCGAGAGAAAGTGCTTCCCTAGGCCCAAAATGCCCATGCGTGTACAAATGTGTATACTTTGCGCAGAGAAGATAAAAGACCAAAAGTCAGTCTGGGGGATGAAGCCCAAAGCTCGATTCTGGTTTCGAACCTAACCGGAGGGGGGAGGGGTGATCAGCTACAGACAACTGATAGACTTGCTACAATAGGAATGCAATGGGAAGCCACGTTCCAGTGTCTAGAAGTATCGTGCTGCAGACGAAAAGGAAAGGACAGTAAGGTACTTGTTTTGAATACTAGGAGTGGCTGGAAAATTAACTGCAGGCCTGACCAAATACCCATCAATTACAGACTTCTGTATTTCAACCTTCTTGGCTAGGCTGGGGAGAATCACCTTACCTTGAAATTTGCAGGCAATCGTGGAATTCAAAACCAAACCAGGCTCCTAAATTTTGCTCAGATACAACCTCCTGAAAACTAGCTACTCTCAAAGAGACTCAGCAGTCCTCAGGAAGAAGTGTCTGCTTCCGACAGCTTTCTGCCCGACACCAGGAGACGAAGCCTGGGTACTCACCGTCCTCCATGTCCTCCTCTGTGTTACTGTGCCCGTCACTCATGGCCACATTCCCGTTGATAACAGGGTTTTGGGTAATTCTCGGTGGGTCATCTGTATCTCCAGCTTTAAAGGAAACAAAGAAATTCCATGAGTTTTACCTTCCTGGCTTGGATCAAGTAAACAAAACATATCTGTATTTTGGATGATTTCCAGTCACCAATAAGTTCCAACCGTGCCAAATAATTGCACTCTAACCCAAAAGTATGGGTATGTTTACTGATATGTTTGCTAAACAAACTTTTGTTCCTTTCAAAATGCTAAGTGGGATCTGAACACACAATAATCTGCTGAATTTGCAATGAAATTTATTTTGAAAAAGGTTTCTACTCATTAAAACTCAATCCTAGAGAAAATATTGTTTGGGGGGGGGGCGGTTACTAAAACAGTGTACGTTAGAATCTTCCATCATGGACACACATGCCTTGAAACAGCAAGCTCATTTTCAAACTGTTACTGGACACTTCAATTTTATAATTATATAAAGTATGAATCCATACCAAAGAACAGGAATGGCATTTTGGGGTGTGGGGAATTTGAAAAGGGAGTCCCTAGGAGGATGGGAATGGACAAAGATTCGAGAAAGGATCTCGAAACTAGCAAAATGCTTGCTGAAGGCTGGTCTGGAAAACATTTATATAAAATCAGAAGTGAGGATTTAAAACTTTTAACCAAGGACTGGCAAATATGAAGTGTAAACTCCAACTGTAACACTCCCATCCCTCTTCAGTCATTGAGTACAATCTTCTTCGAGACATAGGGCCATGGTTTAAAAGAAAAAAAAAAATTTAAACTTCTGGCAGGACTTAGGATTTAAACAGCCTCTACTGGTCAAAATGGCCATACTTCACATTTAAATCCTGTCCTGGCATATAGAACAGTTTACTGCAACTAATGATGTTCTGTGTCTCCTTGTATGGTCAGCTTTCCCTGGCAATTCAGACACTCAACAGAAATTAAGAATATCAGCTACAAGCAGGAGATGTGGTTTTTAAAGTAGCGACATAGCTGTGTCCTTGGACTCCAGTATTTCAGAGCCTTTATACCACTCCAACAAGCAGTGGGTCTGATTCAGCACCACGGACAGCACCTTTCCCCTCTAGGCAAGCTCCAACCCCCAACTGTCAGGTTACATTTCTCAAATAATTCCTAAATAAACTGCCCTTTTTTTCTTACGTATCTCAAAACACACCTTAGAGTTCCTTGGAAGCCAAGAAACAGGTATTACCACCCAAATTGAGACCACTGCCAATCTTGATGTTTTTGTTCTATTAAATATCAATAAACCAGTGAAGCCGCTCAGTCGTGTCCAGCTCTTTGCAACCCCATGGACTGGAGCCCACCAGCCTCCTTCATCCACGGAATTTTCCAGGCAAGAATACTGGAGTGGGTTGCCAAGAAGGATCTCCAGGGGATCTTCCCGACCCAGGGATCAAACCCAGGTCTCCTGCATTACAGGCAGATGCTTTACCGTCTAAGCCACCAGGGAAGCCCAAAGTGAAAGTTGCTTAGTCATGTCCGACACTTTGCGACCCATGTAAATTCCATGGAATTCTCCAAGCCAGAATACTGGAGTGGGTAGCCTTTCCCTTCCCCAGGAGATCTTCCTAACCCAGGGATCAAACCCAGGTCTCCCACATTGTAGGCAGACTCTTTACCAGCTGAGCCACTAAATATCAATATATACATTTAATTAATTTTTTGTCAGGGTGTCAATAAAAGCTGTTTATGAAAACACAATTTTTAAACTGGCTCCCTCAATCATGACACCCTGACAAAAAAACTGGGGAAAGAAGTAAGGAAAAGTAGAAATTCCTTTTCCTGTTGCTTATCTAGCTTGAACCATATATGCTAAAAAAGTACATTGACTGAAATTTCCACATTTACCCTCCTAAATTAATTAACCATCAAAAAATATTTTGAGGAAAAATTCTACAAAGGCCCAGCACACTCCACCAATGGAGTATTATACAGCAGTTTTTAAAAAAGATTCTCAGGGAATCCCCTGGCAGCCCAGTGGTTAGCACTCACACTTTCGCTGCCCAGGGCCCAGGTTCAATCCCTGATCGGGGAACTAAGGTTCTCAGTGTACCTGTATGAGGTTCTGAGTTAACAGTATTACGTTTTTAAAAATGAAGATGCCATATCTATCACCATAGCTATAAAAGATATAAGAGTTTTGTTGGAGTAAGACTATATGAATTCTTATTGCCCTTTACAACAACAAACATGGACTAGAACATAAACTAGTACATGGTTCTGAAGCAGCAGTGATTCTTCACTGCAGACACACACACATGTCACATGAATGCACTAGAAATCTTGAAGTCATTTGCTTGACATGTGCCTGGTACTTTGACTTTAGTTTCTCAGGTCTTTAGAAGAGCTTTAAAGTATGGTTGATATTGCACACATGCGAAACTGACAAAAGTGTCTCTGAAGTTGGCTCCTAAAGGCAAGGCGGGTAGGGTATGGTTCCACAGTTAGAATGAGATTCTCCTGAGCACCGTCCCATCTTTTACACAGTACACATTCCTGCTGGGCTGACCACTTTTCCACCCTTCACAGGCATGGCGACAAGTGGTCCAGGCCGGTAGCTGTGGAACTGCAGAAAAGCCCCCTGGCTGGCCCATGACGCATATGCGCAAAGTGCCAGCAGCAGGCCCTCCCCATCAACTGGCACGGGACCCTTGGAGAAAAGGTCGGCAACTCAAGTCTAGCTCCTAAGGGACTGAGTATCCAGTTAAAATAAGCTCCTCTTAAATGAGTTAGTTCAACAAAAGGATTAAAACTTTAATTAAGACACAGTAAATCCCTGGACCAGAATTAAATGATGGAAGTGCCTGATATCACAATCTGAACTAGGCTTCCAGAAATATCCTAAACGATAAGGCTGTCTTTATCATCAAGGAAGAAGTGCAAGATTGGCATTTATGTTTGTTTATCACCATATAAACTGATCCTGTTCTGAATTTCATGTCTTGCCCAACTGGAATTTTCCCAGATATGTTAACTCTCATTCGGCCAGATATGAATGATGACACAATGATTACAAACACCAGTGACAACACAGAATGCCTCAAATATACAGACCAAGTCTCTGGTACACTTAAATGTCAGGGAGGGGAAGGGGGTGATTATCATTCTGAAATATACACAAGACGCCCAGAAATACAACATATCATTTCCATTACTCATGATTAGTAGGCCTTTTGACAACAGCACTGTGATAGTATCAGTGGCAAATTTTAATATATACACATGGCACAAAACACCTTTTTAAAAGAGTGACTTAGAAACACAAAAGCCTCCCCTGTTTAATTACAAAGCCTGCATTTCCTGCTTTTTTACAGGGACTCCCTGTGCCTATATCCAGCTTTACTCTTCCCAGACCTCTGTGATGTCACAACCCGGAGGCACTGACCCAAAGAACACTGGCCAATTGCTATGGAAATGAGGTGGCCCCGATTTAGTGCCCGAATCTCACTCCTGGAGGAGAAAAACAGAAAATTCCACTTTGATGGCCTTGATGTCTTCCATCACTTCACAAACTTCTCCCAAAAAGGTTGGGGAGAGGGGACCAAACGACTCCAATAAAACCTCACGGCCTTCCAACTAAGTCTGTATGCCGCCCCCAGGAGGCAGCTGGGCCACAAGGGCCCAGCCCCGCCTCAGAGTCGCTGTCCACTCAGAACCACCCCGCTTCAAACTCCTCAAAATCCCAACTAGTGATACAACCCCATGAGCAAAACCCACAACTTGGTTTAAAAGGGCAGACAGGGTAAGTGAACTGCCACAGACACCACGGCGACCTTGCATGAGTGGGTCCTTGGATGGGTCAAGCAGAGCCTCACCAGCCCAGCTTAAGCCCCGCCCCGCACCCCACGAGTCCACCCTGACTTCCAGGTCAGAGCCCCCGGGCTTCTGCCTGGGCCCCCTCCTCTCCTCTCGGCGTCATGAGGCCCCACTGGGCTCGCGAGTCACCTCCTGGTCCAAGCGCGCAGTTCCCCGCCATGTCTGCATGGCTCTGCAGCAGAATCTGCTGGGGGTGGGGGAGGGGAGGGCAGGGTTCTCTCAGCCACATCAGAGTGACTGCATAGAAGCTCCAGGAGCTCTCACTCAGCATTCTCTTTTTAAAGCTGCCCACAGTTCTCAGGCCCAGACACATCATCAAGCAACCATCAATGGAGATGATCACCTTCAAAAGGCAAAGTGGTTCAGAAACAGAGTTTTGTACAGGTCCAAACGGAGATGTGCATATATATCCTGTTTCCACTCCATCACTTCCTCTCAAGAATTCAGATACACTTGATTTCCCAAGGTTCTGATCCACAAAACCCCTGGCTCTGAGCTCAAAGAAGCAACTGATAACTCAATGGTGAGAGACAGAAGATGTACCACTCCTGCTGAGCTGGGCTGAGAGGCTGGGCTGGTTATAGGAAGGCGTGGTGGGGAGTGGGGGTGACGTGGGGTTGGGGGCGGGGGGCAGGCAGCAGCTGGGGCCCCGCCCCCAGCAGAGGACAGGGAGGAGGGGGTCCGAGAAGGCTTCCACAAAAGCAGGGACCCACAGGTGTCGGCTGTCACACTCCCCAAGGAGCCAGAACGTCCTGGGTGTTGGGAAACAATTCCGGACGCCCCTATAAAACCTACAATTCTGTGGGAGAACTTTGTGCTTGGTGTCAACCCCGGTCCCCCTGGGGGAGTCTCAGGGCGAGCCAGGCCTCCACAGACAGAGAAGACAGAGGACGCATCCTCGGGCAGAATGTGGAGGTCACCGAGGACACAGACATGGAGCGGAAGGGCCAGTCTGAGCTGTCTGCTCTCACGCAGGTCAACCACCCCAGCAGCCGCCGGGCGGGAAGGAGCCGGTGCCGACCAGGCCGCAGAGCCCACGGGCTCTGCCAACAAGCTCAGTCCCATCCCGGCCCAGTCGGACAAGGACCACAGCGCCAGTGGACTGTGAGGAAACGCCCTCCCTCCCTCTGTGAAACCTCCCAGAACTGGAAAACTTCAACTATGCTTCAAAAGAGTCATTTCAAATCCATTATCACATTACCAGGCTCTCCATCCCCTCAAGGGGTGGACCCCCTTCCCGACACTGGTCTTCTGCACACACGACCCACCTGGGAGGCGGAGGCGGGCAGCCCTCCTCTCACAGAGTTTAGTCCCCCTTCTTAGCAAGCATCAAGATGTGTCAAGAGCAGGCTGGGCCAGGCGGCGGGGAGAACTGACGAGCAGCCCCTGGACACAAGGGCTAAGGCGACAGAAGGGCAGAGGGACACACAGGCCCAGACAGCAGTCCCGAGAAGCACCTGCCAGGCTCCACAGGGAACAGGAACCAGCAGCAGGCGGGCACAGGGGTGGGCGGGGCCTTGAAAACCCCCGATGCACACAAGCACCCGTCCGTCCCAAGAGGAACCACCTGTGGCCCGGAAGCACGTGCCACTCGGAACAGGGGGTCTGGACCTGGCTGCCAGCCCCAGGCAGCCATCTGACCGAGCCTGTCCACCCACCATGGGCCCAGGCGTCCGTCCGAAGCTGGTCCTGGGAGGAAGTGGGGAGTGTGTGTGTGTGTGTGTGTATATGTGTGTGCGCGGGCGCATGCGTGAGAGAGAGAGCGCGCGAGTGAGTTTTCTGTGCTCTTGTGCCCCTGGCCCCTGGGCAAGGCGGCCTCCAGTGATTCTAGACTTCCTCTGGTCACGTTAACAATGAGACCGTGACTTAATCAACACTAAGTTGTGTTAACACATTTTAACGTGTGTTCTGGGTTTCATTTTTATATGCTCTGGCTCCATGTAGGGAGCTGGAAGCCCACTTGCGGGTGGTGTCCGCCCTGCTAAACGAGGGCTTCTCGGCTCCTGCCTTGCAGAGAGCCTGAAAGTTCCAAGCAGACGCAGTGTGCGGAAGCCCGACGGTGGGCTCCATGCTCTTAAACAATTCAGATTTACATCAGTTATAGGAAAATAAAGCCCCAAGGAAGGCCACGGATAAACTTGTGTGCCTTAAATAAGACTATTTGTTTGGGGCTCTCCGTTTGGCTTCATTATGCAAAACTCGTCTGTTCTCTGGAGGACCACGCTAAACCGCCATCACATCTGCCCCACAGACCACGACCGCGGACTGGTGTGGACACTGGCCGGGCTCGGAGAGGGGCGTGCACCCAGACCAACTGAGGAACTTATAATCACGTCCCAGCTGCTTTCTCACATGTCCGGTCTCATCTGCTCTACTGCGTAGGGCTGTCTGGTGGCCGAGGAGGAAACCGAGCCCCAACAAGCCCAGCAGAGGGGGGACAATGTGGACGCTCCAGGACGGAGGACGAGTACAAGCAGCCCGCAGCAGCCCGAGGATTCACGAGATGCTGAAGTCAAGACGGCACAAGCCAACTGCAGCCAAGGAGAGGTCCCGAAGAAACACAAGTAATGAGTATGCCCAACTCCCCTAATCAACAGGACACCCCTCTTCGTCTACCACATCAACAGTGAAAACTACTAGAGATGCCCACAGATGCGGAGGGTCTCATATCACAGAATGGGTGCCAAGTGGCTGGAGTCTAAACTTACAGTCAAATCATTCTCCCCAAAGGCAATATTTATGAAAGCCAAAGTCATAACTCAGAATGCCATTTCTAAATATCTATTCTCAGAAAACTAGCATACATGCCCCAAATTGTACACAAGCATGTTTCTTACACCTAAGCACGTTTCACAGAGAAAAACTTTATAAACACAAGTGCTCATTAATTCTAAGGGCCATCTGTGGTATGGCTCCATTCATTCATATCAGGTGTCCAGAAGAGTGATTTCCACAGAGTTAGAAGGCAGACCAGTGGTCGCCCAGAGCTGGGAGGGAGATGGGAAGGGTGATGGCTGAGGTGCACAGGGGTTTCTTTTAGGTACCATAAACCGACTGCAGTGATGGGTGAATTATGTTTATTAAAAACTGCTGAATTGCAGGGTATATGGAATATCTCAATAAAGCTGCACTGTTGGGGCAGGGGGGACAAGAACTGAATAAAACAGGCCGTTCTGCGTGGGGACAAACCAGTTTTAGAGCAGAGCCGTCCCGAGGGCTCTGCACGGAACTGCTGTGTGCCCTGAACACCTGAAAGCGAAAGTGAAGGTTGCGTCCGACTCTTTGTGACCCCATGGACTATGCAGTCCATGGACTTCTCCAGGCCAGAACATGGGAGTGGGTAGCCCATCCCTCCTCCAGTGGACCTTCCCAACCCGGGACTCGATCTGGGGTCTCCTGCACTGCAGGCAGGCTCTTCACCAACTGAAGCTGAGCACTGGGGCAGGTGTAAACGCTCTCCTTTCTGCACTGTTTCTCTAGAAATAAACATTCTGGGGCTTCCCTGGTGGTTCAGTGGTGAAGAACCCACCTGCCAATGCAGGAGACCAGTTCCATCTCTGGTCGGGGAAAACCCCACATGCTGGAGGGTAGCTAAGCCCATGCGCCTCAACTACTGAGCCCACGAGCCTGGGAGCTCTGCAACGAGGCCGCCACAGTGAGAAGCCCATGGCCACAGCTAGCGAGCAGCCCCTGTCCACCACCGTTGGAGAAAAGCCCATGCAGCAACAAAGACCCAGCACAGTCAAAAATAAATAAATTAAAAAAACCCACAAATCCATTGTGGTGTTTGGAAAACCCATTTATCTATAAAATTTGCGTGTATGAATTCACCCCACATTCACGTAGTTTTAAAGAAACCAAGACTGTGAAGGGAGAAGGCCCACCCAGAGAGGACTCAGTGAGCAGGCAGTCCTTAGGGAACAGAGCGGTGCGTGTGGGCAGGACAACACCCCTCACGCATTAAGTACGCAGTGTGCACCCCTTGGATGGAGTCTTGCTTGCCCTCCTGTTGCCTCAGCAAGTACACATGCCTTTACAGAAAAGGTAACACCACCCATCAGCTCAGTTTGGTCGCTCAGTCTTGTCCAAGACTCTTTGCAACCCCACAGCGCAGAGAAAAGGGACAAGGAGAACACAGCCGGAGGCCTGAGAGCACCCAGCCAGGCTGCAGCAGGAAGGGAAAGGGGGCGGGAGGCAGCGGGACTCCTCCAGCAGACCCCACACAGAGGGACTGCCTCAGTGATCTGTGACCGCGACGGTCATCCTCGTACACCTGGGCAGACAGCAACACCCGCCCTTAGACGCCTGCATTTTCTACTCACGGAAACAAGGAAATCCGGGGACTGAAGAATGGGGTCAGAAGCAGAGGAGAGATCTTTAAAATACATACTCTGACTGTGCTAATTAAAACTTTAACAAACCAGTCAAGCATAGCCCATGTCAGGGGAGTTCCTTTATTTGTACAAAGCCACAAACTGAACAGCCTGGGACGGAGGACCAAGCCGTTTCTGGCTGGTGTCTTTTTTTCTCCCCACATTGGTGCCACTGGACTATCACTCAGGCCTGACCCTCCTTTCTGGGGGGCCCACCCAGACTATCAAGGAACACTTACATCCAAGACCTTCTAAAAAAACTAGTGGCGAAAGAAAGTAGGAGGAAGACTAGTTTCCCAGGTAGAGGCACCAGAGCAGGAGACAGACACGTTCAAGGGCTGGAAGGCGGGGTGAAGACCTCAGTTCTCCCCAAATCGATCGGTATGTTGATACACGATTATTCCAGTCAAATTCCCAGCACATAAGGGAAACAATTCTGAAAGGAGCAGTTGAGTTGCTTCAGCAGCTGAGACGGAGCTGTGTTAGCAAAGGGGTGGACACAGAACAGAACAGGAGAGTCCACAAAAACGCCCGTGTCAACATTACTGCCTGATTCTTGACAAAGGTGCAAGTAATTCAGAGGAAAAGAGATAGTGTTTTCAACAAACAGTAAAGAAAGAGTTGGATGTTCACAGACAAAAATAAATAAACTGCAACCTCGCACCTTACACAGATACTAACTCATAATGGATCTTAGGTGAACAAACATTTAAACTTTAAAAAGTAATCATGTGATACCCAGCAAAGAATTGTTAGACATAACACCAAAAGCCAAGATCCATAAAAGAGAATTTTGATAAAATGGACTTCTCTGTAAAGACACCACTAAGGGAAAAAACAGACAAGCTACAGGTTGGGAGACAGTCCTTTCAGATCTCCTGACAAAGGACTTACACTAAGTACATAAAGAGCTCTCCAGACTTGACAGCAGTAAGAATTTAAAAAGCCCAATACTTAAGCAGACACGTGAGAGAGGGTACAAGGATGGCAAATAAACAAACAGAAAGACGTGTGCCTGGGCTATTAGGTGTCTGAATTAAACGACCGCCACCTCTGAGATGACTGAGACGAAACCTCTGGCGAGGCTGAGGCGGCGCTGCAGAGGACCCAGGCACACGGACAGCAAGCAGGTGGGCAGTTCCCCACGGAGCACGCCTCACCCAACAGCTCGACACCTTCCTCTAGAGAAATGAAGACTCATGTTCACACAAAAGCCTGAACATGGGTATTTATAGTGGCTTCATTTGTAACTGCCAAAAACTGGAGACAACCCAGATGTCCCTCTGTGGAATAGAGCCCAGCAATAAAAAGCAACGAACTACTGATCAGGTTACAAGCTGTACGATTCTGCAAGACGACAAGGCTGCACGGAGACACAGGAGCAGCTCGGCCCGGCGTGAGGGGCTGCTCTGGGTCCTGCTGGGCCGGGGGGCACACAGACCTGCCCCCGAGCCCAACGCCGAGCCGCTGACCACGCTGCCCACTTCACTGTGTGTAAAGGCAAAGGAAAAAACACCTGTAGGGCAAGGAGAAGAATATGATTTACCAACTCTCTAAATAAACACCGCCTTGGATTACAAGTTCAGAACTTTATCCACATGGGCAAAGAAAACAGAGCGGAAAAGAGGCAGGTCTGAGTCCTTCTACCCTAGGAACTGCGGGCGGTCGTGTTCATGAATGACTGCAGCACAGCTCGTTTTCTCGGCGGGGAGAGGGAGTCAAGAACGTCAAGAAGTCAGGAAAATGGGAGATCAGATACACACTCTGCTCCAGTGAACTCAGGTACATAAACAAGGTGTGCTGTTTCAAAAGCTACATTTAAACTCAGAGTTCCTCCAACTGTTCCACACAAGCCACTGGAAAATGGAGAAAGTGAGGGGAAAGACCCAAACAGAACAGGAAGTGGAATGCGGCCATGATGAAGGAGCAGGAAGCAAAATAATCAAAATCACAAATTATTTCTACTTAATTGTCCTCTCCTTGAATTCTCAGAGGGTATCTGTTCATCTTAATGGAGCCTATACATTTTTAAGTGTGTGTGTTGGACCACAGGACAATTTCCCATTGCAGGGGACCACCCAACACTGCCTGAACCATGGAATTAGCTGCTGTGGACAACTCAGCTGCCAGTCGCTAATTATCATCCAACTACATCCACTGGGCGGGCTTCCCCGGTGGCTCATCTGGGAAAGAAACCAAGTGCAATGCAGGAGACCCCGGTTCGATCCCTGGGTCAGGAAGATGCCCTGGAGAAGGGAAAGGCTACCCACTCCAGTATTCTTGGGCTTCCCTGGTGGCTCAGCTGGTAAAGAATCTGCCTGCAATGTGGGAGACCTGGGTTCGATCCCTGGGTCAGGAAGATCCCCTGGAGGAGGGAACAGCTACCCACTCCCGTGTTCTGGCCTGGAGAATTCCATGGACTGTACAGTCCATGGGGTCGCAAAGAGTCAGACAGGACTGAGTGACTTTCATTTTCACCTGCCAACTAGTGGCAGGTGACTCTCACATATAGATCGAAAGTCACCGCTCTCTTTGTGCCATGAGCTTTCTGGAGATTTAACTACAACCCAATTAGGTAACAGCGATAGGCTGAATGAAAATGTGATGTTTTAAGGACTTTTTAATGTAACTGTACAATGAAATACGCCAACATTTAAAAGGTCTGTAAACTGTGAATCGGAATTTTCAAATGATCAATGAATAGTATTAGAAAGGCAGCATTCAAAGTTCAAGACAAACCGATAAGTTTTCAAGTAATAGAGCGTGAAAAGTTAACTCATCGCGTTTTCAAACTGCATGTTGCAATTAACCTAAGCTGCTATCAAATCGTGGTGGAGTATGAACGAACTGCCACAATTACCTGACAGGGCCGCACCTCTGTAAGACTGGGCTGCTTTATATCTCCAGTAAAATGTACATTGCAGCTGTCAGCAAAAGCAGATATGAAAATCTAGCTGTCTCCTGTCAAGTCTGACAATAAATCTGCAAAATGTATGAACAATGCCATTCCTCATTGAACTTTTGTTTTAGAAAATATCTCCTGCACATGTGGGTATCCCCTGGCAATCCGGTGGTTAGGACTCTGCTTTCACTGCCAGGGGCTCTGGTCGGGGAACTAATATCCCACGGCTGTGGGCATGGCCGAGAAAACCCACTATATTAAATGTGCTGCCACACACTGGTTTATTACTTCTAAATGAATAACTGATTTTTAATTTCTACCTGGCAAATAATGATAGATGTGACCCACCTACCCAGCAGCTCTCCAGGGTTCTCAGCAGTGACAGTTCAGAGACCAGGCCACCGGGTGGATGGTGCCACCTGAGCGACCTGCAACCCAGGCCCCTCCCCGCAGAGCTCCAGCAGGAGACGGTCTGCCAGCAGTGAGGAGGGTGAGCAAAGGAGCCCCCGCATTCCTCGATGCCTGGGGGCTTGTCTGCCTGCGGGCCCTTCGCTTTGTGAGGTCGGCAGCAGCACGCGGGGAGAAGCCACAGGGATGCGCTCCAGCCTCGCCCACCCACCTGCCACCGTCTTCCTCCGCAGCCCACGGGCCAGGTGGCCTCCCGTGCCAGCGCCAGCGGACTGTCAGCAGCTCGCAGAGCTGTGTGCGGGAGAAACCTAATAAATGCCTCCATGCGGCTCTGCTGCTAACAACCCTCCGCTGACACCGATACACCCTCACCCCACACCACGCAGCCGATTAGATTTGGCGGTGAATCACATCCTCAACAAAGTTCCAAGTCCCTTTTAAAAATACTGAAGAAAACCTCTTACAGACGACAGAATCATGAGACTGCACATCTTTCTGATCCCATACAAATCACAGCGAGGCTCCACAGGACGGAATACTACTGAGCAATAAAAAGGGACGGCGCGCTGATCCTTCCCTCTCTAGCTTCAGAAAGGAGCCGGACGCGAGGCCACACGTGTGTGAGGCGGTCACAGTGTCCACAACGGGCACCAAGAGGGTGGACCGCGGGCTGCACACAGGGCTCCAGGGGGCAACGAAAACGTTCAAACTCCGCTGTGCTGATGGTCACAATAAATCGGACGCTTTAAATGGGTGGCTCAAATTGTGACGGATGGGAATCATCAGTATAACTCGTGATTTCAGAATTTGTGGCGACTACAGACATTTTTTCAGAGACTTGCAGGCACGCAGATGCAAATCTAACCTTTATGATGGTTACCAACGCAGGTAAAATGAAGGTTAACAGGCATTGCGAACAGCAGCCTGTTCCCAGCCTACTGAAAGTAAAATGTAAAAATGCAGTGCCTTCAGTTATCTGGTAGAAACGGCTATTCACAGTGGAGAGAACGGAATGCCGCTGGCCTCAGAGACTAACGGAGGGAGGGCAGAGAAACACAGCTCAGATTTGACTGCGATCCACGCACCTGGGCAGGAAGCAAAGAGGGCTCTGCCTCCATCCATCCAAAGCCAGACCTCTGCCACTCTCGCCTCGAGTCCCCAGAACTCACATCCTAGCCCCCCGGCTTGTCCCAGCTCACGCAAGTCAGCAACCTCCCTGTGCCCTGCAGCCGAACGCACCGGCTCTCCCCACCTCAGAGCCCGGGATCTGCCCCTCCGTGGCCGTCATCCCTTTCTCTCCGCATTAGCAGTGTGTTCCCGGGGCCCTTCTAGATCCCGCGGACTCCCCTCCGGCTGACACCTGATCCTCTCTTCCTCTGTGTCAAGCACCCGGGCCAGAGCCTGAAGCAGAGATCTAAGGCGAAGGGTGAGCAGGCGCTCTGGGGAGTCAGTCTGCGGATCCCTCTTCCTGGGTTTTCTACAGAAGAAAATGCTTGGTTTTCTGTTACTCTGAGCAATACGCTCCAAGGCAGTTTCCCAAAACCAGTTCACAGGCTGGATCTGAAGCAGCAACTGGCCACTAGAACTGTCCGTGACGATGTAGACCGTCCACCGCTGCTAAGCGGCGAGCCACAGGTGCTACATGCCCCTGAACAGATCTGGTGAGACTGGGGAGCTGAGTATTTATTTGACTTCAATCACTTCACCCTCCCGGAGACTTGGGTCTCTTGGCCTCTAGAGTAGGGGGTGTAATAATCACAAACAAAGTCTAAATCACAAGTCTAATCACAAACAAAGCTCTAAAACAAAGTCACATGACCACAAGCCCTCCAACAACACAGCCACAATGAAAGCAATATTTTAAGAACAGCCCTTAAAAAGTAAAAGACTGAACTTCATCAAAAGAGAAATTAACATTTTAAATAACCTCTGATTCCCAAGAAAATACTGGCTATCACAGAATTCTCCCTCCTTCCCCGAGCCCTGGGGGTAATCAGTGACCACCTGGAGGAGAATTCTGAGGACTGCTAACAGCTCCTCGGGACCCTGCTTGTAACATCACCATGCCCACGACCTGAGCGCCCAGCAGGAGCCCACGGCCACCACCAGTCCAGACCCCGAGAGGTAGTGTCTGGGTCACTGCCCGCCGCACGCCTTGAGGAGGAACGCGTCACCTCTACGGATCACTTGCATTCTGGGTCCTAATGAGGATGCCCGTGAGCTACCTCACTTATCTGCATCTTCTCCAGACACCTTCAAACCACGTGCTTGGAGGCCGCAATTTGGCCAACCCAGTGGTGAACGTATTAGCGGTGTGTATGTATCTATCTTGTGTTTTAAACCTTTAAAACTGTCAGGAAAAGAGGCCCAGGAGGAGGACGTTCAGGATACGCCCCCACGCTGCTAGCCTGATGTCAGAAGTGAGAGGACTGGCTGGCCTCTCAGCCCCTGCCCCACCGAGGACCCCGGCTGTGGCCCCTCCGACCCGGTCTTCTACCTGGTGAAAGCTGCTGCCTTAAGAAACAGATGGCTCAGGCGGCCCCGAGGACACAAGTGCAGGTGGCTGGGGCTCGGAGACAGGGCGGGGGACAGCCGGGCTGGTGCCGTCTGCGTGGCTGGAGGAGCCTCTGTCTGCTCACAAGTGGGCGCAGGGCTGTGTGGGTGAGCTGACCGGAGGACCGGGGTGGACGTGCGGCCTCCGGGTCTGCACCCTGAGCCCTGGCGGACAAGGCTCCCTGCCTTCTCAAGTTTAAATCTCTCCAGACGCCCAGCGCCCTGGATGGTCTGCTCGGAGTGATTCACTCTGGCTCAGGCTCACAGTACTAAGGGCCTGACTCAGCGAGGCAGGCAGGCATCTACCTCCAGAAACACCTTGAGTCTCCCTCTGCCACCCGCCACACTCCACGTGCTGAAGGGAAGGCGGCCCGGCTGACTCTGCAGAGAGCCGCCTTCTACATTCAAAGCATGTGGTGAACCACACAGAGACCTTCCGCCTGAGGAGCCCACCTGCAGCCTGCCACTTCGGGCGGGGAGACGGGAACCGTTGGAGAGGGCAGCAGGGGGGTGACCACGACGTCATGACCAAGTGTCTGCTGAATGTGACGAGACACAAATTTCTGTGCCGCCGGCTGGCTTGACTCAAAGCCCGCCACTTCCGCCAAGCCCTGATAGGCTGTGGAGTGTGCTCAGCACCTCTGTTTTGCTCAGGGGTGAAATGGGGATGCTGCTGCCTCTACATCAGAGTTGTGGGAAGGAGCCAACAAGTGGACACAGCACAGCCCTGGCATCCAGCGGCCTGGCCCCGGGAGGGCCGGCCACGCTCTCCCAGCCTCTGTGCACCTTCCCAGACGCCCATCTGCCGCTTCTCATCCACTTCCTGGACCCTGACCCATCTCCCAGTGGGGTTCAACACATCACCGCAGACTCACTGGCTTAAACAACACACACTTATCCTTTCAGCTTTGGAGGTCAGAAGTTCAAAATGGGCCTCCCCGGGCTCAAATCAGTGTATCTGCAGGCAGGGCTCCTTCTGGAGGCGGGATCTGCTTCCTGGCCTTTTCCTGCTTCTCCTGGGTTCCTCGTCCATCCTCGAAGCCAGCAGTGGCCTCTCACATCACGTCACATCTCTTTCTCAGGGGAAGGAGGACCCTGTGATTATGCTGGGCCCACCTGGATAACACTGGATCACCTCCCCATCCAGTCAACGCTAAAGGAAACCAACCCTGAATATTCATCAGAAGGACTGATCCTGAAGCTCCAATACTTTGGTCACCTGATGCGAAGAACTGACTCACTGGCAAACACCCTGATGCTGGGAAAGATTGAGGGCAGGAAGAGAAGGGGGCGACAGAGGATGAGACGGTTGGATGGCCTCACCAACTCAATGGACATGAGTCTGCGCAAACTCCGGGAGATGGTCATGGACCGGCAGGCCTGGCGTGCTGTAGTCCATGGGGTCACAAAGAGTCAGACACGACTCAGTGACTGAGCAACATCTCCCCATGCAGGGATCCTGAACTTAACAACAGCTGCAAAGCACCCCGTCAGGCAGTCGCGGTCACCGTTTCCAGGGGATCAGGACAGACCTCTGTGGGCCACAGACGCTCCCCCGCTAGGTCCCAAGGCCACGGTGCTGTTCGGTACCTCCCGCCTCTGAGCACAACACCCTCACTCTTCCACTGACTCTTCAGGCCAGTCCTCCCTGCACACGTTCACCAGGAGCCCTCACTCAAGTGCAGGGGCAGCCAGCACGGCGCCCCCAGTCGGGAGGGCCCTCTATCTGAGGACAGAAGCCCTGCAGCAGGCTCAGGGTGCGGGGGAGTCAGGAGCAGGCCTGGTGGGTGCTCGGAGAAACCCAACAAAAAAGCGGAGTGGAGAGGACCAAGGGCGCCTTTGCAGGAGCCTGCGGGCTGGTGCCGTCTTCTGGCCTCACCGAAACAAGGAGCAAGGGAGGAGACTTCTCAGCGACCTGACTTCCCCACCACATCCGAGCGCAGGCCAGTTTACCCACCGTAAACTGGAGCATGGCGTCATGTGTCCCACATAGCTCCCAACCTACACCTCTGCAGCCCTGGACTCAAGTGCATACGATTTACTATCGGTAAAACAGACATGGAGATGGTCTGAATCAACATGCTCCACGGGGAGCAAGGATGTCCCCCAAGCAAGCAGGAGCAAGAAGATTACTTGTTACTTTGAAAACTACTCAGTGGGCTTCCCTGGTGGTTCAGCGTTCGCCTGCCAGTGCAGGAGACACAGGTTCGGTCCCTGGTCTGAGAAGATCCTGCATGTGGAGGAGCGACGAAGCCCGGCGTCACAGCTAATGAGCCTGTGCTCTAGAGCCTGCAAGTCCCAACTGCTGAGCCCACGTGCTGCAAATGCTTAAGTCCAATGCCCTGGATCTGGGCTCCCCAAGAGAAGCCACCGCAGTGAGAAGCCCAAAAACTCGCAACTAGAGACTAGGCCCCACACGCCACAACCAGAGAAAAGCCTGTACACCAAGGAAAATGAAGACCCGCCACAGCCAAAAATGATCAAAAACAAAACAAATAAACAAAAAAGACTCGTCGTATACGTGGCATTCCTTCCAAGTGTGCAAGCAAGCTTTTTACATGGGGAACTGCTATTTCACACAAAACTGTTTAGTTACCATGGGGCCGGAGCACATTTCCTCAAACCAAGGGCCTCTCTGCACTTTCAGTGAACACATGTAACTTCTGCCAATTTCTTCCTATGCGTTTCTTCTAAGTGATAACTGTTGAAATGTGACTTTAATGTAATAATAACGTAGGGTGCGCATTCTGTATGGGCATTTTTATTTCATTTCTTAAATAATTTGTTTACCCTGTATTGCTTACAAAACACAGAAAGAAACTGTCCACAAGCGAACTGGAAAATAAAAAAAGACAAACAAACTGGATCTTCACCACAAATAACCCGAGAAAGCCTGCTCTGCAGCATCTGCCCAGGCACTATTCATTCACTCATTTTAACTTAGCTTTTCCAGGACACACTGTATCTTTCCAACAGGCAACATGACACTAACGCTACCAGAAAGCACCCGCTAGCTAAGGCTCCAACCAGACTGTTTAGGTGAACTCTGGCCATCAACACTTTCTGCACGGCCAACACGTGCTGCATCTGCTCGTTCCGGGCGGCGGCGTTGGCCATGGGCAGCGACTGAATCCCTGTGGCGTGGCTGGTCAGTTAAGGACTGCGATTGCCACCGTGTGGCCGGTGGCCACCTTACTACACAGTACAGGTTACACCCTGAGCATCCTCTCTCCTGCTCCCAAGACCCGAGTGGCCTTCTCCAGCAGTACGGGTCCCGGGAGGAAACCAGGTTTAATCTGTCCTCATCAGTAGCAGTAGGAGGCTTGGAGTGCTTCAGAAAGAGGAGGAGCCCCCAGGCTAGTGCGGGCTGGACATCACACAGAGCTGGAGGAGGGGGACTGCCCAAAGCGTGGGGCTCAGCTCAGCAACCTCACCCACCAGCTTCTTGGGGGACATCCTGCGGGCCAGGCACGCCAGCCCCATCTGCTTTGCCTCTGCCCTCACACGCTGAACACAGGAGGGAAAGGCTGAGATTCGTGGGGAAACACTCTGACTGGTCCACCTATGATGGCTATAAAAGAGAAACTGAGGTTAGGGATTGAGGAATGTCTTTAACCAATTCACACCCAATTTGTTTGACTGAATAATTTCTCCTCCAAACTGACAAACTACCAACTCTAAGAAGCTAGCACTTCCAAATTACCTACTACCAACTATACTTCAATTAGGAAAAGAAAACTACCTGCCCTTCACTATTTCAGAGGAGCGGCTGGATATCTAGCCATGTAAACAGGCTAAAGAGTATTACAGGTGCTTGTTTGAAAACTGCAATTGCACCGGGTCAATTAAGAGCCTTGAAATGTAATTTATTCCCCAAAGTCATATTGATGAAATGTACTTGCAATTCTAGATGCATAAGCCTAGTTTGCTCAGCCTATAGAGAAAAGCGCCCCCAAGTCCTTCTGAAAGCACCATAAAGGGGGTGGTGGGAGGGAGCCAAGAGGTCAGACTGCCACCCAGACACCTGGAGTCACGCCCTGCATGTGATCGCGCTCTGCATCACACATCACCCCAACAATCTCACACAGCCCCTCTCCAAAGCACAGGCCAGTTTACCAACTTACTGCACCAGTCAGACCTTCTCCTGGTCCATATTCCTGGGCTGGTACCTCACACGGGACGCTACCCTCCCAGTAGCAGGATGTCAGGGAAACCAGTCACTGGCCTCCCTTGCCCAGGGCGGGCAGGCGGGCGGGCCTGGGTTTCCAATATCCTATGCCAGGCGGGAGCTCGTGGAACTGTTGTGGTTGCACAAGGACGGGGACTTCCCTCCCTTTATCGTTTAGGTTCCCAAATGACACAGAGCCACCCACCGCCCCAAGACTTTGACATGGTGCTCCCTCACATTTGGAAAGGTAAAGCCCCGGTCGGTCGACTGGATGACCTGCACCCCCTGGAAGGTCACCTGGGCATCTCTGCGAATATTAACATAACAGTGGTCCCAGCCAAGGGGGCAGCAATGCAGCACCAGCTCTGACCAGCGCACCCAGGCGGTGCGCCCTCCAGTCCCGGCCTTCTCTGCCCAACACCAATGACAACGACACTCCTCCTCCTCAAGGCGTGACCCCGCGGAGTCCCCTCCCCCCCATCCCCACACCCTGGCTCTTCCTAGCTCACAGCAGCATCTTTAAGTTCTGGAAGCAGTCACTCTTATCCAGGTCCGTGTATTTCCCTACCCAACAAACTTTCCAGTTACCTCCGGCTGCCAACTTCCAAGTCTACACCACCAACGCTCAGAAGTAGGCCTGCTTCTCTTCAAGAGGGTTTCAACACATGTGACTTCTCATTAGCCGAGTCGTGTGTTAACTTACTACCAAAATGGCATAACTGACTTTCTTGCCTACGCCTGACACTTAAAAATCCTGCTTCCTCCAACTTTCCTAAGTCCAAATTAGTTCAAAACAAGAAGTTTGTGAAGCAGGTGACATTTTAACATATAACTGTCATAGTACATCTCAAGAAACACCTTGTTACAACTCCAGTCTCCAAAGTTCCTTTGCCTTGGAAATCAAGGAGAAGCACCCAGGCTATGAACTATTCAGGCAAAAAACCAGAAACAATAACAAACTCAAAAATACTCAAAAGGAAACATCATTAAGGTCCATTGATGCCCTGTGTGTGGGAAAAGACCTTTTCCTGGCAAAAGGATCAAAAATGCCAATCGAAGCAACTGAACGTTAAAAGCAATAAAACTGAATTAGCAGCTATCAAAGCGAAATTGGTTTATGGCTTCGGCATTCTCTTTCACACCAACTTGGCCAGCCAGCCACCTCCGGTACTACTGTTTTGCCTTAGGGTTGCCGTTTCCTGAATGAGTGTCTCCCACAGAAACACTTAACAGAAGAGGAACAGTCCCGGGGTGAGGAAGGTGAGGATACAGCGGCAATCCCACAGGTCAAAGACACGGCTCTTATGCAAGGCTAGTGCCTGAGACCACCAGATAAGTTTGGGAAAATGAATGAACGGCTGCTGGGCCTCTTTCCTGGGGTCTCTGTGCTGTGTGCAGCCAAGGAGAGGCAGACACTACCCACGTCAAGAACAGGGCCTGAAAGCCACGGCTGCCCCCGTGCAGTGCAGGTGTGTGCGCGCGCTCGGAGCCTGAAGCACAAAGTGGGCCAGGCATCCGCGCAGGCCTGGGCAACTAGCCATGCACCTGGATGAGGAAGGCAGCCCACCTGAGTCCTTTAAGCAGGGCGGGGACCAGGCAGCCTGCAGGGAAGAGAGGAAGCAGGGAACAGTAAGAGGCCTATTGCAAAGTCCCAGCATGAGGCAACAGGGGCCTGGCGGGTGGAACACCGAAAGGGTTTGGTTAACAGGACGTGGGATTTAGAGACAAGAACTCAGGGCCAACTTCCAGGTTGGGACACTCCTGTGACCCGGCCTCCCTGCGACAAACGTGATTGGCAACCACGTCAAGATTCTGGATACTGGATAATCGTCAAATAATACCCTCAGCAGAAGGCCCCCAAGCTGACCAGGTGTCCCAACAGTGTCCCACCACACCAAATCCACCATCCTCTCCTCCTGAGCCCATGGCATTTTTCTTAAAATAGTCTATCATTAACCTTAAATATCTGCTTAAGCACATCAAGCCCAGGGTTTCATAAACAATGCTGCTTGGACTGAGGCTGGTCAGTTTGCTTCCTAATCCATGTTAGGATATAATTACTGCAGAAACACGAGTACCAGCCGGCCCCGCCTGCGCGTGGCACGCCTGATTAACCTGCGCCTGTCCCCGCCCCAACTGCGACCCTGTGACCATCACAACACGGTGACTGAACACCACAGCGCCCAGCACTGCACACACCTGCCTCCACCCTCACGGCCACCCTGCAGGGTCCCACCGACCTCCCTTTCCGGGATGCAACAACTGAGGGCTTAAGCAACGTGCTGAGGTCACACAACAATTAAATGGCAAAGTCCAAGCTCAGACTCACGCCTGGCGCTAAGCCTGTACTCGCTCTCCGGCCACCTGCCTTCCTTGAGTTCACACAACGGCTTCTTTCTCCCTTTCCACAAAACTGACTGCGCCCCCACCCCCAAAAAAGCCAAGATGAAAGTATACATTTTTTTCCCCCAGTTATGTGTTATAAAACTTAATCAATCTTTTGTTAATAGATAAGGTCAGCAGTCTGGAAGAATCAGGAGGGTAAATGCCTGTGGAGAGTAACTTTCAAACCCATCAAAACTTGACAGGCTCACATCAGAGTCAGATGTTTTTAGGTTTGGCCTAAATTCTTCAAAAAAAAATTTTTTTTTCTGGATTCTCCCAAGTTGATGCTCACTTCGTAGGGTTCTTTTACCAACCGAAGCTACTGTGAGAGGATAAACTATATTCTCACATTATTTGACTTTTGCCTTGTTATGGTGCTGAAAAGGAAACATGCTTTAGATGGACTAAAATGCCCAGGTGTAGTCTATTTGGAGGCACGTGTACAAGACAACTCACTTTCTATTCCTAAACCTGCTTTAGCAGAAAGGTAACTTGAAACTCTGTG
Source organism: Cervus elaphus (assembly GCF_910594005.1). Classification (NCBI taxonomy): domain Eukaryota; kingdom Metazoa; phylum Chordata; class Mammalia; order Artiodactyla; family Cervidae; genus Cervus; species Cervus elaphus. Next base: position 22,456,628 of record NC_057824.1, read on the forward strand.
AAATCTACCCACACAGGTTTGAAAGAAAAAGAAATCCACCATTGGGGCACCCCAAACAAAAAGACACAGAAGTCAGTGACGAATTCTTTTCAGAAACGGTGGACCACACTCATTGATTTGCTCCCAGCTTGGGGTCCTGGTAGCAATGGTCTGAGCGTTGTACAAAAGTACAAAATGAAACTGTCTGTCCCCATTAGTTTCAAAGATGACACTCAGACTGCTCACGCGGGCAGCAGAATCACACCAGGGAACACACACCGAGGTACTGACGCTGGTGCCAGCCAGCCCTGAGCAGCAGAAGGGAGGCCTCGGGAAAACTTCCTGTTGACTCCTAGGGGGCATGAACAGCCCTGATTATCACCTCTGAAGTACCCCAGAGGGCAGAGGCCAGTGCGGGTCCCTCCCGCAGCCCCCTGGCCTGCACTGCCCCGGAGTTGGAGGGTAAATAAACTGCCGAGCAAATTCATTCCTGGCCAGGCCCCGATGGAGGCCACACCTCAACAATGCTATTTGCCTCCCAACCTGAAAACGTGCACAGGCCTCACAGGAAGGAAGCATGTGGTCGCGACCCCAATGAACTGCCACCATACCCGCCCCCCCATCTTTTCCCTCTCTGCCCTTCTGAACTTTCCCAACTGCTCAAAACAAGACATTTTAAAAATAACTTGGCCTGAGCAGTTATTCTCCAGCAGACATACAAAGGGTGTGCAGAGTCAGTCAAGAAAAAAATAAATAAATGCGACCCCTTTACAGCAGAGCAGGAGGAGAGCCAATTAACCTGTTGATAGGGGAAAAGCGCCAATCTAACCAGCCTCTCCGGCTCCTCTGAAACCAGCCTGCCTAGGAGCAGTGGGCAAGCGATGCTCCTCAAGGGCAGAACTCCTCAAGCTGATCAGAGCCCTGACAGCTTTCAGCTGCTGAGTCTATGGGAACCAAGGTGAACACCAAACAGGTGCAGACATTTGCAGAGCCTGGCTTATGAAGCCAGGCACAGTGGATCACCACAACCCCACCCTTCTCGCTTTTTAATAGGAAGGATTCTTTTAAACCGAGTACCACATTTGAGGAGTGGGAAGGCTAAGAAAGGCTGACAGAGATTGCCTGAGACACAAGCGGCTTTTTAGACGGCACACCTGTAGGAGCTCACAGAGTGTCGACAGCCCTAAGCCTACAAGGAGAAGGTGACGACCGTAAGCCCTACAAAGACAAGGTACCTTCTGAAAAATAAATCCAGGACAGAGACCCACTTGAAAGAAACAAGGGTTGTAAGTTTATGGAATCAGTAGTAGTAAACTACAACCTCTGTGATCCAGTTTGAAAAGGCAGTAAATTTGCAGGTTAGTGATTTTATGGGTGACTTTTCCAACGCAAACTTGCATATGAGAACCAAAAACTCCTAGAGAAAATAAAGTAGTCTTAACAGCAGGCATGACTTCTGAAAATTCTTCCCCCACTCAACACTCTCTGGTCTTTGAGAAAAGCCCTTGAAACTTGTGGACATGACTACTTCCCCAGAGGCGCAGCTCTACCCCAGAAATCCGCTCTGCATTGGGGGTCATGCTGATCAGCTATCGCTTGTGTTTAAAACACTTGAAAAAGTGCTAAGACAACCTAACTATTGGGTTTTTGTCTCGACAGGATGATACTTAAAAAGGACACTGAAAAGCAACCCCTTTTTTAATATTCAAAATCCTCCCGGGCAATGTACTCCTCTGGCTAGTTGGCTTAATGACACATGACAAAAGCTCTATGAAGTTATTGCCTTGCTGGGGTCAGAAGACACAGCCCCAGCCTGGCCGTGGATGGGCTGCCCTGTCCCCCATTAGTGGCCACTGAAATTCCAGTGGGAAGTGCTTTCTGCCGGCATCTCCACCACTTTGCCTTTTGCTATCCTGCAGGCCAATTTTTTTCAGGGCACATTCAATTGCTGGCCGCCCCTTGTTATTCACAGGGGAGTACCAGTCACGGTGAGTTTCCACCAACCAGGGTGCAGCACCCCATGGCAGGAACGCTGCCTTAGCGCCCCTGTTCATTTCCGCAGCCCAAAATCTCCGGCTGAAAGCAACTTAAGTTCAGCTCATTCAATACCCCCTTCATTCAGAAGCCCTCTTTTTGACTCCTGCCTGTCTGTCCCCCTCTCGAAATAGCTAAGGACCCTCTCTGAAGACTTCTTACACTTTGCCCTTTCAAGCACTTGGGCCACGAGCCTTCGAACCACCAGCTCTGATTGTGCTATGTAAGCCCAAGCAAGACCCTTTCCTGTCCAGACCCTCTACATCAAACCTCTATTACCAAGCCCTTGTTATTATCTCAAAGCTGAGCAGTCTGAAAAACTGCCGGCATCTAGACAGAAAATTAAGTTACCTCTGAAGTCAGGTTGAATTCGGAGGTAAGGAGTCGTAGGCTGGGGGGGGGGGTGGGGGGGGGGGCGGCTCACGTAGTTTCAAACGCATACCTGGCCTGAGGCACCGCACACAGCCAGGTTACCTAACTCCCCGCAAAACGACTTAACTCGGAAACGAAGAGCGCGCCCGGTTCCGAATCCTGGGCCCGTCCAGAGGCTGCGAACCTCTGCGCCCCTTGCAGGTGTTTCCAAACCAAGCCGGAGGCCAGCAAGTGTTGCTACGGAGCGATCGGGGTGGTGGTGGTGGGGGTCGGGGGGAGCCCCGCTTCGAAGCCCCCGGTGGGCTCTCGGGGTGGGGGGAGAGAGTGCGCGCGAGCAGGTGCGGGCCGAGCTCCAGAGCCCACGGAGGTCTCCGGTTTCCCAAGCGTTAAGCGGGGAAACCACGCGACGCCCCACCGGGGCCGTGGGGGACACAGCTCCCCGGAGCCCGGCTTCCCCACCCGAGGCGCACGGCAGAGCCCGCAAGCGCCCGCGTCCCTCCGCGGCCGGGCCCGGAGCGCCCTCCTTTACAACTAGGGGGGCTCCGGGCGCTTTGTGCCGGCCAGGAAGGCCGCCGGGGGACCCCATGTGCCGGACAATGCAGCGGGCGGGGAGGCGTGGGGGGGACGGTGCGCATGCCGCCCGCCCCCCACCCGCCGGGCCCCCGGCATGACGGTGCAGCGTCGGCCGGGCCGGGACGGCCCGGCCGAGGCCCGCGGGCCGCCCGGAGCCTGCGTAAAGATGGCGAGCCCCTCGCGTGGCTCCCGCGGCTCTCCGCCCCCCCCGCCCCGGCCACAATGGAAGGCGCCCCCGGCCCCCGCCGCGGCCGGCCCGCGGGGCCTCACCTTCCATCTCCATGTCCTCGGGCTCGCTGAGCTGCTGCTCGCCCGCTTTCTGCTGCTGCTGCTGCTGCTGCTGCTGGTGGTTCATGTCGGCCGCGGCCTGGGCCTCGCCTGCGGCCGGGGGCCGGGGCTGCGGGCCCGGCGGGCGGGCGGCGGCGGCGAGCCGGGGCGGCGGCGGCGGCGGCGGCGGCGGCGGGGCGGCCTCCTCCTCCTCCTCGCGCGCGTCGTCGGCGGCGGCGGCCCCGGGGCGGCCCACGGCGGGCGGCGGCGGAGGCAGGGAGACGCGCACGTACTTGCTCGCGATTCGCCCAATCTCGGCGCCGAGGCGGGCGGGCGGGCGGCGGGTCGGGCCGGGCGGCCTCGTCGCTCGCTGCTGCGGCCGCCGCCGCCTCAGCCGCCGCTCCCGCCGCCGCCGCCGCCGCCGCCGCGGGGCCCGCCTCCCGCCGCCGGGGCCGGGGCTGCGGGGCCGCGGGCCGGCCGGGGGCGGTGGGCGGCCGGGCGGGGGCCGCGGAGTCAGCCCCGCCTCGGGCCGGGCGCGGCGGGCGGGAGGCCTGGCCGGCCGCGGCGGGCCTGCGGGGCCGGGGGCCGGCGGGAGCGGCGGCGGCGGCGGCGGCGCGGGCGGGCGACGGGCCGGCCGCGCTCGGGGCGCTGCGGCCTCCGCCTCCTCGGCGTCGTCGTCGGGGCTCCGGCAGCGGACGCGGCGCCCGGCGGCTCGGCTCGGCTCGCTCTCAAAATGGCGGCGGCGTGAAATGTCACATCCGCATGGGGGGCCCGAGAGCGAGCTTGCGAGCGACGAGAGCGGGCGGGCGGGCGGCGCAGCGAGCGGGCGGGCGGGCGCCGCGCCGGAGGGCGGAGCGGGAGCGGGAGGCGGAGCGGGGAGGCGGAGCGGGGCGCGGCCAGCCTGCCGCCGCCACCGCCGCCGCCGCCGCCGGCGCCTGGGTCCGCCCGCCCGCCCGCTCGCGGCCCTCAGCGCAGCGGCCCCGCGCCGCCCGCCTCGGCCTCTCCCGACCCGGGGGGCCCGCCCCGGAGCCTCGCGGCCCAGCCCCGGCGTGCGCGCCCGGGGGCCCCAGTCCTAGCGGGGAGAGTGGCCCCGGCAGGTGCCCCGTCCCCGGGCGTGTGGTCAACCCAGGAAGCCCCAGGGCCGTCCGGGGAGGGGGGCGGGGGGTGCAGTGGCCGAAACCCTGCCCGGACCCAGTGACCGCGGGAGGGTTGGCTGATGTCGCCCGGGGACTCGGCAGAAGACGGCCCGGATCGGAGCGAGCGGCCGGCGCCGGTCAGCCCTTGCTGGCCCTGGTGATGATTGTTTTACCTCTTTGAAAACAGATGTGTAATCCATTCAACCCAGTGCCGCGCTTTGCGAGAACTTTTCTCACTGGAGCCCAAACCAGACACCAGGTTTTGGTCCCCTCAGAACCAGCCCAAGTACCTCTTGATCTGGCATTAATTGATTCCCTTCACATCAACCCAATCTGGCTAAGATCATTTAGGGCCTGCCTCCTTCCCATTCCTTGGGAGACCGGCGACTGGGGTCTCAACTTTCTGATGAAAACCAAGGCAGTGTGGATGAAGAAGGGAGTGGAGAAGGATACATACATCTCTGCGTCTCTACTGTATCTCTTAGTGACCGTCTCCAGGGAGAATATAATTTTGCCCTCAAATGACCAGGAAGATTTTCTATCTGCTCATCTCCTGTCCCTGCATTTCTCTCCGGTTTTCTCTACTTGATTCACTGTCCGTCTCCCTACCGGGAAAAGAATGTTTTGTTCTCTGTGGTATCCCAAGCGCCCTGGGACAGAGCAAGTACTCAGATACATATTTGTTGAATGAATGTATGATTCAAATGTGATGAGATCCCGCCCGCCCCCTCAAGCATTTCCCACCAGTGAATTTCTTGCTGGACCCAAGCAGTGACATTCAAGAGGGAAGGAGCCACTTCACGAGGAATCAGTCCAGCCCCAGCATCTCCCCCCAGATTAGGAAGAGGTGTTGTTATTCACACAAATGCTAATGAACGGTTCTCAGATGCAAATGAACCCTTCTCACTTGGGGGAGGGCAGACAGGACCGCTCTGGCGGAAGGGGTGGCAGGCAATGATAGTGGTGCCTATCGGGTTCCACACTGGCCAACCTTATCTTCATCACTGGGTTCAGAACCAATCCGGGAATTAAAAAAGGATAAGAGTAAGGAATACCTTGCATGATGGTTAAACTAAATGTGGTACACCCAATACAGTAAAATACTATTTGGAAATGAAGAATGGATTAATATAAATTAATTAAATGTAAGTCTATTATATTTAAATTATTAATGACATCATTCAAGATGCTCCTATTTTTACTTTTTCTACACTTGATAAAATATTCTCAGAGAAATGTTAATATGTCTCACTATAATTATATATTCTTTTCCCTTGTATTTATTCTGATTTTTTGCTTTATCTTTGTTTGTTGTTAAGGTGTCTAATGATTTATGATGTCTATCTTTGTGAATTATACCTTATATCTTTAAAAATATTCATCATTTCATTTAAAATAAATTTAATTTTTTAAAAAAAGCTGGATGAGGCTTGAAAAGACTGTGCTGAGTTAAAGAAGCCAGACAGAAAGGATCTTATAGCGCATGATGATTCCAATGACACGGAATGTCCAGAGCAGGAAAAATCAATCTATAGAGATGAAAGATAGATTAAGGACAGTTAAGGGTTTGGAGAGTGACTGCTAGAAAGTACAGGGTTTCTTTGAGGGGTGATGAAAATATCCAAAATCTGATTTTGGTGATTGTCCAACTGTGAACATACTGAAAATACTGAATTGTGCACTTTAAATGGGTAAATTATATGATATGGGTCAGATTGCAATAAAATTAATTAAAAAAAAAAAAAGAAAAAGATGAGGAGACTTCCCTGGTGGTCCAGTGGCTAAGACTCCACACTCCCAATGCAGGGGGCCCAGTTCGATCCCTAGTCAGGGAACTAGATCGCACATGCTGCAGCTAAAGACACCATATGCCACAACTAAGACCAGCGCAGCCAAATAAACAAATAATAAAATTTAAAAATAAAATAAAAAGATGAGAATGAGAGTAAAAGACCAGAGTGAAAGCTGTTAAGATGAGAATGAGTAAAAGACCAGAGTGAAAGCTGTTCGTAGTCTAGGAGAGTGCTGGAGATGGAGTGCCCTGGGGTGGGGGCGAGGGTGGAGATGGAGAAAATAGGTTAGTCTGTTGGCAGGTCAAATTGCTGATAGCCTGGAGTTGGGTGGGACAGAAGAGAGAAGAATCAAGTATTGCTCTCAGATTTCTGGTTTGAACAACTAAGTGAATGATGGTGCCGATTACCAACATGGGGGAGAAGTCTGGGGAAGGCACAGGTTTGGGAGTAAAAATCGAGAGGTTTTTCTGGCTTTGCTTTGGGGAGCCAAGAGGGGTTGTTGTTTTTATCTGTATGTTTGCCGTTGTTTTTTTTTTCTTTCCTTTTTTACTGTATTACATTTGAAGTGCTTGTTAGATATTATCTATGCATGCCTGCTCAGTCATGTCTGACTCTTTGCGACTCTATGAACTGTAGCCCACCAGGCTCCTCTGTCCATGGGATATTCCTGACAAGAATACTGGAATGAGTTGCTGTTTTCTCCTCCAGAGGACCTTCCCAACCTAGGGATTGAACCTGCATCTCCTGAGTCTTCTGCATTGGCAGGTGGATTTTTTTTTTTTTTAATCACTGAGTCACCTGGGAAACCCCAGACATTATCCATATGGAGGTGCGAAGAAATTAGTTCAACAGGATTCTGGACTGAGGGGTAGAAATGTGTGGAGATGGTATGAGAGCCTAGAGGTCACTTAGGGAGGTGGGGATATATTCTATATAGCAGATGTGGGCCATAGTCATACACTGATACAAAGAGGGACCCACAGGGGAGACAATAATTCTGGGAACCAGTTTACTTTTTCATAGTACTTACCAGCATTCTCTTTTATTCCCTACAGCCTTCATCCTAGATGGCTTCCCTGGTAGCTCAGGTGGTAAAGAATCTGCCTGCAATGCAGGAGACCTGGGTTTCATCCCTGGGTCAGGAAGATCCCCTGGAGAAGGAAATGGCAACCCACTCCAGTATTCTTGCTTGGGAAATCCCATGGACAGAGGAGCCTGGTGGGCTACAGTCCATGGGGTCACAGAGAGTCTGACAACTGAAACAACTTAGCATGCACACACAGCACAGCAAAAAGAGAAAAACAAACAAAACGAACACGTGTAAATCATCTGTCCACTCCTAGAAGCATCTTTCTCACAGCTCTGTCCACAGAACCTAGCACAGTGCCTGATATATAGCAGATGCTCAATAAAGGTTGAATCAATGCTTCTACCCCAGCTGATGCTTACTAAATGCTAGTGAGGAGCTAGGAGCCGTCCGGGGTGCAAAGATGGGAAAGACAGTACCTGCTTGCTTTCAAGGCATCTCAGATGGATTTTCGTACTTCTTTGCTCTTTTCCTCCCTTGCCCATGTTTCATAGAGGAGTGGATGGCAGGTGGAGAATTTATCCCTAGGCCCCCATGACTACTAGGAAAGCAAGACCAGTGCACTTTGAGGCCTCCCAAGAAGGCCCAGACTCAGTTATTCCTGAGGGCTGTGCTAGTCTGTTTTTTTCTTGGCCCAGTGGAATTATTAAAGCCCCTTTACACTCAGAAGGGGTTGCTGGGGAAGAATTCCACAGAAGAAGTGAATCAGTTGTGGAAAGCGTGCTTCCTGGGAGTCTTAATGCCAAGATGCTTCAAAGAAGCTGTTTGGAGAACTCTGTTTGGGCAAGGGGACTGGCACTGTTTCCAATCACTGCCAACTTGTTTTAAATTTCACAACCCCTACCCTGGTTCTGAGAAACCAGAGACCAGAGGAAGAGACAGAAAACCGGGGAGACAGGAACCTCTGGACCAGCTGCCTTGTCAGTAGGTACAGCCAAGGAGGGAGGGGCCACCCTATCACTACTGTCTGAGCAAAACATATTTTGCCGCTCCCAGGGCCCCAGCCATGACTTGGCATAAACAGCTGGTCAGCTTTTTTTTTCTCGAGACCCACCCAAACTATTTACCTACCTGGAAGGTAGGTTCTCATCAGGGTCTAAAATAAATTAATGGACATGTCAAAGAAGAAATGGGAGTACCAAGCACATTTTTTCTTTTTCTTTTTTTTTTTCAGTGTAAGTGTTATAATCCATAGCTGGAAAGACACAACCTAAACCCCTAACCACAAGGTTAGTGAGGATGTGGGCAGAGAGAGAAGGCATTCGGTAAAGGTCGTGCAGCTGTAAGCAGTTCAAGAGGGTAAGAGGCTTTAGGGTGTGGAACCAGGTGGTCTAAAGGGGTTCCACAAACTTGAACTTAGGAGACTGACTCAACCTCTTAGAACTTAAGGTTCTTATCAAGGAAATGGGGAGGCCAGTTTCTATCTAAAGGGGCTGTTATGGAAACCAAGTGAAAAGATAAGACTTTTCTCAGTTTCCCATCCAGAGATTGTGAGATGGTTCTTGTAAGAGAGTGAATGAGATCCCAGCCATTCCCGATTCCTGACACGTCATCCTTTCACTCAAAACTATTCATAGGCTGAGTACCCACTATGTGAAAAGGACAGGGCTGCCTAAGGTAAACACATGGCAAAAATGACCATGGGGGTGGCTAATGAAGTCACATTGCCAACATGCTTCTAGGCTGTGAAACAACAAAACCTTATTTATTTTATTATTATTTTTTTTAAGATTTCTTTGGATGTGGACCATTTTTTTAAAAGTCTTTTTTGAATTTGTTACAATATTCCTTCTGTGTTATGTTTTGGTTTTTTGGCTTCTAGGCATCTTAGCTTCCTGACTAGGGATCCAACCTGCACCTCCTGCGTTGGAGGGCAAAGTCCTACTTAACCAGTGGACCACCGGGGAAGTCGCAAAACCTTAATACCCTTAAAGCAAACTCTTTTCTAGAATGACTGTTCACAGTTGGCTGGTGTGCTATAGATATTGGGGTATCGTTTACTCAAAAAAAAAAAAAAACGAAAGAAACGGCTCACAAAAAGATGCTTTGGTGGGGACTTCCCTGGTGATTCAGTGGCTAAGACTCTGCTTCCAATGCAGGGGGCCCGGGTTCATACCCTGGTCAGGGAACAAGATCCCATGTGCTGTAACTAAGTCTCTGTAACTAAGACCTCATGCAGTCAAATAAATAAATAAATATATATTAAAAAAAAAAAAAAGATGCTTTGGTAATATGAATGGGTTGCCTCGAAGTTTAAAGACAAAGATGCCCTAATGAGAGGCAGTGAGACTGTGGGTGCCTTCTTTTCCTGTTTCTGTTTGTTTGCGTTTTAGGGAAATTTGTCAGACTACTACCACCCATCTTGGTCAGATCTTCTTAAAAGGGTAAGACTGTGGAAAGGAAAGGGAAGTTGCTCAGTTATGTCCGACTCTTTACGACCCCGTGGACTGTAGCCTACCAGGCTCCTCCATCCATGGAATTTTCCAGGCAAGAGTGCTGGAGTGGGTGGCCATTTCCTTCTCCAGGGGATCTTCCCGACCCGGGGATCGAACCTGGGTCTCCTGCATTGCAGGCAGACGCTTTACCGTCTGAGCCACCAGGGAAGCCCAAGACCATGGAACAATGGGGTAATTTAAAAAGAAAAAAACAATTGAAGTGCTCTTTTAAATAGCCCTTACTGTGAGGCAGGAACTCGTTGGAGCACTTCACGTGTTACCCAGTTCATTTCATCCTCACTGCAACCGTGTGAGGCGGGCGCTCTGATGCCCATTTTACGGAGGAGGTCACTGAGGCTCCTGGTTAAGTCAGAGGCTCAAGGTCACACAGCTGGTAATGGAGCAATCCAAGCAGTCTGGCTCCAAATTGCCACAATAAAAAAAAAAAAAAATTACTAAGCAACTCATTTGGCACCCGCAATGTGAAATCCCCCCTGCCCCACTGGAATCAGGACCCTCATAATTTGGGGGGCTGTGTTTACACTATCTTCTCATAATGAAAAGAGATACAGGCCACCTTTCAGTGGCACTGCTCATGCTAAATCTTCAGGAACCTTCCTTTCCGTGGAGTCATGAATTTTATTTATAATTTTATTTTATTTATTTTTTGGCTGTGCTGGGTCTTTGTTGCTGTGTGGCTTTTTCTCAAGTGACAGGGAGCGGGGGCTGCTCTCCAGTTGCCGGGCTCAGGTTTCTCAACGCAGTGGATTCTCTTGTTGTGGAGCATGGGTTGTAGGATGTGAGAACTTCAGTAGCTGCAACATGTGGGATCTTCCCAGAGCAAGGATCGAACTCATGAGAAGCCTGAGCGCTCACTCGCCGTAAGTAGAGAAAGCCTGCGTGCTACAACAAAAACCCAGGGCAGCCAAAACAAGACCAGACTAAATTCAGTCTCTGCCATTTACCAATCAAGTATCACTGGCTCAGTCGTGTCCAATTCTGTGTGGCCCCATGGACTGTAGCCCGCCAGGCTCCTCTGTCCATGAGATTTCCCTGGCAAAAATACTGGAGCCACTCCCTTCTCCAGGGGATCTTCCCAACTTAGGGATTGAACCTGGGTCTCCTGCATTGGCAGGCGGATTCTTTACCACTGAGCCGCCAGGGAAGCCCGGTTTTGTTTTAGTCTTATCATTTATTTATTTTTTGGGCTTCACAGCACGTGGGATATCTTAGTTCCCTGACCAGGGATTGAACCCACGCCCCCTGCATTGGAAGCGTGGAGTCTTAACCACTGGGCCACCAGTGAAGTCCCGCCATCCTTTGCTTTAAAAGGCAATTGATTCGTGTTTGACCAGTATCAGCCTAGAAGTTAGTCACATCACACATGTTCTTGACAGAATTTTCTTAGCACGAATTGTAAACCAAATAATAAGTAACTCCTCAAAGAGCCAGGTAGCACGCCTTGTGTTTGAGCATCTTAATCCCCACGATCAGGTAAGAGCAATAGTAACTGCTCATGTTTATTGAGTGCTTCCCCGTGCCAGGCACTGGGCCAAGGGCTTACAGCAACTCACTCGTTTAATCCTCTCAACTGCCCTTTGAAATAAAACTGCGCACCCCTCTTTACAGGAGAGGAAACCAAGATGCAAAGAAGGAAAGGACTAAGAGGTAATAAAAAAATAAGGGAAGGGATTCTTAGTACAGGTTAAACATAGACTTAGCACGGGATGACCCAGCTATGCCACTCATGGGGATGTACCCAAAAGAGTGGAAAACAGGGTCTCAAACAAAAACTTGTACACAGATGTTCATTGCAGCAGGAGGCATGATAGTTTCCTATCAAAAGATTGTTTCCATCTTTCCAAACGGTGGAAACAACCAAATTTCCATGGACAGATGAATAGATTGACAAAAGGCAATGTAGCCTACAGTGGAATATTGCTCAGCCCTTAAAAAGGAAGCATGTATACCTGTTTCAATAAACTTTGAAAGCATTACATTGAGTAAAAAAAGCCAGCCACAAAAGACCACATACTGTGTGATTCCATTTATATGAAATATCCAGAATGGCCAAATCCAGAGACAGAAAACAGATTAATGGCTGCTAGAGGCTGGGTATGGGGGTGGAGGGCATGACTACTTAATGGATATGGGGTTTCTGGGAGCAAGGCAATGAAAATGTTCCAGAAATACTGGTGATGATTGCATAACATGGTGAATGGATGAAATGTCATTAATGGTAAATTTTATATTATGTACTTTACTATAATAAAAACAAATAAGGTAAAGATTTGAACCAGGGTGGCTCAGTGGTAAAGAATCCATCTGCCAGTGCAGGAGACAAGGGTTCCATTGCTGGGTCCAGAAGATCCCCTGGAGAAGGAAATGGCAACCCACTCCAGTGTTCCTGCCTGGAGAATCCCATGGACAGAGGAGCCTGGAGGGCTGCAGTCCATAGGGTCGCAAAGGGTCAGACACGACTGAGCAACTAACACTTCACTTTTTCCCTGTGCACTGTAGGATGTTTACCCAAATCCTCGGTCCACCCACGGAATGCCGGTAGCAGCTGTGACAAACACAAATGCCTCCAGACTTGGCATTAGCTTGTTCAATGATTCAACTTACTCCTCTCCTAATTAGGCTAAAAATAAACTGCAGACCTGGAAAATTAGTTTCAAAGACATTTGAAAATGAGGGTGGAGAACATCCATGCGTTCAAAGTAAAATGTATTTAACCTCACATACAAGCATTCACTCATGCAACAAATGCAGAATGCTTGTCCAGCACCCGGATACTCAAGGTCTGGATAGAGGCAGAAAAAAAGGAACCTTGCTTGAAGGCCGTGATGTGGGTCCCCTGGCCAGTGAGGTTGTCACATCCTTGGATCCCCTCTCTCCCATCTCTTGGGACACTTGGACACCGGGCACAGCTAAGCTATTAATACTAGGCTCTATGACTGGTCAGGAAATAGGTCTTTCCTTCCATAGTTCTTGTTCAGGAAATTTTTTTTTTTAATGTTTATTTATTTGGTTGCCCTGGGTCATAGTGTGGCATGTGAAGTGAAAGTCTTAGTCACTCAGTTGTGTTCAACTCTTTGCATTCCCACAGACTGTAACCCTCCAGGCTCTTCTGTCCATGGAACTCTGCAGGCAAGAATCCTGGAGTGGATAGCCATTCCCTGCTCCAGGCGATCTTCCCTACAAAAGGATGAAACCCCAGCCTCCTGCATTGGAGCCAGATTCTTTACCGTCGGAGCCACCAGGGAAGCTCTAGTTGTGGCATGTGGGAATCTAATGCCCTGCCCAGGGATTGAACCCCCTGCATTGGGAATGTGGAGTTTTAGCCACTGGACCACCAGGGAAGTCACGTGGAGTAATGTTTTGATTGACTTAATGAATACACATGCTGGCAACAAGCAGAGTTTTTGCACCACTGTTTGGAGTACAGTGACAATTGCAAGCAGCAACTGGATTTTATCTGCCAGATGGGATCTCAGGGAATTTAAATTAATTAAAATAATAGCATTTGATATCAAGGTTGATAGGGAAAGAGTCTCAGGTTCTGAGGCAACCAACTTGAGAACACGGAGGTCCCTTTTAAAGAAAATTACATACGAAATGAACAACTTTTATTAAGCAGTTACTATGTGCCAGGCACCCTGGGGATTGTTCTGTTGTTTTGTTGTCTTTTTTTAGATAATATCCTATATTAATAATTACTTGTTTAGAGTAGTTTATGTTCATAAATAATCTCTGCTCCTGCTCAGCACATCAACCAAAGGAAAGTAGAAAGGAAATTCTTGTTAATACTTTAAGCATCTACATTTTGAGAGAGCCTTTTGGATTTCTTTTTTTTTTTAAAACAACTATAGTATCTTTAAATGGCAAGGAACAATGTGTTTCACCATTTGGTGTTATCGAGATTTTTTTTTCTTACAATAGAAATATTCAAGGCCTAGAGAAAGACTGTCCTTGTTATCTGAGTCCTAAAAAACTTGTTTTTTCCTGGATTAATTCTGCTATTGACTTGAAGTAATGTCCCAAGAAGACAAATACAAGCAGGCAGTGGTAAACTAATACAGAATTCAGTTCTCAGATACTCTAAGAGTAGAAATTCAAAAGCAGAGGACAAAGATAAGTCTGCAATTAATAAATCTACTTGGAGCTCAAATGTTGGGTTTAATTAACTGGGCCGAATTTAACTTGAATTGCCCTGATTTTCTAGGAGAATGCTTATCATTCTGGAGTATTTTTTTTAAATCAAATGATGCAAACATTTCTGGAACACCTACTAAGTTACCCTAAAGATAGGAGCCATTTATGTTAGATCGTTTCCACTGTTATTTATCAACTCTAACTTGCTTTATCAATTAAAAAAAAAACATGGGGGGCTTCCGTGGTGGCTCAGTGGTAAAGAATCTGCCTGTCAGTGTATGAGGCACAGGTTCAATCCCTGATCGGGGAGGATCCCAGATGCTTCGGCATAACTAAGCCCCTGCACCACATCTATTGAGCCTGATCTCTGGAGCCCAGGAGCCACAAGGGCTGAGCCCATGTGCCCTAGAGCCTGTGCTCAACAACAAGAGAGGCCACCACAATGAGAAGCCCTCACACCGCAACTAGAGAGTAGCTCCACTCCCTGCAACTAGAGGAAGCTCTCACAGCAACGAAGACCCAGCACAGCCAAAAATAAATAAAATAAATAAGTAAAATTATGAAACAAATAAATGAACAAAAAGTCGGACTTCCCTGGTGGTCCTGTGGCTAAGACTTTGTGTTCCCTGGGCAAGGGGCCTGGGTTCGATCCCTGGTCAGGGAACTAGATCCTGCATACCACAGCTAAGACCCAGCACAGCCAAATAAAAATATATTTTTAAAAAGTATGTTTTTAATCTCTGTTACATTCAAGGTATTTAAGGGAGTAAAAAAAATGGTTTGGGCTTTTTGAATTTCACCCGAAATTACGATGCCACCTGGCTTGTTTTATTTTGCCTTTATATAAAAACTTGACTTTTGTGCTTTTAGCCACAATACTATACGCAAGAAAATTAACAGTGGTTTCCTTGGAGGGATTTGGGGAGAGGAGGAGATTCTTTTTTTTTTTTTTTTACTTTTACTTTTCCACAGGAATTAGTAAACTAAGGCCCACTGGCCAAAAATGCAAGTACTTGTTATTAAAAATAAGGTTTATTGCAAGGAGTAAGAGATAAATTGGGAGACTGGGCTTGACGTATATACATTGTGCTGTACTTAATCATTCAGTCATGTCCACTTACTGGACTGTGGCCCACCAGGCTCCTCTGTCCATGGGATTTTTAGGCAAAAATACTGGAGTGGGTTGCAATTTCTTCCTCCAGGGCATCTTCCTGACCCAAGAATCGAACCAGAGTCTCGATCTACTAAGTTACTGGGAAAGCCCCATATACACAATACTATATATAAAGTAGATAATTGCTATACACCTGAACTAACACAAATTCTTAAAGAGATGGGAATACCAGACCACATTACCTCACCCCTGAGAAATCTGTATGCAGGTCAAGAAACAACAGTTAGAACCAGACATGGAACAACAGACTGGTTCCAAATCGGGAAAGGAGTACATCAAGGCTGTATATTGTCACCCTGCTTATTTAACTTATATGCAGAGTACATCATTCGAAATGCCGGGCTGGATGAAGCACAAGCTGGAATCAAGATTGCTGGGAGAAATGTCAACAACCTCAGATATGCAGATGACACCACCTTTATGGCAGAAAGCAAAGAAGAATTGAAGAGCCTCTTGATGAAAGTGAAAGAGGAAAGAGAAAAAGTTGGCTGAAAACTTAGCATTCAAAAACTAAGATCATGGCATCCAGTCCCATCACCATACGGCAAATAGATGGGGAAACAGTGGAAACAGTGTCAGACTTTATTTTTTTGGGCTCCAAAATCACTGCAGATGGTGACTGCAGCCATGAAATTAAAAGACACTTGCTCCTTGAAAGAAAAGTTATGACCAACTTAGACAGCATATTAAAAAGCAGAGACATTACTTTGCCAACAAAGGTCTGTCTAATCAAGGCTATGGTTTTTCCAGTGGTCATGTATGGATGTGAGAGTTGGACTATAAAGAAAGCTGAGCGCCGAGGAATTGATGCTTTTGAACTGTGGTGTTGGAGAAGACTCTTGAGAGTCCCTTGGACTGCAAGGAGATCCAACCAGTCCATCCTAAAGGAGATCAGTCCTAGATGTTGGTTGGAAGGACTGATGCTAAAGCTGACTCCAATATTTTGGCCATCTGATGCGAAGAACTGACTCATTGGAAAAGACCCTGATGCTGGGAAAGATTGAAGGCGGGAGGAGAAGGGGACAACAGAGGATGAGATGGTTGGATGGCATCACCGACTTAATGGACATGAGTTTGAGCAAGCTCCAGGAGTTGGTGATGGACAGAGAAGCTTGGCTTGCTGCAGTCCATGGGGTCGCAAAGAGTTGGACGCAACTGAGTGGCTGAAGTGAACAGAACACAAATTGTAAATGAACTAAGCTCCAGTAAATTTTTTTAAATTTCCATATTAAAAAATTAAATTTTGGCCTCCCTGGTGGCTCAGTGGTAAAGAATCCGCCTGCCATTGCAGGAGACATGGGTCTGATCCCCAATTCGGGAAGATCCTACTCACCTCAGAACAATTGGACCCTTGTAGCAAAACTATTGAGGCTGCGCTCTAGGGCCCGTGCTCTGAAACAAGAGCATCTACCGCAATGAGAAGCTCAAGAGGCCTGCGCACGGCAACTGAAGATAGCCCCTGCTCGCCAAAACTAGAGAAAAGCCCTGGCAGCAATGTAGACCCAACATGGCCAAAGAGGAATATAAATAAATTAAAAAAATTATTTTAAAAAATTAAATTAAAAAAAAAAAATTAAATTTTATTTGGAACAGAGCATTCATTCATGTGTGTGTTATCTATGTCTACTTTCATCAGATGAAGGTAAAATAGTTGCAATAATAGTTGCAATAGAGACCAGAGGTCACATACAGGGCCTGCAAAGCCAGAAGTACTTACCAAGTACTTACTTGGCCCTTAATGGAAAGTGTGTCAATTCCTGCTATACTGTTTGAATTTTTTCTGTGCATTTAATAATTTTATCATGTGCATATAATACTGTAATAATAACATCTGGAGGAAACACATATCAAAACTATATAGTATTGGAGCAGAGTTCCAGGGAACCTGAGATGAGAAGGCTGAGAACCCAGGGCTCTCGAGTCTTGGTTGGTGGTGGGGGGTCCAAGGGGCCATTATCTGAGACTTCCACCCTAGTATCATTTTTCTTGGTTGCCTCCTCCAGGCTACAATGGACTCCCAGGTTCAGCCAGGGCTGGCACTATGGAAAACTTTTGCACTTTGCCCCCAGGGTCACCAGAACTTCTCTAGCACTTTCTGATCCACATTATACAAGTCACCTCAAAGCAAGTTCTCAGAGCATGGTCCCAGGGCCTTCAGCATCACCATCCCAGGAAAGACTGTTGAAGAACTCCCCTCTTGGAGGTGCAGCTCTGCATAAATCTTTTATGTATTTTTTGCTGCACTGGGTCTTTGTTTCTGCACACGGGCTCTCTCTAGTTGTGGTGAGTCGTGGCTACTCTTCATCCTGGTGCTCAGGCTTCTTGCTGCAGGGCACAGGCTCTGGGCTCATGGGCATAGGCTTAGTTGCCCCACGGCATGTGCAATCTTCCTGGGCCAGGGATGGAACCCATATCCACTGCATTGGCAGGTGGATTCCTAACCATTGGAGGAAGTCCTCCTAGGTGTGTCATTAATTCAGGGGTTTAGAGTGTATTCAGAGATTTGTACAACCATCACCATGGCCAATTTTGAATATTTTCACTTCTCCTCCCCCAAATCCTCTACCCACTGGGGCTTCCCAGGTGGCACTAGTGGTAAAGAACCCGCCTGCAAATGCAGGAGACACAGGTTCGATCTCTCCTTCTTGGAGGAGGGCATGGCAACCCACTCCAGTATTCTTGCCTGGAGAATCCCAGGGACAGAGGAGCCTGGTGGGCTATGGTCCATAGGGTCACAAAGGGTTGGACACAATTTTAATGACTTAGCACGCATGCACTAAGTCCATATTTCCTGTCCCCACAGCCTATGGCAACCACTAATCTGCTTTCTGTCTCTATGGATTTACTTATTCTGAACATTTCACAGAAATGGAATCAGAGGATATGCGGCCTTTTGTGTCTGGCTTATTTCACTCAGCATATTATCTTCAGGGTTATTATCAAGATAGCGTGTGTCAGTGGGTAGGTCCTTTTTCTGGTTGAATAATATTCCATGGTAGGATATACAACTCTTATTTCTCTATTCATCTGTTCATAGGTATTTTGAGTTACTTCCAGAGGCTAAACCTTGACGCTTTATTGGGTCAGTTCTTGGACCAGTTAACCTCCTCTTCTGTCTTGGCTTGCTCATCTGTAAAATGGGGTAATGGCTCTAGGTCATAGGCAGGGCCAGGACTCGCCTACATAGTCCCTTTGTTTGAAATGAAGTGCCCCTCTTGGCAGACACTTCTCTCATCATAGGGCAGCGTGCACAGACAGAGCCTTTGTTACCAGAAGCAAGATTGGCCAGAGGTCCCCCCCCACCTTTTTCAAAAATGTCCAGTGCTTTGATTTTAGCTTTATAGTTTCCATTAAAAATGCCATTGTCCAAAGTCATTTAAGTCAGCTTCGATTTTCTCCCACCCCCTTCAGTGAGCTTTTGTCAAATATTTGCAGTATAGTTGGATTCATTTGTTACTGTCTGCATTTTGTCCTGGGACCCCCCAATATCCCTCTTGACTTTTAACACAATTTGTTTGCATTAAAAGTTCACTCTTGATACTTCCCTGGTGGGCCAGTGCCTAAGACTCCGTGCTTCCACTGCTGGGGGGGGCCCAGATTCCACCCCTGGTCAGGAAATTAGATCCCACATGCCACAATTAAGACCCAGCGCAGACATGAGCCAAATAGATGAAGTTCATTCTTTGTATGGTTCTATCGGTTTTACAAATGCATAGGGTTGAGTATCCCCCTCCCCTACTATCAAAAGGAACATCTTAAAAGTTCCTCTGCCTCCCCCGCCCCACCGCCCCACAGTAGACTTTCTCCCTGACCCTCCCTTCTCCCTTCCACCTTCTCCCTTCTCTCTGACCCTGCCCAGCTCTGATCCGTTGCCCCACACTTTGTACTCTGCACACACTGGACAACTGCAAGCACAGCTCTGCTCACGGGATTGTTAGGACACGTAGATGAATTCGTGGGAGGCACTCAGGACAGGCTGGACGATCCCCATGGCTCAGCAGTAAAGAATTCACCTACAATGCAGGAGACGCAGGAGATGCGGGTTCAATGGAACAACCAAGGCCTGGTTCCAGAACGCCCTAGAGCCTGTGCTCTGCAAGAGAGAAGCCACCGCAGCAAGGGAAGCCAGTGCAGGGAGGAGACAGCCACAACCAGAACCCACCTGCCGCAACGAAGACCCTGTGCAGCCCGAAAATAGATGTTAATTATATGCTTAGGAGAGGTGTGCAGTATGTAGACTATATCTCACTAAAGCTGTCATTTCAAACAACAAGACACAAAAGATTTCCACTGTTGCAGCCTTAATAGGAGGTCACACCAGCTTGTTCTAACCCAGGCAGGCCTGTCAAATTTCAAAACCCACATCCAAGAAATTCCTGGATTAATACTCTGCCACTGAACTAATACAAACAGCCATTATTTAGCTTGGCCCACCCCGTGCCAGCTACTTTCCTTACTTTTTTTTAAACTTATTTTTCAAATTTTACTTTTTGATTGCACACATGTGGGATCTTAGTTCCCAGACCAGGGATCCAACCTGTTAAACCCAGGTCCTTTGCATTGGCCACTGGACCATCAGGGAAGTCCTGCTACTTTTTTTTACTTTTAACTCCACTTTTCACACTAGCTGGGTAGGATGGATTCCAGGCTCCCATATTTTCTGGGCAGGTTGTGTTCCTGAAGACTTGGCAACATTTATAAAGCTTAATCATTCAAGATTACCCTTGACAATAGAAGGTGGGTATTTCTGGTTACCTGCTCAGGTGGGGTCAGAGCATAGACATTCTAAGGGTTCTTCAGACCTCTTGGTCTTATGTGCCTTGAGGTGATTGGAGCCTTAAATAAATGTGGGGGTCCTAAGGAATTTGGGCTTCCCTACTGGCTCAGCGTTAAAGAATCCACCTGCCAATGCAGGAGATTTGGGTTCAATTCCTGGTCTCGAAAGATCCCCTGGAGAAGGAAATGGCAACCCACTCCAGTATTCTTGCCTGGAAAATCTCAGGGACAGAGGAAACTGGCCAGCTACTGTCCACGGGGGTTGCACAAGATTTGGACACAATTTAGCGACTAAACAACAACAAGCAATGTGTATTATTTCACGTGAGGACAAAAACTGAGGTTTGACCTCTATGTTTATGGCACTGACTCAGATTTGAAAAACGACAGCCCTAAGAGGTGATTGTTTTATGTAGCGATTGGCAGTAGTTTGTCCAAAGTCACACAGTAAGTAAGTGTTAGGACCAGGGTTCTAAGTCTGTCTACACTATGGAGCTGGGGCTCCACCGCTTCATTGACTTAGTTGCTCCCAATGCAGGGGACTCAGGTTGGATCCCCGCTTAGGGAACTAGATCCCAGAGGACCCAACCTCTGCAGTTGGCAACTGAAGATCCTGCATGCCACAACTGAGACCCAGCGCAGCCAAATGAAGAAATAAACATTAAAAAGAAAAACCCACCTGCTGAGCTTAAAGTGGGGAGCCCTGATGGGATCCAGTTTGGCAAGCAAAGTATTCAAATAACTATTCTCAAAGGGACATGATATTCCTTCTTTGAAGTATTTAGTCTTGGGAGGAATTTGTTAAAACCTTAAATCCATTACAAACTTAAGTTTCTAAAACATGTAACCGTTTGGCTTTGAGTAAAAGCTTTTGGCTTCCAATGGATTGTCTGCTGTTGGCTTCTCCTTTGAGCATCGGTGAGCCACAGGGCAGAACCCAATCAGCTCTGTGCCCTCACCTCCCTGAACCTGCCCCTGCATGTGTTGAAAGCGGAGACTCCTGCTTCTGTCAACCTCACTGAGCTACAGTCAAGTTCAAAAGCGATAAAGCAGGGATTGGTCGGCTATAACCCACGGGCCACATTTTTCTGGTCTACTTCCTGTTATTGTATAGCCCAAGAATGAAGAATGGTTTTTCCTCTTTTTTTTCCAATGGTTGGGAGAAAAAGATCAGTGAATAGTATTTTGAAAAATTATGAAATTTCACATTTCAGTATCCATTAATAAGGTTTATTGGAACAGGGCCACAGTCATTCATTTATTGCCTGTGGCTCTTAGGGTAGCACACTGGAGTGGTTGAGACAGATTGTGTGGTCCAAACTACCTACTATCTGAATCTTTACCAAAAAAAAAAAAAAAAAAGACCGAGGATGCAGAATGCTCTGGGTAAAATGGCACTTGCCATGTAAATTGTTCTTGTTGTTGTTTAGTGGCTAAGTTGTATGCAACCCCATGGACTATAGCCCACCAGGCTTCTCTGTCCATGGGATTTCCCAGGCAAGAATATCTGAGTGGGCTGTCATTTCCTTCTCCAGGGGATCCTCCTAATCCAGGAATTGAATCTGCATCTCTTACATTGGCAGGTGGGTTCCTTACCACTGAGCCACCAGGGAAGCCTGCCATATAAATATCAGCTACTACTTATTCTTTATCAACCATTTTCCTAATACACACACACCAGTCTTTTTCTTAACTTGTATTTTATTTGCAAGCATTCATTTTCTTCTAGAAGATTATTTTTCAAAATATTTAGTTGGGAATTCTCTGACAGTCCAGTGGTTAGGACTCTGCACTTTCACTGCCAAAGGCGTGGGTTCAATCCCTGGTCAGGGAACTTGGATCCCGAAATCTGAGCAGTGAAGCCAAATTAAAAAAAAAAAAAATCTATTCTTGTTAAGCCAACAGATGACAAATAGGGGAAAAATACTCATGAAATAGACAAACAAAAATCATTGTTGTTAAGTCAATGAATGATAGAGAAAAAATAGTCATGACACAAAGGATGGAAATCCTTCTTGTGGAAAAGAATACTTTTCAATAAAAACAAAGTTTTATTAATTAATTTGGCCATAAAACCAAATAGTAAATAATGAACAAACAGGAGATAGCCAACCTAGTTACTAGCAAAGAAATCCAAATTAAAACAAGGTACTTTTTCACCCAGCAAATTGGCCATAGTTAAAAACTTAAAAGATGAATACCTAGTGATGGAGATGACTCATGAAAATGGACTTCTATTGCAGATGGGATGTTATCCTGAGTAATAATTTTTTGGCTTTTAGGACCTAAGTTCTGCAACCAGGGACTGAACCCAGGTCCTGGCAGTGAAAAAGCCAAGTCCTAATCACTGGACCTCCAGGGAATCCCCAGGAATAATAAATTTTAAGTGTTTAAAATTTTTCAATTTAAAATGTGTTTAAGTTTAAAAAATATAGGTTTGAAACAAACAAACAGAAAAAAACATAAATTTTTTTCCATTATTTTTTCAACAAATATTTCAGTGAGCATCAAATGAGTGCCAGGCCATGGGAAAGAATTTACATTTGATATATTTGGAATGGAGAAACCATTGAAGTGTTTTAGACAGGGAATAGCATGGTCAGATTTACACTTTTAAAAATATCTCTGGCTGCTGGAGGAGATTTGGCCCCGGAGCAGGGAGACCGCAGGTGGCAGAGGATGAGATGGTTAGATAGCATCACCGACTCTATGGACGTGAGTTTGAGCGAACTCCGGGAGATAGTGAAGGACAGGGGAGCCTGGTGTGCTGCAGTTCATGGGGTCACAAAGAGTCAGACACGACTTAGCGACTGACCAACAGCAATCACAACAGAAAGGCCAGTTAACAGGCTTTGGCAGTTATCATTTAAATATTATTTATATTTAATAAATATACTTCATTTAACTCAATTATATCCAAGCTTAAGAAACTCTCTTTTTCTTTTTGGCCACAGTATACAGCTTGCAGGACTTTAGTTCCCCAACCAGGGTTTGAACTTGGGTCCCGTCAGTGAAAGTGACAGGAGTCCTAACCACTGAATCACCTAGGAAGTCCCTCCAAGTTTATCGTTTCAATACATAACTGACATAAAAAATTAATAATGGGACACTTTACATACATCATTTTTCTCAATAAACCTTCAAAATCTGGCCTATATTTCACATTTACAACATGTCTCAATTTAGATGTCAAAATTTCATTGGGAAATATTTGATCTCCATTTAGATTTCAAAAAATTTGCCCTTGAAAAAGTAGAGTCAAAATGTTATCAAGAACAGTTCAAATGGTATTTCTATGTATTTTCAAATTTCCTTTGAAGATAATATTAATGTTCAAAAGTAGAACTATATAACCAAGTTATTTCAAAAATACTTAAAATTTCTTCAGTAACAGAATCAGCATCAGTTCTTAAACCTGAATTACTTCAAATTAAATTCAATTAGATGTTCAGCTCCTCAGTCGCACTATTTATATTTCAAAGGCCCAGCTGCCAGTGGGGCTGGTGGCCGCTGTTCTGGGCAGCCCTGATACAGAACATTTCCATCATGGCAGAAAGGTTGGCTGGCAGCACACGGTTAGACGGTTATTGTGAGGATTAATTGAATTCATGGGTTTAGTTGGGCTTCCCTGGTGGCTCAGTGGTAAAGAATCCACCTGCCGGGACGTCCCTGGTAGTCAGGTGGTTAGAACTCGGTGCTCCCAACGCTGAGGGCACAGGTTCAATCCCTGGTCAGGGAACTAAGATCCCACATGCCAAAAAAAAAAAAAAATTAAAATTAAAAAAAAGAATCCACCTGCCAATGCAGGAGGCATGAGTTCAATCCCTAGGCCAGGAAGATGTTCTGGAGAAGGAAATGGCAACCAACCCACTCCAGTATTCTCGCCTGGGAAACCCCATGGACTGAGGAGCCTGGCAGGCTGCAGTCCATGAGGTCACAAATTAGCTGGACACGACTTAGTGACTAAATAACAGCAACAGCGAAGAGTTTAGTTAGCACTGTGCATGTCCGGCTCTCAAGAGTGCTGAGTACCATGCAGCTGTTTCACTGGCACAACCCCCAGGTAGCCCAGTCTTCCTAGATGGGTCAAGCCCAAGTCTGTCCATCATGCCTTATCCTCTCTTCCCGCCTGGAACTCTATTCTGCCTCCTAAGAGCTCCTAATGAGACCCCTGCCTCTCCAGCCCTGACTGCCCAAGTTCAGGCCAATGTTGCTTCTCGCCCTCCTGTCCATCTCTTTGACTCTCTTTCCCCTCTACCCTCCCAGGGAGGCCCCAGTTTCCCAGGCCCATCCATCCAGACAGTCGCACATATAAGCCACTCATCCCACCATAGCCAGAGTCATCCTTTCAAAATGTGATGGGATAACTACCTTAAGAACCTTCTAGATCCCGCCTTGCTTTATCTGGACCCTCCCTGCCTGCCTTTCCACCTCATCTTAAATCTGAAGGCCTCAAGCACTTTCTGGAGATGCCCATCCTCTTCCCTCCAACATTTGCCCCAGGTGACATCATTCACTTTAAAAAAAAAAAGTTTTTATTTCATATTGGCTGGGTGGGAACAGTGGGGGGGTTCTCAAATGGAACTAGTGGTAAAGAACCCGCTTGCCAATGCAGGAGACATAAGCGACGCAGGTTCAATCCCTGGGTCAGGAAGATCCCCTGGATGAGGGCATGGCAACCCACTCCAGAATTCTTGCCTGGAGAATCCCATGGACAGAGGAGCCTGGAGGGCTACAGTAAGGTTGCAAAAGAGTTGGACATGACTGAAATGACTTAGCAGGTACACAGGCATCGCAGATTAACAGTGTTGCCATAGTTTCAGGAGAACAGAGAAGGGACTTCAGTTCAGTTCAGTCGCTCAGTGGTGTCCGACTCTTTGCGACCCCATGAATCGCACGCCAGGCCTCCCTGTCCATCACCAGCTCCCGGAGTTTACTCAAACTCATGCCCATCGAGTCAGTGATGCCATCCAGCCATCTCATCCTCTGTCGTCCCCTTCTCCTCCTGCCCCCAATCCCTCCCAGCATCAGGGTCTTTTCCAATGAGTCAACTCCTTGCATGAGGTACCCATACATAAACATGTATCCATTCTCCCCCAAATTCCCCTCCCATCCAGGCTGCCACATAACACTGGGCAGATTCCATGTGCTATACAGTAAGTCCTTATGGTTCTCCATTTAAAATATAGCGGTGTGTATAGTTCAGTTCAGTTCAGTCGCTCAGTCATGTCCGATTCCTTGCAACCCCATGCACTGCAGCAGGCCAGGCCTCCCCGTCCATCACCAACTCCCAGAGTTTACTCAAACTCATGCCCATTGTGATGCCATCCAACCATCTCATCCTCTGTCGTCCCCTTCTCCTCCTGCCTTCAATCTTTCCCAGCATCAGGGTCTTTTCAAATGAGTCAGTTCTTCTCATCAGATGGCCAAAGTACTGGAGCTTCTGCTTCAGCATCAGTACTTCCAGTGAATATTCAGGACTGATTTTCTTTAGGATTGACTGGTTGGATTTCCTTGCAGTCCAAGGGACTCTCAAGAGTCTTCTCCAACACCATAGTTCAAAAGCATCAATTCTTTGGCGCTCAGCTTTCTTTACAGTCCAACTCTCACATCCATACATGACCACTGGAAAAACCATAGCTTTGACTAGATGGACCTTTGCTGGCAAAGTAATGTCTCTGCTTTTTAACATGCTGTCTAGGTTGGTCATAACTTTTCTTCCAAGGAGCAAGTGTCTTTTGATTTCATGGCTGCAGTCACCATCTGCAGTGATTTTGGAGCCCAAGAAAATAGTCTCTCACTGTTTCCACTGTTTCTCCATCTATTTGCCATGAAGTGATGGGACCAGATGCCATGATCTTAGTTTTCTGAATGTTGAGTTTTAAGCCAACTTTTTCACTCTCCTCTTTCACTTTCATCAAGAGGCTCTTAAGTATTTCTTCACTTTCTGCCATAAGGGTGGTGTCATATGCATATCAGAGGTTATTGATATTTCTCCCAGGAATCTTGATTCTAGCTTGTGCTTCATCCAGCCCAGCGTTTCTCATGATGTACTCTGCATATAAGTTAAATAAGCAGGGTGACAATATACAGCTTTGACATACTCCTTTCCCTATTTGGAATTAGTCTGTTGTTCCATGTCCAATTCTAACTATTGCTTCCTGACCTGCATACAGATTTCTCAAGAGGCAGGTCAGGTGGTCTGGTATTCCCATCTCTTTAAGAATTTTCCAGAGTTTGTTGTGGTCCACACAATCAAACGCTTTGGTGTAGTCAATAAAGCAGAAGTAGATGTTTTTCTGGAACTCTCTTGCTTTTTCGATGATCCAGTGGACGTTGGCAATTTGATCTCTGGTTCCTCTGCCTTTTCTAAATCCAGCTTGAACATCTGGAAGTTCATGGTTCACGTATTGCTGAAGCCTGGCTTGGAGAATTTTGGGCATTACTTTACTAGCGTGTGAGATGAGTGCAATTGTGCGGCAGTTTGAGCATTCTTTGGCATGGCCTTTCTTTGGGATTGGAATGAAAACTGACCTTTTCCAGTCCTGTGGCCACTGCTGAGTTTTCCAAATTTGCTGGCATATTGAGTGCAGCACTTTCACAGCATCATCTTTTAGGATTTGAAAGAGCTCAACTGGAATTCCGTCACCTCCACTAGCTTTGTTCATAGTGATGCTTCCTAAGGCCCACCTGACTTCACATTCCAGGATGTTTGGCTCTATGTGAGTGATCACACCATCGTGATTTCTGGGTCGTGAAGATCTTTTTTGTATAGCTCTTCTGTATATTCTTGCCACCTCTTCTTAATATGAAGACCTACGAGCCCTTCTAGAACTAACCGCCCCCCCAAAAAAAATGTCCTTTTCATTATAGGGGACTGGAATGCAAAAGTAGGAAGTCAAGAAACACCTGGAGTAACAGGCAAATTTGGCCTTGGAGTACAGAACGAAGCAGGGCAAAGGCTAATAAAATTTTGCCAAGAGAACGCACTGGTCATAGCAAACACCCTCTTCCAACAACACTAGAGAAGACTCTACACATGGACATCACCAGATGGTCAACACCGAAATCAGATTGATTATATTCTTTGCAGTCAAAGATGGAAAAGTTCTATACAGTCAGCAAAAATAAGACCTGGAGCTGACTGTGGCTCAGATCATGAACTCCTTATTGCCAAATTCAGACTTAAATTGAAGAAAGCAGGGAAAAACCACTAGACCATTCAGGTATGACCTAAATCAAATCCCTTACAATTATACAGTGGAAGTGACAAATAGATTCAAGGGATTAGATCTGATAGACACAGTGCCTGAAGAACTATGGATGGAGGTTCCTGACACTGTACAGGAGGCAGGGATCAAGACCAACCCCAAGAAAAAGAAATGCAAAAAGGCAAAATGGTTGTCTGAGGAGGCCTTACAAATAGCTGTGAAAAGAAGGGAAGCAAAAAGCAAAGGAGAAAAGGAGAGATATA
This sequence comes from Cervus elaphus, assembly GCF_910594005.1. Taxonomy (NCBI): domain Eukaryota; kingdom Metazoa; phylum Chordata; class Mammalia; order Artiodactyla; family Cervidae; genus Cervus; species Cervus elaphus. The sequence goes on from NC_057824.1 coordinate 22,483,883, forward strand.
TCCATCTGAATGCAGAGTTCCAAAGAATAGCAAGGAGAGATAAGAAAGCCTTCCTCAGTGATCAGTGCAAAGAAATAGAGGAAAACAATAGAATGGGAAAGTCTAGAGATCTCTTCAAGAAAATTAGAGCTACCAAGGGAACATTTCATGCAAAGATGGGTACAATAAAGGACAGAAATGGTATGGACCTAATGGAAGAAGATATTAAGAAGAGGTGTGCACATGTCCATCCCAAACTCCCTAACTATCACTTCTCCCCATCCTTTACCCGAGCAACCCATACATATACCATATTTATGTGAAATATATACTAGATTTCAAAGATTTACTAAGACAAATGATGCAAAATGTTTCTTTCAGTTTCTTAAGGTCCCTGTAGCACCCCATCACTGTACCAAATACTTCTTCACAGCCATTGTTGCAGTTGATTAAAAGGACTGATGACTTAACACTAGTTGTTAAGTGTTTTGCCTTTTTTTTTTCTTTCGATTTTTCGCTGTGCCGCATGGAATGTAGGACCTTAGTTCCCCCATCAGATATCGAACCCACACCCCCTGCATTGAAAGTGCAGAGTCTTAACCACTGGACCACCAGTGGTCTTTTGCCAAAAATCCCTGTGTTTCACGTTTTCCCTAGTAGATGTGAGTTTCTTCAATGAAGCAGAACCCCATTCCCCAGGGCCTGGTACACATAGGTGCTCAGTGTGAACTGACATTTTGCTAAATATAGATTAAAAAACAAAAAACCTCTGTCTCCTCCAGCAGAATGTATCCATCCTCCTTAAGGTAGTAACTGCCCTTATCTTTAGAATCCACAGGAAAGACTCAAATATAGCCTAAAGGAATAAACCGATCTGTTTGTAGGGTTTGTAGGTTTCTCAGAGCCAGATGTCCGTGGCAGCTGCGGGAACTAGCAGAGCTTTGCAAGAACCCCACCTACTAAGGAGTAGCCCCGCACCTTCCTCCAACATCCCCAACTCCAACCTCACCCTCAGGCACACAGCCCTCTCCCTGTGGGGTTCTGGAGGCTGGATTCCCTGTGCAGGTAAAGCTAAATCACTTCATGTCAGGTGTTTGCAACAATATGGACTGAAAAGGCCAGGCTCTCCTGTCCATGGGGATTCTTCAGGCAAGAATACTGGAGCGGGTTGCCATTTCCTACTCCAGGGGATCTTCCCAACCCAGAGATAGAAGCAGCGTCTCTTTTGTTTCCCTCGTTGGCAGGCAGGTTCTTGACCACCAGCGCTAACTGGAAAGCCCTTCTCCAGTGCGTGTGGGCTCAGTTGGGTCCAACTCTTTGTGACCTCATGGACGGTAGCCCGTGAGGCTCCTCTGTCCATGGGATTCCCCAGGCAAGAAATACTGGAGTAAGTTGCCATTTCCTTCTCTAGGAGATCTTCCTAGCCCAGCGATCGAACCGAGTGGCCTGTGTCTCCTGCATTAGCAGGTGGGCATTTTTTAACCACTGTGCCACCTGGGAAGCCCATCCAGGGAATGGGGAACCACAAAAAAAAAAAACATGCAGAAGGAAGCTGAAGATGGTATTTACATGAGGCCCAGAATGTCAGTTTCAAAGGGACGGGAGTAAGGGCCGTGAGCCTCAGATGAAACCAAGGGAAGAAAAAGATCTTACCAGTTTTACAAAGATAGAACAAATGCTTCATGTTAACTTATACAACATCAGCTCTGGACTGGGGTGATTCTGGATTTGAAGTTTGTTTTTTTTGAAGAAGGGAAAAGTAATGACATTTCTAAACACAACAGTCAATTCAGCTCTACTCAATTAGGTAATTTTGTTCTAACCTTGGAAGATAATTGGATTTTAAAAAGGTAACAAAAGTGACTTAAGGGATTTTCAAGGGTGATTATGACTGCTCTTGGGCATCTGTGCCCATCGCATGTTGGAGCCTGGTGCTGTGGAGGAGCGCTTTTAGCCATGATCCTGGTTCAACTGATAAAGCACCCACTGGCCTTTCCTCTCCACCTGTCCACAAACCTCTGTGCCCACCCCTCTCCTTCCACTAGCTGCTCAAAGACCCAACCCCAATTTGGTCAATTCAACTTCCAAAGAAATACCACCAAATGCAAGAGAACAAAAGACAGAGGCGCAACTGCAAAGGAAAAGACATATTTGCATGCACCCCTACATCCTCCCCGGAGAAGAAACAAACCAGCTCTGGAAGGCAAAGTTAAGATTTCTGTAAGGTGGCCCACGATGAGATCTACCTCTCTGAAATCAACAGCTTGCTTATGAACCAGCAATCGAGTTGGAAAACGTCATTGCGAAGAACATACCTTGTCTTGTGTTCCTCCGGGCTTTTAGGAACCGCCTGCAGGCTAAGCTGGTACTGGGGGAGAGCTGTCTCAGGAATTGAGAGCCATGTGACCCTTTGGTCTTCCGGCCACACACAGGCCTCCGTTTCCGTTTCTGAGGTGTCGTTGACTTTGACAGCATGGCGAATCTTAAGACAGTGAGTTGTCTGGGAGTATAAAGAGGGCCCTGCGTCTTGGAGAGCCAGCAGTAATGGGAAAAAGTTCTGGTCCCACCCTTCTCAGCCTCCACTTATTATATGCTCCCTCCCACCACCCTCCTCCCCACCCCAGCTCTTCCGAAGGCAGGGTCTGGAATCCTTGCTCATTTGCATAGCTTAAAGGTTTACTCCAGGTGTGGTTCCAGATCACATCAGGGACTGCAGCTAAAGCAATTTGGAGTCTCTACCTTTTATTGAATTACTGTGCAAAACCCACCTCATACTTGGACTTTGACTCCAAATATTCGCTATGATATTTTCCTAGATAGGTAGATAAGATAGATGATCGATGGTCCAAATCAGTGTCTACCATTTCAACACTCTCAAGAATGGGCTTATCCGTGAAACGGAAACAGACTGGAGAACAGAGAGCAGACTTGTGGTTGCCAAGGGGGAGGTGGGAAGGGGAGGAATGGGTTGGGAGTGTGGGATTAGTTGTTTAGTCCCCAAGTCATGTCTGACTCTCTGAGACCCCCTTGGGCTGTAGCCCGCCAGGCTCCTCTGTCCATGGGATTTCCCAGGCAAGAATACAGGAGTGGGTTGCCATTTCCTTCTCCAGGGGCTCTTCCTGACCTCGGATTGAACCCGTGTCCCCTGCATTGGCAGGCGGATTCTATACTGCTGAACCAACCACCTGGCAGTTATTGTTCAGTTGATTCTTTGCAACCCCACGAACTGCACCACGCCAGGCTTCCCTGTCCTTCACTATCTCCCTGAGTTTGCTCAAACTCATGTCCATTGAGTCAGTGATGCCATCCAATCAACTGATCCTCTGCCCGCTTCTCCTCTTGCCCTCAGTCTTTCCCAGCATCAGGGTCTTTTCCAATGAATCAGCTCTTCACAATGGGTGGCCAGAGTCTTGGAGCTTCATGATCAGTCCTTGCAAAGAAGAAGGAAAGAAAGAAAGTGTTAGTCGTTTAGTTGTGTCCAACTCTGTGACCCCTTGGACTGCAGCCCACCAGGTTTCTCTGCCCAAGGGATTTTCCAGGCAAGAATACTGGAGTGGGTTGCCATTTCCTTCTCCAGGGGATCTTCCCATTTAGGATTGACTGTTTTGATCTTCTTGCTGTCCAAGGGACTTTCAAGAGTCTTCTCCAGCACCATAGCTCGAAAGCATTAATTCTTTGATGTTCAGCCTTCTTTATGGTCCAGCTCTTACATCCGTACATGACTATTGAGAAAACTGTAGCTTTGACTATGAGTACATTTGCTGGCAAAGTGATACCTCTTCTTTTTAATATGCTGTCTAGGTTTGTCATAGCTTTTCTTCCAAGGAGCAAGCGTCTTTTAATTTCGTGGCTGCAGTCACCATCCACAGTGATTTTGTAACCCAAGGGAAAAAAAAAGATGTCCTATCATCATAGAGGACTGGAATGCAAAAGTAGGAAGTCAAGAGATACCTGGAGTAACAGACAAGTTTGGCTTTGGAGTACAAAATGAAGCAGGGCAAAGGCTAACAGAGTTTTGCCAAGAGAACACACTGTTCATAGCAAACACCCTTTTCCAGCAACACAACAGACAACTCTACACATGGACGTCACAAGATGGTCAATACCGAAATCAGATTGATTATATTCTTCTCAGCCGAAGATGGAAGCGCTCTATACAGTCAGCAAAAACAAGACCTGGAGCTGACTGTGGCTCAGATCATCAGCTCCTTATTGCAAAATTCAGGCTCAAATTGAAGAAAGCAGGGAAAACCACTAGGTCATTCAGGTATGACCTAAATAAAATCTCTTATGATTGTACAGTGCAGGTGACAAATAGATTCAAGGGATTAGATCTGATAGACACAGTGCCTGAAGAACTATGGATGGAGGTTCTTAACATTGTACAGAAGGTGATGACCAAAACCATCCCCAAGAAAAAGAAATGCAAGAAGGCAAAATGGTTGCCTGACAAGGCATTACCAACAGCTGAGAAAAGAAGAGAAGTGAAGGGCAAAGGAGAAAGGGAAAGATATACCCAACTGAATGCAGAGTTCCAAAGAACAGCAAAGAGAGATAAGAAAGCCTTCCTCAGTGATCAATGCAAAGAAATAGAGGAAAACAATAGAATGGGAAAGGCTAGAGACCCAGTGGTAGAAGTAAACTATTATATTTAGACTGGATAAACAACAATGCTACCATATAGCACATGGAATTATATCAATATCCTGTGAAAAACACTAATGGAAAAGAATTTGAAAAAGAATGTGTATACCTAGATAACTGAGTCACTTTGCTTCCAGCAGAAATTAACACAACACTGTACAGCAACTATACTTAAATAAAATAAATTTAAAAAATAAATGCTGTTCATTTCATCTCATCCATTCTTTCCCTGAAGACCTACCCTTTCATAGGTTCCAGAGTTGGCTGGGTATGTTGGGGGCTATGAAACCAGCTCCACTTTAGATATTTTCCTTATAACCTTGACACATTATTTCATTGTTTAACCATATTACAGTACAAGTTCATTGCATAAAGGAAACATAATTTTATATAACATGATCACATGCCATACATACTGTACCATATCGATGCCCACTTCATAAAGTTCCTATTAACAAATTCACTGCGGTGAAATAATCAGGTAATTTTAAAAGCTTTGTGTTTTGAATAAATCCTTACCAGGTTGTCATACAGGTGTTTGAGAATGCTTTGGGAACATACTATTTAGGTAGGAACATATTATTCTTTTTCTAATTAAAAAAAATTTTTTTTAATGTTCTTTTAAAATTTTTTAATTTATTTTTGTCTGCACTGGGTCTTTGCTGCTGCGTGGGCTTTCTCCAGTTGGAGCAAGCAGGAACGACTCTCTGTTCACTGTGCCTGGCCTTCTCATTGAGTGGCTTCTCTTGTTGCAGAGGACGGGCTCTAGAGCTTCAGTCGTTGCGGGGTTCCAGCTTCGCTGTCCCACGGCATGCGGACTGGGGATGACACCCACATTTCCTGCACTGGCAGGCGGATTCCTATTGGACCTCCAGGGAAGTCTGCATTCTTCTTTTTTATTAAGTAACAGGATATACTAATAACAATAACAACAACAAAAACCTTAGAAATAGCTCAAGTGTCCATCAACAGGAGAGCGGTTAAATTATTTTTAGTATCATTATACTATGGAATACTCTAGAGCAAAGAAGAGTGAAAGTTAGTCGCACGGTTGTGTCTACTCGTGACCCCATGGACTGTAGCCCGACAGGCTTCTCTGTCCATGGAATTCTCCAGGCAAGAATACTGGAGTGGGTTGCCATTTCCTTCTCCAGAGCTCTACAGCAATTAAAAAAAAAAAAGAAAACAAATGATTGAGACGTGGCAGCATGACAAACACGTATTATTTTATTTACATGAATTACAAGAAGGGGCAAAACTAATCAGTGGAGCTAGAACTTGGCGTCACGGTTACCACTGGACAGGGAGTGGAGAAGGGATATGGTGAGGGGAAATTTGGGGTGCTGAAAATACTGTTAGTTGGTGTTGGTTTGTGTGGTGGTTGCAGGATACGTCTACATGTAAAAAGTCATCAAAAAAAAGAATAAGGTCATCAAGCCACTACACTTAAGATTAGGGCACTGTTTCCAGTGGTCTGTACTCATGTGAGAATTGGACCATAAAGAAAGCTGAGTGCCAAAGAATTCATGGTTTTGAATTGTGGTGCTGGAGAAGACTCTTGAGAGTCCCTTAGACTGTAAGGAGATCCAGCCAGTCCATCCTAAAGGAAATCAGCCCTGAAAATTCATTGGATGGACTGATGCTGAAGCTGAAACTCCAATACTTTGGCCACCTGATTCGAAGAACTGACTTACTGGAGAAGACCCTGATGCTGGGAAAGATTGAAGGCAGGAGGAGAAGGGGACTACAGAGGAAGAGATGGTTGCATGGTATCACCGACTCAATGCACACGAGTTTGAGTAAACTCCGGGAGTTGGTGATGGACGGGGAGGCCTGGTGTGCTGCAGTCCTTGGGGTCGCAAAGAATCAGACACGACTGAGTGACTGAACTGACTAACTGACCATCCAACCTGCCAGCTCACTCCTGGGTATTTATCCAAAAGACATGAAAATAGGCGACCATAAAGACCTTCTGCTCAACATTTCTTCGGTCTGTGCTGTGCTTAGTCGTTCAGTTGTGTCTGCCTCTTTGCGACCCCGATGACTGTAGCCCTCTGTCCATAGGATTCTCCAGGCAAGAATACTAGAGTGGGTTGCTGTTCCCTTCTCTAGGGGATCTTCCCCACCCAGGGGTCAAACCTGAGTCCCCTGCTCTTTACCATGGAGCCACTGGAAAAGCCCTCAGCGAAAGAAAGCAGATGCGAAAGACTGCATGGAGTAGGATTCCAATTATATGAAATGTCCAGAATAAGCAAATGCATTGAGACAGAGAGTGGATTAGTGGTTGCCCGGAGCTGGTGGAGCAAACGGGATTAACTGTAAATGGACCCAAGGGATCCTTTGAGAGTGATGGAAAGTTTCTAAAATTAGATTATAGTGGAAGTGCATGTCGGTAAACTTACTAAAATCATTGGGTTGTACACTTTAAATGGGTTAATTTTATGATGTGTAAATTATACCTCAATAAAGGTAAAAAATAAAATCCTTCAAGTGCTGATGCAAAATCTGCTGCAGATATAACCATTAGTTAAATATGCAGCCGCTTGGGTCATAAGTACTTTAAACAGGACTTGCTGGCCTGACAAACTGCCACTCCCTACAAAACCCCTCCTGGTAGCTACCCTGGGTACTTGGAGTTCTTCTAATGTCAGTCACTGCTTTACTTTTTTATTTCTTTTTTGCATTTTAGTTTCTTATTATATTTTTTAAAATGGTATGCAACTTGAAAGGCTACTTTCCACTTACAGTTATTATAAAACACGGGCTGGGACTTCCCTGGTGGTCCACTGGTTAAAAATCTGCCTTAGAATGCAGGGGACGAGGTGTTGATTCCTGGTCAGGGAACTAAGATCCCAGATGCTACAGAGCAACTCATTCCACGTGCCTCAACTACTGAGTTGAGTAAACTCTGGAAGTTGAGTTGGGTTTGAGTAAACTCCGGGAGTTGGTGATGGACAGGGAGGCCTGGCGTGCTGCAGTCCATGGGGTCGCAAAGAGTTGGACACGACTGAGCGACTGGACTGAACAATTACTGAGCCCAAGCGTCACAACGGGAGAGTCCATGCATCACAACCCAAGATCCCACAAGATGCAGCAAAGATTCCATTTGCCACAACCAACACCCAGTGAAGCCAAAGAAATAAACCAATATAAAAAAATTGGCTATGTCACCTGTGTTGTGCAACATCTCATCCTTTAGCCTATCTTACACCCAATACTTGGTACCTCCCGCTCCCCCATGGGGCTTCCCAGGTGGCGCTAGTGGTAAAGAACCCGCCTGCCAATGCAGGAGACGTAAGAGATGTGGGTTCGATCCCTGGGTGGGGAAGATCCCCTGGAGGAAGGCATGGCAACCCACTCCAGTATCCTCTCCTGGAGAATCCCATGGACAGAGGAGCCTGGTGGGCTATAGTCCACGGGGTCCTAAAGAGTCAGATATGACTGAAGCGACTTAGCTCCCTCCACAGCCCCTCCCCCACCCCTACCCCCACCGGAAACCACTAGTTTCTTGTATCCCTGAGTCTGCCCCTTTTTTGTCGTATTTGCTAGTTCATTGTGTTTTTAAAATTCTGCATGTAAGTAATATTATGCAGTATTTGTCTCTCTCTACTTCCACACTTTTGTTCCAGCAGTTTCCATGGCCCACAGGAGATGAAATTCTGGACATTTTTCAGAGTCTTTCTCAGACTTCTGCCCTTTCAGAAGGCTTCTCCAGTGGCCCCACTCTCTACACTCTACACCCGCCTCACTCCCCAAAGAACGGATTATTCCCCACTCCAGCTTTGGTCTAACTCCAAGATGAGAAAATTCCAGAGAACTGCTGTGCAACCTAGGTCCCGTGGTTAACACCATGGTGTCATGAACTTGGGCTTCCCCGGTGGTTCAGTGGTCAAGAACCCGCCTGCCAATGCAGGAGATGCGTGAGACTTGGGTTCGATCCCTGAGTCAGGAAGATCCCCTGGAGAAGGAAATGGCAGCCCACTCCAGTATTCTTGCCTGTGAAATCCTATGGACAGAGGAGCCTGGTGGGCTACAGTCCACGGGGTCCCAAAGAGTCAGACATGACTGAGCGACTGAGCAGACACGCATGTCACTCACTTAAAAACTTGTGGAGAAGGTAGATCTCAGGGTAAGTGTTTTTACTACAAAAGAAGAAAAAGAAAGAAAAGAAAAAGAAGGGACACAAGAAATCTTTGGCAGGTGATGAATATGCTTGTTCCCTTGACTGTGGCAATGGTATTGTGGGTATATATGTGTGTGTCCAAATTCCCAAAATAAATACATTAAAGATGCACAATTTGGGGACTTTCCTGGTGGTCCAGTGACTTAAGACTTCTCGCGTCCAAAGCAAGGGGCTCAGGTTTGATCCCTGGTCTGGAAACTAGATCCCACAAACCACAACCAAGACCCAGTGAAGACAAATACATATGTAATATATATTTTTTAATGTACGATTTTTGTATATTAATTATGAGTGCATGGTCAGTCGATCAGTTATGTCCGGCTCTTTGTGACACCATGGACGGTAGCCCGCCAGGCTCCTTTGTCCATGAGATTTCCCAGGCAAGAATACTGGAGTGGGTTGCCATTTCCTTTTCCAGGGGATCTTCCTGACCCAGGGATCAAACCTGCGTCTCCTGCATTGGCAGGTGGATTCTTTACCACTGAGCCACCTAGGAAGCCTATATTACATATACCAAAGCTGAAAAAAGGAGCAAAGGATGGAAAAATAATTACACAAAATAAGGTTGAAGATTCCCTGGAAGAGGGCATGGCAGCCCACACACCAGTATTCTTGCCTGGAGAGTCCCCATGGACAGAGGATCCTGGCAGGCTACAGTCCATGGGGTTGCAGAGTCAGACATGACTGAGTGACTAGGCACAACACAGCACGTTATCTTAAAGGGAATTTTTTTTTTTTTTTTTTTGGCCATGCCAACACAGCTTGGGGACCCCCACAGCGAGAGCACCAAGTCCGAACCACTGAACCACCATCGAATTCCATTAAAGGCAATTAAAAACACTGATTCTATTGACCCCACTATTGTGAGCTTTCTCTCTCTTTTAGTTTGTTATCCGAGGCTCTGCATAAGAGCTTGAGGTGGAATGGGGCCTCAAAAGTTGCAGAGATCAAGAAGGAATGGGGTGTAAAGTAATTAGCCTCCAACTAATAAAAATAAGTGAAAAAAAAAAAAAGGCCTGGGGGAAGGAGAGAAGAGCAACAGGTGGACTATGGGGGTATAATTGAGCAGGGAAAGGAAAGTCCCAGGTGGTTTCACTCACCCATTTCCTCACTTTACTGAGGTCTTTAATGAGCACCTACGAAGTGCCCGGTATCGCGCTCAGCCTTAGGAACAAGAATGTGAACTTAGCCAAGTCTAGCAAGGGTTTCTGTCAACAGGAGAGCTCCCAGAATGGTTATGATTTTAAAGGGCTAATCAAAGTCAACTGAATGCGTTTCTTTCCAAATCCAATTATTTTCGGGTGTGTGCAGCAGCAGGGGATGAGTCATCAGCAAGTTTCCTTTGGCCCTACATTCTCCTGGAGGAGTCGGATTAAAAAATAGATACATCTCGAAGTGCCAGGAAGAGAAGCAAGGCAGGCTGAGGGGAAGAGAGGGTGGTCCAGGAAGGCCTTCTAAGGAGGGGTGGTGGGAGGTAAGCGTCCAGCAGCCCTGGCATCTCTGCCCACCAGCCCTGCTCTTGGTCAGGGGTGCGGGGTGGAGCTCCCTGCGCCTCAGTGTTTGGATTCTCAGCATTGAGACAGGCATGCTGGCCCCACATTATTCTGCAGATAGAACAGAGCAATGCTCAGAGAACCTGGGCACTGGCTGGGCGGGGAGCCCTGTGTTTCCTAGAATGTCTCCTTCAGACTCTGACCTCTGACGTGCAGTGAAGTCACTTCACCCTTATACAGACTATTCAAAATAATAATAATAACCGTTGTTGTTGTTGTTAGTCAATCAGTTGTGTCCGATTCTTTGAGACCCCATGGATGGTATCCTACCAGGCTCCTCTGTCCATGGGATTTCCCAGGCAAGAATACTGGAGTGGGTTGCCATTCCCTTCTCCAGGGGATCTTCCTGTCCCAGGGAATAAACCCGGATCTCCTGCATTGCAGACGGATACTTTACCATCTGAGCCATCAGGGAAGTCCCCGGTAGTAGTAGTAATAATCATAATACTTTGTTCTGAGAGTTAATATCCATCTCCCCGCTATCGATTGTCAGCTCCATGAAGCGGAAAGAAATTCCTCTGTCTCCTTTTCGTCTCCCCAAAGCCTGCATATGACTGGGGGCAAAGAATCTGCCTGCAATGCAGGAGACCTGGGTTTGTTCCCTGGGTCAGGAAGAACCCCTGGAGGAAGAAATAGAGCCCACTCCAGTATTCTTGCCTGGAGAATCCCATGGAGAGAGGAGCCTGGCAGGCTACGGTCCATAGGGTCAAAAAGAGTTTTACACGACTGAGCAACTCACACACACAACAGCAGTTTGGTGAATGAATGAATCTGAAGAACTCTTGGGTTTTGACCTTAGAATCAGATTGGCTTCTCTCCACTCCCTTCCCCTTAGCCCCTCCCATTCTCTCGCCTCCAACACTTCTGAGAGGACTTGACTTTGAAGCTGAGCCTTGAAGCTAGACCTGAAGGGAGGAGAAGCAGAGGCTCTGTTTAAGGAGTGAAAGACCTGGAGGGCAAATGCCTGGAGGCTGGCTCCGGCTCTGTGTGAGCTGCAGGGAAACAGGAGGGGTCCAGGAAGGGTCTGCTGGTGGGTGCTATCAAATATGTCCTGCTGGGTGGAGATGGATTTGACTTCTAATCTCAGTCCCAGCTTGACCTTGGGCCTTCTCTCCTCTAATCAGGAAAACTGTCCTCTCCGGGGCCAAGACACCTTCAGAAGCTTTTCGAGGACTGCTCCCACCACTGTGGAATGTTCCCATTTTTCTGCTTCCCCGGTGGCTCAGATGGTAAAGAAGCTTCCTGTCATGCAGGAGACCTGGGTTCTATCCCTAGGCTGAGAAGATTCCCTGGAGAAGGAAATGGCAACCCACTCCAGTATTCTCACCTGGAGAATTCCATGGACAGAGGAGCCTGGTGGGCTACAGTCCATGGGGTTGCAAAGAGTCAGACAAGACTGAGCGACTTAACACTTTCACTTTCTGTAGCCTAAGCCTCAGTGCCCCGACTCAGAATCCCAGAGCAGATCTTTACCTGGCCCCCTACTCTTTTTTAAATTTTAATCTAATATTTTTGGCTGTGCAGGCTTCTCATTTCGCTGGCTTCTCTTGCTGCAGAGCATGGGCTCTAGGTGCAAGGGCTTCAGTAGTTGTGGCGCTCAGGTTTAGCTGCTCTGCGGCATGTGGAATCTTGCCATGCCAGGGATCGAACCCGTGTCCCCTGCATTGGCAGGTGGATTCCTAAGCAGTGGACCACCAGGGAAGCTCTGGCCCCTCACTTTTGTCCCCTTGCCATCTACATGAGGTAGTAGGACTCCTTTCAATGGTTGGGTGCCTGATAAATGAGCGCCTACTGGATGCTCAACCCTGTCTGGGGGCACCGGGGAAACAAAGTCTTTGGCTTTGAGGAACCTTCCTTCTAGGGGAAGAGACAAGCTGAGAAGTAAGATACACAGGGTCCCAGGGGTCTCTGGAGAGGAATACAGCAGGGAGGAGGGCTGGCTGGGGGAGCATACAGGTGGAGCGCTGAGGGGTAGGTAAGGCGTGGTGGTGCGGGGATGAGGGTGAGGAAGGGTCTTGCAGGAGGACTGCTGGCCCTCCTCATCGTTGCTGGTGGGACAGCAAGACTGCAGAGAGGTGGGCTCTCCTGGGGTGGCGAAATAGGTTATGCTTCCTGGCTTCAACCCCTGAAAGACCCCTGTTACACTTAGGACAAAGGCAGAGCTTCCCCAGGGGCAGCCTGCATGGTCCTCTCTGCCCTTGGCTTCCTCTGTCTCTCCCATGCTCTCTCATCGGCCACATGGGCCCCAGGGCCTTTGCACAAGTGGCTGCTTCCTCTGCCAGGACCATTCTTCTCCTCCCAGCCCGCTAAGGGGACTCCTAGCATCTTTCACCCCTGACTCTGTCACCTCCTCCGTGATGCTGTCCCCCAGGGCCCCTGACTGGTTCACACCAGTTGTCGTCTCCTCTCCTGGCACCTTTCATCTCAGCACCAGCCCAGGGGTTACGTGTATGTTCCTTTGGGCAAGTGTTTGAGGATCACATCTCTTGCTGTCTGTTGGATCCCCAGCATCTGGTAAAGGGCCTGGCACACAGTAGGAATACAACTCATGGCTGTCGAATGAAAGAATAAAAGGAGGGCGGGACAAGGGGGCAGAAAGGTAGCCCAGTGGGTCTTTGTGTTCACAGGAGTGTGGAGCCTGTTGGGATAAAATCCAGACCGAGCCACTCCCAGCCCTGGGACCCTGGGGCAGGCACAGGGGCTCATTGACCTCAGTTTCTCTCATTTGTAATAAAGGAGATCACAGTACCTCCTACTGTGGGGAGGCTTTGGGTGTGTGTTGGGGGGGCTTTGGGTGTGTGTTGGGGGAGGGATGTGAAATATACATAACACAAAGATGTAACATTTTCCCATTTTAAGCTGCACCATGCGCAAGTTGCTGGCAGTAAGCACATTCAAAATGTGGGGCAGCCATCACCACTATCCAGTTGTTCCAGAATCTGTTGGGTTTTTATTTTATTTATTGTATTTTTTGGCCACACCACGCAGCAGTAGGATCTTAGTTCCCTGACCAGGGATCGAACCTGTGTTCCCTGCATTGGAAGCATGGAGTCTTAACCACTGAAGCACCAGGGAAGTCCCCCTATTGGGTTTTTATGAAGATTATAACATGCATCTAAAGCTTTCACACTGGTTCATGGATTTGGGAAGAGCTTGGGCTTCCTTGGTGGCTCAGATGGTAAAGAATCTGCCTGCAATGTGGGAGACCTGGAGGAGGGAAGATCCCCTGGAGGAGGGCATGGCAACCCACTGCAGTATTGTTGCCTGGAGAATCCCCAAGGACAGAGGGGCCTGGCAGGCCACAGTCCCTGGGATCGCAAAGAGTCGGACACGATTGAGCGATTAAGCGTGCGCACACACACACACAGAACATTAATAACTATTAGTACTGATGACGGTACCAAAAAACACTTCTTCCTCATTTTCTGTATCCCAGGTATCAGGTGCACTGGGTCCCTGACATATATTAGCTCATTCAGTTCTCCCTCTGACGCATGAGGAGCAGGCCTCTGTGAGAATGACGGAACAGAGCAGTTGAGTAACTTGCCAACATCACACAGCAGAATCAGGGATTCAGCCTGGCTCTGCAATCTACACTCTTTGACCTCCATGCAATGCCCAGCTCAGGTGATGCCAGAAGAATAGGTGTTTTCCCAGAAGGAGGGTGGGGCAAGGGATAAAAGTTTCCCAGGGGAAAAACTGGGGCAGGGTTTTCCCTCACTCCAGGTGCCACCTGTAGGGGACACAGCCTGCTGCTTGCAGGAAAGTAGGGCGGAGGCTTGCTCCTTCTCCTCCTCGCTGTCTCTCTTTTTTTTTCTTTATATATTTTATTGAAGTGCGGTTGACTTGGGCTTCCCTGGTGGCTCAGACGGTAAAGAATCTGCCTGCAATACAGGAGACCTGGGTTCAATCCCTGGGTTGGGAAGATCCCCTGGAAGAGGTCATGGCAACCCACTCCAGTATTCTAGCCTGGAGAATCCCCCTGGACAGAGGAGCCTGGCGGGCTACAGTCCATGGGGTCACAAAGAGTTGGACATGACCAAACAACTAATCACAGCTGACTTACAACACTTCAGGTGCACGGCAAGGTGATTCATCCATACATATATACATATATTATTTTTTGAATTATTTTCCATTATAGGTTATTACAACTATGAACTCATAGTTCCCTGTGCTATACAATCAACTTTTGTTGCTTGTTACATATCTATTTTTTTAAAATAGCTATTAAAAATTTAAAATAGACACTAAAATTTCTATTAAAAGAGAAATTTAGTGTTCTATTCATTCTAAGTCAAACAAGTGGAATCAATATGCCATAAATTTTTTAGTTAGGTAAAAATTTGTGTTTTCTAAAATATATATTATACATATGATTTATATATGTGTAAACAAAAACTTTTCTACTCTGCTTAATAAAGGCTTGAGAAAGAACATAAAAAAAAATGGATGGCAAAGTTGGAAAACATAAACTAAATGAAATGGGAGCACTGAATATGAAATAGAAAAAGTGAATCAAACTAGATAAAAGTCATCTGATGCTCCTTCTTGCGTAGCTGTCATCTTGTTAGACTGGCAGCAGGTGAGCCTTTATCCCTGGGGGCCAGAGGGCCCAGCTCTGACTCTGACGGGCTGAACTGCCGGACTAGAAACCAAGAAACACTCATTGACTCCTGGGCAGTCCAGGAGCTGATTCATACCCAGGGCTCAGCTTCCACTCTGCGCATGTGCCATCAGAGGGGCGCCAGGCTGCAGAGGGGGCAGAAAGGAGACAGAGCCGGCATGTCCATCCGTACCACTGATCTGCTGTATGCTAAGACGCTCAGGGCATCCCAAACAAAGACTGCAATCTTCTTCTCCCTCCAGAGGCTCCTTACAAAGACAGGGCAGTTTTCAACATAATAAGCACAAGAATGCCTGAGGTGTTTTTTTAAAAATAGCAGATGGTTAGGTCCCCCTTTTTTAAAAAAATTATTTTTATTTATTTGGCTGCAGCAGGTCTTAGCTGCAGCACAACGGATCTTCTCTCTTCCTTGGGGCACGCAGGATCTTTTTTTCTTTCAGTTGCTGCATCCAGGATCTACGTCCCTGACCAGGGATCAAATCCGGACCTCCTGCATTAGGAGCCCTGAGTCTTAGCCACTGGACCACCAGATATACAACCTGAACTGAGGTTGTATATCTGACTCATCTAAAGCCAAATGGAATCCTTTTCCTGGGAATTTGGAACTGGGACTAAATAAGAATATGAATTCTGGACACATTGAGGCTGCCTGACTCCAGATCCGAGCTCCACTCCTTAACACCTGGGTGGTCCTGAGCAAGTTACGTCCCCTCCCCAGGCTTCAGTTTTCACATCTGTGCAATGGGAATAGCTACATTAGTACCTACCTCATAGAGCTGTTGTAAGGAGAAAATGAATTTACACATAAGGTGCTTTGAACAGTGCCTGGCACACAGTGAGTGCTCGAAATATCTTTGTTGGTGATGTTGTTATACGTTAGGGTTCTTCTGTTCTAAGGCTTCTAGGCAGCATACAACTTAATCTTAACTAAAAAACAGGCATTTGTTGGAAGGAGAGAGGATTGATCAGAGAATCCAAGGAAAAGCTGAACAACCCAGACCTAGGAAGGGAGAGAAGTAGCCCTGGGATCCATGAGGTGGGCTCCATCAGTCTCTCCAGGCACTGCTGCAGGGAGAGCAGGTTTAGATTTCAAGACAGGTCTAGTCCCAGCACATCCTTTCCCTTTGGTACCTTGATCAACAAGCTCAGTCAAGCTGCAAGTAGTGGAGAAAGAGAATTTCCTTTAAGTAAATTCAAGGGCCGCGCTTGGAGGATGAGTTCAGAGAAAAGTTTGCTCTGGGTACCACTAATCCATCCAACAGCTTTGCAGAATTAGAGGAAGACCTTCCCCATGAGTAGATGCAGGCTTCAGCCTTAATGAATGGCTTGATAAACACAGGAGGGACTAGGGTTCAACCCTCCAGGGGCTTCATTGCTCAGGGGCTCTTGCACAGGGCAGAACCTGCCTAACCATCCGTGGCCACCCTTCCTCCATTACACAGAGAGGTTGAGAGAAAGACTGTGTGGCTAGGACTGAGCTCTGAAGCTGCTACAGACCCTGGAGTGGTCCAGGAGCGCAGGAAGTCAGGCTGGAGAGAGAAAGGAGCAATGCAACTTGGAGAGAGAAAGTGAGCCAAGACGCTCTTGAAATGCAGATCCGTTCTGCGTTTCTGATGGCTTTCCACTTCTGAGCCCTCCCGAGGCCTTTAGGTTGGGCGAGGCGCTCCTATCTCCCGAATGTGAGCTCTCTCTTTTGCTCACGCTGGCTGCCTTCCTGCCCCAGCTGACTCCTGACAACGAGGGAGGAAGCATTTGGTTACAGCTGTCATTCTCCTGGGTTGACGGGGAGACATTTCTGCTGAACACCACTGGGAGGTGAGATGCTGATGACATTCAGTCTACAAAAGGGAGTGGTGTGGTGCTGGAGTCCCTGGAGGTAGGGATGAAAAATGATGTCGGATTTTCTGCAGTTGCTGGATGAGAATATACCCACCTCCACCCCCTGAACTGCAGCTATTCTAGGAAAGAAGCTCTGGCAGCACTGAGAGAAGCTTCCACAAGGAGGAGCCTCTGCGGGTAAATTAAGAGAGATCCCTTTGATGAGCCCTAAATGAGTCCTGCTAGACCTTCTGACTCCAGGCCTTTTCCATTTTTCTGGGTCAGAAGGCCCAAGATGATGAGCCATAACCAGCGACACGATAAATGTGGCACTTTCTCCCTCCCCTGTAACATACTCCGCCCCCCACCGGGGGATGTGGGGGTAGGATTATTTTATATCAGGTCTGTGATTTCATAATACTGATTGATCTGCTGTGCAAATACAGGGCAACCTTGTGTAAACTAAAATGTCCCTTCTCTGGTTCACAGTACCCTCAGTGATAACACTGATGGGAATGGAGTGAACGACTGCAGTTCCTTGGTGTAATGCTGTGTTGTTGATGTTGTTTTAGGCTCTAAGTCGTGTCCGACTCTTTTGTGACTCCATGGACTGTAGCCCGCCAGGCTCCTCTGTCCATGGGATTTCCCAGGCAAGAATTCTGGAGTGGGTTGCCGTTTCCTTCTCCAAGGAATTTCCCAAACCAGGGATTGAACCCACGTCTCCTGCGTGGGCAGGCGGATTCTTTACCACTGAGCCATCTGGGAAGCCACATGGCAAGAATATCCATGCAAAATAAACCCAGGCAAGCAACTCAGAGACCAGAGAGAGAGAAAAGGAAAGAGAAAGGACTTATCTCTGAAGTTCCCAGGGGTTTTCACCAATTGCTTACCCCCAAACTGACCTCTGTGAGTTTGGGTTTGTATTCAAAGGAGAAAGTCACATCGGGGTGGCCAGTTGATGTGATTTTGGAGCAGTCTTCCTCAAGAAAAAAAGATTTAATCACTATTATAAAATTGTTAGGAAATCAACAGCAGGCCAGGTTTGCCTCAAATGCTATTGCTTGCCAACCCCGATCTAATGTATCAAAAAGCAGATCCTATGACTTGAAAACACAACGCCTAAAATACGTTATCATCTTACACTCAGGTCTTAGGAAGGGAGAAATAATGGCCCCCAAAACTCAAACTTCATGACTCTCACACCCCCTTAAGATGGGTCATTTCATTTGTTTGCATCTATTATTATTATTTGGGGGTGTATGTGAATGTTGTATCAGATTAAACTCAAGCATTGCCTGATGATTGCATTAGTTTCTGAGTCTGTCTTCAAGGCACCTGACAGCTGGCAAATGGTTAAGAATATTTATACTCTTTCTCTTTTAACTGTACCAAACAAAAAGAGAAAGAAAAATCTATCCTGCCAGTACTCTCTGTTCTCCTTTGGAAACCAATTTAGCAGTTCCCTACACTCAATTCAGCTCCCACTAACAACACAGATAAGCTTAATAATAGGTGTGAGGCACCGTGCTAAGTGCTTTAAAGGCATTTTCTTATTTAATCTTCTTGATAACCCTGGGAGACAGTGTTGGGGGCACTGTTGATTGCCTACTCAGCAACCAGTCTGGCTTTTCTTGAGATCCAGAGAAGCATGCAGCCCACGTGACTGAGGGCCAGCCAATCCCGTCCCCGCAGCTCCAGGAGTGGACTCTGATTGGTCTAAACTTGGTAATCCCATTTTGCTGCCTGTGATTGGCTCAGGGATCCAGGCCCAAGCCAATCAGCTTCAGGCATTCTCCAATGAATGGCTTCTCGGTCTTAAATTGGACCAATTAGACTGAAAGGACGGAATTTTATTCCATGATGTGGGGGGTGAGTCTCTATTGCTCGGTTGGATGTGAACAAGGCATGTGGCCTCAGTTACCACGAGAAGTCTTCCAATAGCCACAAAAGAACCGCAGCCCTGGCCTGAAAAATAAAAGTTTCTGGGTCTTCGATTCAGCTTCAAGATTAGCCATTTCTGAAGCCCACCCTACCTCCGGGCTTTTTGCGATGTGAGATGATACATTTTCTTATGGTTGATACACATTTTTGTTCCTTACAGCCAAAGACATCTCACTGATGCATGTAGATATTTACCCTCATTTTACATTTGAGAGAGTTGAATTCAAAGACGTTACGTAATGTAAATGAGTCACTCAGCTAGTAAGTGGCAGATCTGGGTCTCTATCACTTCCATGCTAATGCCTTTAATCACAGCGTGTGAGGATTAGCTAGTGCACCCATGCCATGCCCTACTGTCCGCCCCCCACAGCCCGGTTTCTGCAATGCAACTAATGGCAACAATAGCAGCAGTAATCATAATGGCATATTACATAATGGTATATAATACTTGGGCTTTCCCAATAGCTCAGTTGGTAAAGAATCTGCCTGCGATATATTGGTTTTTAAAAACGTTTTTATTTATTTGTTTATGACTGCACCAGCTCTTCCTTGCTATGCAGGGTACTCTCTAGTTGCCGGTGGTGGGGCTTCTCATTGCGGTAGCTTCTCTTGTGGCACGGGCTCTCAGCGAATGGGCTTCAGTAGTTGTGGCACTTGGGTTTATTTGCCCCTCGCCACGTGGAATCTTCACGGACCAGGGATCAAATCCGTGTTCCCTGCATTGGCAAGATTCTCAACTAGGAATTCCCTATAATACTTGTTGAATGTCTAATACTACATGTCAAGTCCTGTTCAAATTTACGTGCGTTCATTCTTGTAAATAGTTACTGTTGTCTCCGTATAACAGATAAGGAAACTGAGGCATGAGGGTTTAAGCAACTTGTCCATGGTCACATAACTGATGAAGTTCCAACTATGAGTGCTCTTACTCTGCCAAATAGAGAAAATGTACTTTAGGACTGACTTCAGTTGGCTGAGCCTGGAAACTTGTTGCCATGGACGCCACCATATTCTATCATCTTACAGTCAGGTGGCTTCACTTATTTGCAAAACCAGCCTAGCTCCTTTAGGCATTTTGAGTTTCCAAACCTTAGGGCATGGCACGGAGGCAAAAAATAGTGGCCGTTATTTTTCTGTGTCCATTTATCTCCTGGCTTATTTTTCTTGCTGGCTAACTTTTTCCAGTTTGCGTTTGTATCTGCACCACCACCCACTTCCTTATGTTACGGCTTTAAATGAATTGCATTCTTGGAACATTCACCTCCCTTCTTTCCTCTCCTGTCTGAAGCTCAGGAAACCCAGCTGGCACTAGGTTCATATTTTACTTGTTTCTTCTTGCCTGTCATTAACTTAGGAGCTAAAAACCATCCCAAGTCTATAGCCAGTGTCTAAAGGACGCCCACCACAGGCCCAGCACTGCCCCCAGGGCTTAGCATATATTTCTTGCAACTATCTCTGAGGCAAGTCCTATAATTATCATCTGCCCTTTAGGGATGAAAAAAACAAACAGACTGAGGCACAGAGAGATGAAGTAATTTGCCAAGGTCACACAGCAGTATGAAACAGGGCAAAGATTTGAACATAAGAAGTCTGACTCATCACTCACTGTAGTGGACCCTGGCGTTACACTTACTAGTGGAAGAAGGGAAATCCAATATCAAGGCGCTTTCAAGATATTAGTTAATAGGACTTCCCTGGTGGTCCCGTGGTTAAGAATCCACCTGCCAATGCAAGGGACACGGGTTTGATCCCTGGTTGCCGTGGGGCAACTAAGCCCGGGGGCCACAATGACTGAGTCCCCTCCCTCTGAAGCACGTGCCCTGAAGCAGGAGAAGCCACTGCAGCAAGAAGCCCTCACACCAAGTAGCCCCCACTCGCCATAATCAGAGAAAGCCAGCGCATAGCAACGAAGACCCAGGGCAGCCAAAAATAAAAATAAATAAATAAATGATTAAATAATGTATTGGTTAATAAGATAGATAACGAACAAGGACTTAGTGTATAGCCCAGGGAAGTATACTAAATATTTGGCAACAACCTATAAGGGAAAAAAATTCTGAAAAGAAAATTTATCTACCTATCTAAATCACTGTGCTTTGCACCTGAAACTAACATGACATTGTAAATCAACTACAAGACAATTTTTAAAAAACATGGTAAAGGGAATAAAGCTAAACATATGTATGCGTGTGTGCACACACATATATATATATGTATATAATTAATATATACATTAAAGTGTGCCAGCCCCCTACTGGGCCCATCTTGTATCTGCTAAAGATTCTATCAAGTGAGGACTTGTATTTCTCAGATCTGATCTTTCCCACTCTTGTCTTTTGCACTCAGCCTGGTTTCCTTAGCATAAAATGCTCTTTGCAGAATTCCTCATTGGCTCTTTCATTCCTTCAGAGCTGGGCTGCTCAGCACAGAACCTGCCACTCACACTCGGCTACTAAACACTTGAAATGGGCTAGTCCCCATTTGTAAGTGTCAAACATACACCAGATTTCCAAGACTTAGTAAAAAAAGAAAAGCAATTAAAAAAATTTTTTTTCACCTATTTTTTCTTACTTTGAAAACATGGCTACTAGAAAATTAGAAATCGCATCTATGGCTTGCATTATGTTTGTATTGGATGGCATCCATCTAATGCCCCCTCCTCCAGGCAGCCTTTCTGAACCACTCCACACAGAGTAAGCCCTCTCCCCTATAGCTGGGTTCTAACCACAGATATTTATTTCTCTGTCACCTTAAAGTCCAAAAATGGGCAGTGCTGGGCTGGGCTGGGGGTTCATGGCCCCTAGAAGCCAGACTCCTTCTACCCTGTTTCTCTGCTGTGCACAGCCTTCATTACATGGTTAGGACATGTGCTCCAGCATTTTCCCATCCACTCTGTCTTTTAGGACCCTTCCTATAAGGGGCACACATGGCTTCAGCTTCCATCCCATTGGAGAGGACTCAGTCACATGGCCATGCCAGCCGCCAGGAAGCCTGGGATATTCCGCATGGTACGTGAAAGTATTAGCCACTCAGTCCTGTCCAAGTCTTTGCAACCCCATGGACTGTAGCCCGCCAGGCTCCTCTGTCCATGGAATTCTCCAGGCAAGAATTGTGGAGTGGGTAGCCATTCCCTTCTCCAGGGGATCTTCCCGACCCGGGGATGGAATCTAGGTCTCCCGTATTGCAGGCAGGTTCATCACCATCTGAGCCACCAGGGAAGCCCTGCATGGCCACATGCCCAGCTACGAATTTGGGGGATCTATGACTTTAAAAGAGAGAAGAGCTGTGGGAGGACAGCGGGTAACCTGTATTCTGTCTCCAGTAAACAGCCTCTTCTTTATTTCCCAGAACTGGTCATAATCTGTTATCATTTGAGTTGCTTATCTGTTTCCTTTGGGACAGGCTCCCTTCTTTGAATGTAAGCTCTGAAAGGACAGAGATTTGTAAATCTTTTCAGCTCTGTGTCCACTGTTTAATGGACTACCTGGCACAAACTAGGCATGTAGTAAGTGTTTGTTTAATAGATCACTGCTTGTTAGCTCCAGATCGTTTCAAACAGAGCCATCATGCAGATCATGAGTAGGGTTTGTAGTATTTTTTTCCCAGCACAAAGTCAAGGTATTAAAAGAGATAATTTTCCAGATCATTGCTGGATGGGTGGTTGGGCTGGCAGTTTCTCTAACTTCTTTTTTAAAAAATTAATTAATTTTTTATTGAAGGATAATTGCTTTACAGAATTTTGCTGTTTTCTGTCAAACCTCAACATGAATCAGCTGTAGGTATACATATATCCTCTCCCTTTTGAAACTCCCTCCCATCTCCCTCTTTTTTTTTTTTTTAAATGTGTGTTTATTTGGATCCCCAGATGGTACAGTGGTAAAGAATCCATCTGCAATGCAGGAGACTTGGGTTTGATCCCTGAGTCAGGAAAATCCCCTGGAAAAGGGAATGGCAACCCACTCCAGTATTCTTGCCTGGAGAATCCCATGGACAGAGGAGCCTGGTGAGCTACAGTCCATGGAGTTGCAAAGAATCAGACACAACTGAGCATACACACATATTTATTTATTTTTACTTATTTATTTGGCTGCAGTCTTAATTGAGGCATATGAGACCTTCGATCTTTGTGATGGTATGCAGGATTTTTTTTCTTAGTGGCAGCATGTGAGATCTTTAGTTGCAGCATGGGAACGCTTAGTTGCAGCATGTGGAATCTAGTTCATTCCCTGCTGGGCCCCCTTCATTGGGAGCATGGAGTCTTAGCCACTGGACCACCAGGCAAGTCCTACTAACTTACTTTTAATACTAAATTTAGTACCTTTTAATACTTAATACCTTTTAATACTAAACCAGTGTATTGCTGCCAGGCACAGTGGCGTGCGCCTGTAGTCTTAGCTACTCGAGAGGCGGAGGCTGGAGGACATTTGAGACCAGGAGTTCTGGGCTATGGCGCATTATGTCTTGTTATTTTGGGCTGCCCAGGTGGCTCAGACAGTAAACAATCTGCTTGTAATGCAGGAGACCTAGGTTTGATTCCTGGGTCAGGAAGATCCCCTGGAGAAAGAAGTAGCAACCCACTCCAATATTCTTGCCTGGAAAATCCCATGGACAGAGAAGCCTGGTGGGCTACAGTCCATGGGGTCACAAAGAGTCAGACTTGATTGAGTGGTTAACACTTTCACTTTCAGTGTATGGCCCAAGTGAGCTGTGTCCAGGAAAAATGAATCCTTTCAGTGGCTCGGGTCCTAACACTCTCAGACACCTCTTCAAATGTTCCTTGGAATTAATGTGAGAACCCACAGCTCCCTAAATGCCATTAGCTCCTTTCCAAAAATCTCCCGGTGTTGTCAGCTGTTTGCTCCAATCCAAATTCCCAAGACCGTCACTGGAGAACTTCTCTCTTTTCTGATTAGCACGAAGAAGATATGGCTGTGACAGACATCCCACAGACCTGGACTCACATCCTACCTCCCCTTCGACTACCTGTGTGATCCGAGGCAAATTACTTAACTGGCCTGGCCTTTATTTCCTCATCTGTAGAATGGGGATAATAACACCTGATAGGGAGGTTGGGTGGAGAAGAGCAGACAAAAATCGACTTCAGGAGAAAGCAGGGTGTGTATACTCACTGCTTTTGTCCCTGTTATTACTTGGCTGTATTCACCCTTCCATCTGGCTAGGCTGGTCTGATGACCACACCCATTCTTGCCACTAACAGCAGTGATCCTACGATGATGAAAACAACTCTTATATATTAAGGCTTATTCTGTACCAGGCACTGTCAGGGTCACATTATAACTTTTCTGGGCTCTTCCTCCATTAAAAAAAAAAAAAGATTATATTTTGTGACTGTATTGGTATAAAGGCAAATACAAGGCAGACAGGATTCTATTTGTGTTTTCTCCTGGTATTAAAATTAATTATTTCCACGGGCTCTTTCCCAGCAGCATCCACAGCAGGAAGGGGGAGTCAGCAGTAATTACAGCCACTTTCTCCTTATCCTTGTCTTTATATCAGAGTGGGAAAGTTTTCCCAGACCGGCGACCCACCCCAATGGACTCCCCACTGTGGTTCATTGGCCAGAGTTGGTTCCCATCATTTCCTGTTAAAGGAGAACTGAATTGCCATGACTGGCTTAGACCAGTGGTTTTTGGTCTTAGCTGCCCAATGGTATCACCTGGGTATTTTTAAAAAAATTATTGTGTGATGCCAGAGGTGGTTAATTTTTTTTTATTTTATTTTGGCTGTGTCGCAGGGCATGTGGGATCTTAGTTTCCTGATCAGAGATCACAGCCGCACCTCCTGCGTTGGAAGCGCAGGGTCCCAACCACTGGACAGCCAGGGAAGTCCCTAAGTCCCTCAGCTTTTAAGAAATGCATGCCCTGAGTCCACCCACAGGTCAATTAAATGACAAGGGCTTTGAGTGGGGCCCAGGGTTTTAGCATCTTTGAAAGGATTGCTTCCCCAAATAATTCTAAATTACAGCCAGAGTTGACAACCACCGACCTAACCTAAACTGTTCTACAAAGGGCTAGATTGTGCATATTTTTAGCTTTGTCGGCCACGGTTTCTCCTGCAAGTAGAGAGCTCTGCAATTGTAGTCCAAAAAGTAGCCACAGACAATCGGAAATGAATGGATGTGGCCGTGTTCCAATAAAACTTTATTTGTAAAGACAGGTGGCAGGCTGTCACAGAAGAAAGAGGAGACGTGATGACGGAAGCAGAGGTTGAAGTAACGTGTTGAAGATGGGGAGGAGTCACAGGTCAAGGAATGCAGAACTAAAGGGGGGACAGAGACACCCCAGGACGTTCCTCTGGGTCTCCTGGCACCGCCACCCCAGACTGTCATTAGTCTGACTGGATCAGATGCCAGCGGAAGCTCTGGACCCAGGTGGAGGTGTTTTCTGCAGTCCTGGGGCTGTGGAGAGCCTGCTGGTCATGCCCCCGGGGGCGAGGAGGGCCGGCCGTGCGCCCTCTAGTGGCCACTGGGAGGAAAGAGTCGGGTAGCAGTTCAGCTGAGGTTTGGGAGCTGGGTCCCCATCTGGTGCTGAAACTCAGACTCTCCTGTTCTTGCCCTTGTCGTTGTTTAGTCGCTAAGTCGTGTCCGACTCTTTGTGACCCCATGGACTGTAGCCCACCAGGCTCCTCTGTCCATGGGATTCTCCAGGCAAGAATACTGGAGTGCGTTGCCATTTCCTCCTCCAGAAGATCTTTCTCAACTCAGGGATCAAAACCCCATCTCCTGTGTCTCCTGCATTGGTAGGTGAATTTCTTTACTACTCAGCCACCTGGGAAGCCTTCATGGGTGGTCTCTAGGAGCTGGAAAAGGCAAGGCAAGGAATCCTTTACCAGAGCCTCCAGAAAGGGAGGCAGCCCGCCACAGCTTGATTTTGGCCCTTTTGTTGTTTTTTGTTGTTTAGTTGCTGAGTTGTGTCTAACTCTTTGTAACCTCATGGACTGCAGCACGCCAGGCTTCCCTGTCCTTCACTGTCTCCCCAGAGTTTGCTCAAGTTCATGTCCATTGAGTCACTGATGCTCTCTGAGCATCTCCTCCTCTGCCACCCCCTTCTCCTTCTGTCTTCAATCTTTCCCAGCATCAGGAGCTTTTCCATTGAGTTGACTCCTCGCATCAGGTGACCAAAGTATTGGAGCTTCAGCTTCAGCATCAGTCCTTCCAATGAATATTCAGGGTTGATTTCCTTTAGGATTGACTGGTTTGATCTCCTTGCAGTCCAAGGGATTCTCAAGAGTCTTCTCCAGCATCACAATTTGAAACCATCAGTTCTTTGGCGCTCAGCGTTTTTTTAATGGTCCAACTCTCACATCCATACATAACTACTGGGAGACTCTTTAGAGAGATCTATTTTGCAGGTCTGACTTCTAGGACTGTACGATAATAAATGTATGCTGTTTGAAGCCACTAAATTTGTGGCGGTTTGTTCCAGCACCAACAGGACACTAACACACCATCTCATGTCTAGTCCCTGAGCAGACGTCCCTGTGAGCCACACCTCCGGTATCTGTTCTCTAGACAGGTCCCTCCTACACTGAATCTGCGAGACCTGGGACCTACCAACAGATGATGACATATGAGATGCTTGTCACCTCCACACCCAAGCATCAGGAGACTGGTCAGCTCTACTTTTGGGCTTTTGGGAGTCCCAAGATGCAGTAGATAGAGCAGGAGGGGGCCACATGGAGAGACAGACCCTGAGGCAGCTTGGAAAGGAGCAGCACCCAGCCTTCCCAGTTCCTATTGAAGCCTCCAAGATAACTCCATCCATCAGACTGCAACAGCCTGAGAGACCCCAAGCAACATCAGCTGTGAAATAGCCTCGTGAGGCCACCCACAGAACCGAGGGGATAATAACATGGCTGTTTCAAGCTACTGTCCAATTTTATCTAATATGAATTGAAGCCCTGCTATGCTGGGTGCTAGGGAAACAGTAAAGAATCCACCTGCCAATGCAGGAGTTGTAGGTTCAATCCCTGAGTCAGGAAGATCCCCTGGAGGAAAATATGGCAACCCACTCCAGTATTCTTGCCTGGGAAATCCCATGGACAGAGGAACCTGGCGGACTATAGTCCATGTGGTCGCAAAAAGCCGGACACAACTTGGGGAGAAAACAACAAAGGGAATCATTATCTCATACCAGTGTGCTAAATATCACCTCCACTCAAAAAACATTATTTAATCTTGGTTGCACTGGGTCTTTATCCTGAGCTCAGTCTTTCTCTAGTTGTGGTGAGCAGGGGCCTGTCCCTAGTTTCAATGTGCGGGCCTCTCATTGCGGTGGCTTCTCTTGTTGCAGAGCACAGGCTCTAGCCACGCGGGCTTCAGTAGCCATGGTGCCCAGGCTGAGCTGCCCCGAGGCAGGTGAGATCTTCCTGAACCAGGGATCGAACCAGTGTCCCCTGCATTGGCAGGCAGATTTTTTTTACCACTGGATTACCAGTAAAGTCCTACTTTAGAAAATTTTTTTTAAAATTTATTTGCCTGAACCAGGTCCTTGTCTTTGTTGCAGCACATGGGATCTTGAGTGGGGCATGCAGACTGTTAGTTGGGACATGTGGAATCTAGTTCCCTGGCCAGGCATCGAACCTGCATGCCCTGCATTGGGAGCGAGAGGTTTTAGCCACTGGACCACCAGGGAAGTCCCCACCTCCACTTTGAAAATGAAGAGACTGCAGCCCTGAGAGGGGAGGTAACCAGCTGCTGGCAGATGAGGGAGCTGGACTTGAACCTGAGTCTTTCTGATTCCGGAGCCCCAGGCCCTTTGCACTTCCCAGTGCCACCTCTCCTGAAGGCTCCTTAGGTTACACTCAGAGGCTTCGGTCCCTGTTCCTGCTTGACCGCACTGGAGGCCGCCACGTTGCGTGAAGCAAACTCATGGCTACGCTCCTGTCCCTTCCCTCTCCCTCTCACGTCTCATCAGAGAAGCAGCGTGGCTTAGAGTAAATGAAAACAGGACGTGTGCTGGAAGGGCAGGCCGATCCACCACAGGGCTCTTCTAGCCTTTAATGTACCTGTGAGCTCTCGGACACAGCCTGGCTGTCTGCAGAGGGGCTGAGGGCGTTTCCAGCTGCCCTGGGGCTGCTCCGTGGGGGTCAAGGCTCAGGAATGCAGAACCGAGGTGGGGGGCGGGGGGCAAAGTCACCCCCTCACCCCACCCCAGGGCGTTCCTCTGGGTCTGCTGGCACTGCCGCCCCAGACTGTCATTAGCACGGCTGGATCAGATGCCAGCGGAAGCTCGGGGGGGGGGGGGGGGGTGTTATCTGCAGTCCTGAGGCTTTGGAGAGCCTGCTGTTCGTGCCCCCGGGGGCGGGGAGGGCCCTCCCTTGCTGAATCACTAGCCGGTGCCCTGACCCCAGCGGCCAGGGCTGTGCCAAGGTTCAGCTGACTGGGGCCCTTGCGCCCTCTCGTGGCCAAGCGGAGACTTAGCCGCTCAGCAGAGATTTGGGAGCTGGGTCCCCATCTGGTGTCAAAACTCAAGACTCTCCTGTTCTTGCCCTTGTTGTGGTTTAGGCGCCAAATCGTGTCCGACTCTTTGCGACCCCATGGACTGTGGCCCACCCGGCCCCTCTGTGCATGGGATTCTCCAGGCAAGAATGCTGGAGTGGGCTGCCATTTCCTTCTCCAGGGGAATCTTCCTCACCAGGTATCAAACCCACATCTCTTGAGTCTCCTGCCAGCGCAGGTGGATTTTTCACCAGCGTGCACTACCAGCTAAATAAAAGAGACAACCCAGAAGAATGGATCCCAGTCGGACATCTCTTTTAAAAGAAAGATGGTGGGGGGTATTGGGAGATTGGGGTTGACATATACACACTACTATATATAAAATAGAGAATTAATAAGGACTTATTTATAGCACAGGGCTCTCTACTCAATACTCTGTAATGACCTAGAGGTGAAAAGAATCTAAAAAAGAGCTGATACACGTCATATATAATTGATTCACTTTGCTGAACGGCAGAAACTAAACAACGTTGTAAATCGACTATACTCCAATAAAAATTAATAAAAAAGGTAAAACAGAAAAATGGCAGGGCTGAAGAAGCACAGCTGTCCACGGCCTCACCAGATAAATGTGCCCCAGCCACGTGAGCTATAAGAGGACTCTTGTTTTCTCACTAAAACGAGAAAAAACTGGAGTGGTTTGCCACTTCCTTCTCCAGGGGATCATCCTGACTCAGGGATCGAACCTGTGTCTCCTGAACTGCAGGCGGATTCCTTACTGACTGCGCTCCCAGGGAAGCTTATCCTATTTGAGAGCCATTTAAAGTTCACAGCAAAAACAACCACAAAAAAGTTCGCAGCAAATTTGAAAGGAAGGTGGGGAGATTTCCCACATGCCCTCTGTTCATACACAGAGGCTGTTTGTACATGCCTGGCCTCTCCCACCGTCAGAAGCTCCCCTTATCCAGAGCGTCGTTATTTGTTACATTCGAACTGACCCGAACATATCATCACCCAAGGTTCATCCTTTACATGATGGTTCACGCTTGGTGGTGTGCTTGCTATGTGTCTGGACAAATGTTACATGACATGTGTGCGTAATTCTACTATGATATAAAGTATTTTCACTGCCTTAAACGTCCTCCACGCTCCGCCTACTCATCCGTCCCTCCCTCTCTGATCCCCGGCAACCACTCCTTAGTCTCCGTAGTTTTGCCTCTTCCAGAACGTTGTATAGTTGGACCCCTACAATAGTACATGGTCTTTTCAGAATGGCTTCTTTCGCTTAATAATATGTGTCTAGGTTTCCTCCACGTCTTGTCTTTTCTTAATTTTTCTTTTTCCTTTTTTTTATTGACGTAAAGTTGATTCACAATCTTGCATTAGGTTCAGGTGTATAACAGTGACTCAGCCATTGGATAGATGACATACTCCACTTAAACTTGTTATAAATTATTGACTCTATTCCTTGTGCTGTACAATATATCACTGCAGCCTATTTATGTTTCCTCCATGGTTTTCCATAGCTTGATAGCTGCCTTCTCTTTGGTGCTGAATGATATTCCATTGTGTGGATCGACCACAGCTTATTGACTTATTCTCCTACTGAAGGACAGACATCTTATTTGCTTCCAAGTTTTGGCGCTTATGAATAAAGCTGCTGGAAAAATCTGTGTGCGGTTTTTGTGTAGACTTAGCTTTTCAGCTGCTTGGGGTAAATTCCAAGGAGTCAGTGTGCTGAATCATCCAGTAAGATTATAGATGATATTTAGTTTTTCTTTTTTTTTAAAGAATATGTTTAGTTTTGTAAGAAACCACCAAACTGTCTTCCAAAGTGTCCATATCGTTTTGCATTCCCACCAGCAATGAGTTGTTGCCGCACACTCTTCCCAGCACTTGGTGTTGTCAGTGTTCCGGATTACGTCCATTCTAATAGGTGTGTAGTGATATCTCATTGTTTCGCTATTGTTTTTCGCTGTAAAACTAAAGATGGATTCTTTTCTTTTTAAGATTATCTAATTTTTAATTTTTGTTTTCTGGCTGCACCACACAGCATGTGGGATCCTAGGCCCCCGACCAGGGATCGAACCTGTGAGCCCTGCGTTGGCAGCACAAATTCTTAACCACTGGACCATCATGGAAGTCACTCTTTTTTTTTTTTTTTTTAAGGTTAATTTATTTATTTATTTTTGGCCGAGCCGGGTCTTCGTTGCTGCAAGCAGACCTTCTCTGGTCGCGGAGAGTGGCGGCTACTCTCTAACTGCGGTGCATGGGCTTCTGATTGCAGCGGCTGCTCTTTCTGGGGAGCGTGAGCTCTAGGGCGCATGGGCTTCAGAAGTTGCAACCCCCGGGCTCCAGAGCACAGGCTCAATCATTGTGGCACATCAGCTCAGTCGCTCCGTGGCATTTGGGATCTTCCTGAATCAGGGCTCAGAACCCATGTCTCCTGCCTTGGCGGGCAGACTCTTTACCACTGAGCCACCAGGGAAGCCCTGAAGATGGATTCTTATGAGGAAGAAAAAAATGAAAACCAAAAATGCCTTGGCTGATGACAAGGGAAATTTTCCCTCGATACATGTGACTTGACTTTCTTTTTTAAAAACTGTCTCCCATCCGCTGAAACATATCTTAACCTGGAACTCATGAACCGCTTGCGTCTCCTGTTGAGTTGTTTGTGTGTATTTGGGAAAAACGAGTGTCTATAACTTTCTTTATTTTTTAGGGGGCGTTTTATAACTTTCCTTGTAGCTCAGTTAGTTAAGAGTCTGCTTGCAATGCAGGAGGCCTGGGTTTGATCCCTGAGTTGAGAAGATCCCCTGGAGAAGGAAATGGCAACCCACTCCGGTATTCTTGCCTGGAGAATCCTATGGACAGAGGAGCCTGGCGGGCTACGGTCCATGGGGCTGCAAAGAGTCAGACATGACTTAGCGACCAAACCACCACCACTACTAGCAGGGGGGTCTCTGACTCCACCCCTCCCCAAACACAAATGGATGAATGTTCTCCTTCCTTAGCACGGTCTCTTCCATCCTCAAGATCTAGCCTGTTCCTACCTCTGCTCACCTTCCAAAAATAAAACAAAGGCAAACAGACCAAAGCTCATCCCCTTTTGCCTGCTGTCTCAGCAGGGATAGGTCAACTGCTGTAAATCAACCCCCACCCCAGGGGCTGAACACGACAGAACTTCATCTGTGGGAGTTCCTGGCTAACCAGCCAGTGCATCAGTCATTCCTATGGCTCTGGCCTTCTCAACGTCCCCTCCATATGGTTGGTGAATCCGGAAAGTTCAGCAGGATCAGACTGTGGAGGTTTCCCTGGGCCAGGCTTGCAAAGGGTGCCCAAGGCATCTCTTCACGTTCCACCGACCTGAACCTGGTCACGTGGCCGCCCGGAACTGCAAGACGCTGGAATGTGGTCCAGCCAGAAAAGAAGAGCTGGTTTGGAGAACAGCCAGCCAATCTCTGCCTCACCTGGCTGACTCCTAGTCCTTTGTCCAGCTCAGGTGTCGTCTCCTCCAGGCAGCCTTCTCTGACCCCCACCTATACCTCAGCCTGCCTCGCCCCTGATTCGGTTACATTAAAGCTCCTCAAATGTTAATGCACTTTCAAATGGCTGTGGGCCTTTGTTAATTGGCAGATTCTGATTCTGTAGGAGGTCTAGGGTGGGACCTGGGTTTCGACATTTTCTAACACCTGCCCCGATGATGCTGATGCTGCTGGTGCGTGGACCACACTAGGGGTAGCAAAGAGTTAGATGCTCCTTGTCTCACCTCCGTGGGATCTCTGCTTTCCTCGGTCAAATCACTCTGTTGCTGAGATGGCTTATTCCTGGAGCTGTCTCCTTGGCTCCCTGAGATCAGGGAAGGGCATTTGTTCACCATCAGATCCTTCCAGTGCCACGCATAATGCCTGGCCTGGAGGCAAGCTCAGTGAATGTCACTGAGTGAAACATTGAACGCGTTTCTCTTCCTTTGTAATTGGGCCCCCCACTCCCTGCCCCATGGCTGAGTCATGCTGAGTTGAGGGGCAACTGGAAATTGACAAACAGATCAGTAGCAGGAAACTGGCCCCTTTGGAAAGAATACGGCGTGAGAGGGACTAGGCAAAGCCCAGCCTCTCGGGATCCGAGGTGGCTTTGCAGTGCCCACGCCACCCCCACTTGCCCCAGGATTCCACATCTCCGGGCACTGTCCGGCCACCAGTGCTGATTCTAGTTTCTGAGTTACAGCAGCAACTCTGACCCCCTCCTCCTGCCAGTTAAAACATCTGTGCTCTGGAGAAAGCCTTTGAACCTCATGCTGTCTAAGGTTCCATTCCCCAGAAGCAGCAACGGTGACAGAGATTCTGGACAAGGATTTTATTCAAGAAGGGCTCCCAGGAGACACTGGGAAGGGTGTCCTTCCGGGAGCACTTGCCTTCAGCATGTGATTCTGGCCTCAGATTCCCTGGGTTCAAATCCCAGCTCTACTTACTGTGTCCTTGGGCAAACCCAAACTCCCCAAGGCTCAAGATTAAATTAATTTGTGCAAAGTATTCAGCTCGCGGTGAGTGATTAGGAAGATTAGCTGTAATGTGTGTGGCAGGGATGCTGTTTGGAGATGAGAGGAGAAAGAGGATGAACTTGGAAGCCAGACAGACCTAGTAATAGCTGCGTGGACCTGGGCAGCACCTTCAATTTCGTGAGCCTCTGTCTTTCTATCTGTAGAGCGGAGCTGTGGTAAGAGTTAACTGAGGTAGTGTCTGTAAATCAATGAGGGACATCCCTGGTGTCCAGTGGTTAAGAGTCCACCTGTCAATGCAGGGGACATGGGTTCAACCCCTGAACTGGGCAGATTCCACACGCCGAGGGTCAACTAAGCCCGTGTGCCAAACTATCGAGCCTGTGCTATAGAGTCCCTGCTTGGCATCAAGAGAAGCCCGCGATGAGAAACCCGTCGCCGCAACTAGAGAGTAGCTCATCGCCACGAGAGAAAACCCTTGAGTAGCGACAAAGACCCAGCACGGCCACAAATTTAAAAATAAATATTGTTAAAAAAACAAAGCAATGAGAACAGAGCATTGAAAAAGTGGAAGCTACTCCATCATAATTTTTTGAAGATAACTGACATATAATAAACAGCACATATTTTAAGTGTCCGTTTTGATGAGTCTGAGGTACATAGACGCCTGCAATAAAATCACAGCCACCACATCATAACTAGACTTACAGCGCTGACCATTTTGAAATGTACAGAAATAACAAATCACCATGCTGTGTACCAGGAGCTAACATAGCGTTGTAGGTCAATTACACTTCAAAAACAAACAAAGATTCACAGAAAGATATTTCAGATTTGCACTTACCAAAGGGTGGGTGTCGGGGAGGGGAATTGGACAAAGGTGGGCAGAAGGGACACACTTCCAGTTATTAGATAAATAAGTACAAGGGATGTAATGTGCAAAATGATAAATGCAATTAACATTGCTGTATGTTATATATGAAAGTTGTTGAGAGTAAATCCCAAGTGTTCTCACCATGAAAAAATTTATTTCTTTGTCTTTAATTTTCTATCTATATGAGAAGATGTGTGTTTACTAAACTTATTGTGATAATCATTTCATGATGTATGTATGTCAAATCATTATGCTGTACACTTTAAATTTATACAGCACTGTACATCAAATATATCTGAATAAAATTGGAAGAAGAATCATAAGGAAAAAAAAAACCACAGCCATCAAAACAGTGAATCTGTCCATCCCCTCAAATGTTTCCTGGTGGCTTTCACGAATCTCCCTCCTTCTCTTCTTCTTTCCCTTTTCGCTGCATCTCTGGGTGACCACCGATCAGCCGTCTGTCACTATAGATTCATCTGCATTTTTTAAAAAGTTTTCTATCAGAGGAATCATACAGTATGTACTCAGCCTTTGGGTGGTCTGCCTGCTTTTATTCAGCATAATAATTCTGAGATTCATCCAAGCTGTTGCATGTCTCAGTAGTTCACTCTTTTTTTATTGCTGAGTAGTCGTCTGCCGTGGGGCTTCCCAGGTGGTGCTAGTGATAAAGAACCTGCCTGCCAATCCAGGAGACATAAGAGAAGTGAAAACATCACATTTGCTTTATGCATTCATCTGTCAATGGACACTTGTGTTGCTTCCCTGTCTTGGCTACTGTGAATAATACTGCTATGAACATAAGTGTGCAAATATCTCTTCAAGATCCTCCTGTGAATTCTTTTGGATATATGCCCAGAAGTGAGATTGCTGGAACTTATAATAATTATAATTTTAATTTTTTGAGGACCTCCATACTATTTTCCACGGTGGCCGCACTATTTTTCATTCCCACCAACAGTGCACAAGGGTTCCAACTTCCCTGCCTCCTTGCTGGCAGTTGTCATTTTATGTTCTTTTGATGGTGACCATCCTGACGGGTGTGACAAAATCATTTCGCAATGTTTGAAAAATGATACGTAATCCTTGATTTGTTTCGAATGTGCAGAATGTTATAATGTTTTGGAAGGATGATTGATATATAGTAAATAGCACATATATTTTAAGTGTCCGTTTTGATGTAGGGTTTTGACATATATATACATAAAGGGCTTCCCAGGCGACACCAGTGGGAAGAACCTGCCTGCCAATGCAGGAGACATAAGAGACTGGGGTTCGATCCCTGGGTCGGGAAGATCCCCTAGAGGAGGGACAGGCAACCCACTCCAGTATTCTCACCTAGAGAGTCTCCATGGACGGAGGAGCGTGGCAAGCTACAGTCCATGGGGTTGCAAAGAGTTGGACACGACTGAAGTGACTTAGCACATATATATATATGTGCGTGTGTCTGTGTGTGTATATATATATCTGAAAAACCATAACTGTAGTCAAGACAGTGGCCATCCTGGACTTCTCTGGTGGTCCAGTGGTTAAGAATCTGTCTGCCAATGTAGGGGACCCAGGTTCAATCCCTGGTCTGGGAAGATCACATATGCCACGGAGCAACTAAGCCCTCGTGCCATTCGCCACAACCACCGAGCCCACCCTCTAGAACCCATGCACTTCAACAAGAGAAGCCACCAAAACAAGTAGCTCACACACTGCAAAGAACACAGTAGCCCCTGCCGACATAACTAGAGAAAGGCCGCTTGTGACGCAGACCCAGCACAGCCAAAAAGATAGGTAGTGACCATTCCCATCACCCCCCAAAAAGTTTCCTGGAATCTCTCTGTGTTCCTCCCACTCCTTCCTCCCTCCCCGCTACTTCCTATCTCCAAGCAACCACTGATAAGTACACCGTGTAAGAAGAAAGTAAAACTCACCTGAGTTGGCTGCTGCAGGTGACTGTGGGTCTAGACCACCACACGCTCTTCCAGGGGTTGCTGGATTTTGGGGACCATTTCTAACCTAATGACACTGCTCAGCATCCGGGTTCTGAATCTGGGAGCATTGTCCCTTCTGTGGCTCTTTCAGGGCCCCAGAAACTCAGTGCAGTTCAGTTGCTCAGTCGTGCCCGACTCTTTGAGATCCCACGGACTGCAGCACGCCAGGCTTCCCTGTCCATCACCAACTCCCAGAACTTGCTCAAACTCATGTTCACCAAGTCAGTGATGCCATCTAACCATCCAACCATCCACAAACACTCGATTGTAGTATATGAATTTGTTGATACTCAGCTATTTTTGAGTCACAAAAAATCAATTTCCTATTACTCAGCTTAAAATCTAACAGTTCATATATTTGCTTATTCATTTCCCCAGTGGGATCCATAGAGATTCCTTCCTGAAATACTACGACCTAGAGTAAGCAAAAATAATAAAGAGAAATGAGTCACCTCTAACCGCTTAAGGAAAGCAGGATAATTATATCCGGAGCCAGGCAGGAGATGGTCAATGAACTTGACGGTTATTGTTCTGTACTTAAGTTTTGCTGTTTCCAGAATTCAGGGTGAAAAGGGAGACACAGAGCTTAAGCTTTCTGCCGTCAGATAAAAGAACCACCCACCAACACCACTGGCTCAGCGCTAAAGAATCGGCCTGCCAACGCAGGAGCTGCAGGAGACTCAGGCTCAATCCCTGGGCCGGGAAGATCCCCTGGAGAAGGGAATGGCAACCCACTCCAGTATTCTTGCCTGGAGAATCCCATGGACAGAGGAGCCTGGCGGGCTACAGTCTAAGGTTCACAAAACGTCGGACACAACTAAAGCGACTGAACATGCACACACAAAGGAACTAACTAAGTTCACAAAGGAAGCCAGAAGCCATCCTCAGCCCAAATCTGGGAAGAAAACGGTCAAGTCTGGGTGATTTGTCAGCTCCTAACCTTCCAGTCTGAGAAAAATCACATTTTTCTCTATGTTGCAGGAGTTAACAATGGCTTTTGTTTCCAGCTGGGAGGCATCACCATAGCAAAAGGCAATTATTAGATCAAAGGGACAATTTAATGCATCTTTAAAGGCACTAATTTGATGCCGAGGTGGCAATCAAACCCTGCTCTCAGGACTGGTTTGCAGGACCTTAAAATAAACTTGTCAGTTCTGGGCCATGCTAAATGTTTTTGAATAAATATCTCTTTTATGCTCACAGCATTAAAATATAAACAAACAACAGTGACACCGGCCCAGAAAGCTTCAGGGACTGATAAGGGGGGATTTCATGCAGGCTCTCCCCAAATTAAAAGACGCTTGCTCCTTGGAAGAAGAGCTAGACAGCATATTAAAAAGCAGAGACATCACTTTGCCAACAAAGGTTCATATAGTCAAAGCTATGGTTTTTCCAGGAGTCATGTATAGATGTGAGAGTTGGACCGTAAAGAAAGCTGAGTGCCAAAGGATAGATGCTTTCTAATTGTGGAGTTGGAGAAGTCTCTTGAGAGTCCCTTGGACTGCAAGGAGATCCAACCAGTCCATCCTAAAGGAAATCAACACTGATAATCATCGGAAGGACTGATGCTGAAGCTCCAATACTTTGGCCACTTTTGATGTAAAGAGCTGATTCATTGGAAAAGACCCTGATGGAAAGATTGAGGGCAAGAGGAGAAGGGGGTGACAGAGGATGAGTTGGTTGGATGGCATCACTGACTCAAAGGACATGAGTGTACGCAAACTCCAGGAGATGGTGAAGGACAGGGAAACCTGGTGTGCTGCAGTCCCCGAGGTTGCAATGAGTTGGACACGACTGAGCGACTGAACAACAAGAACTCCCCAATTCAGTTTAAGACATGGCAGTAGGAAGCTTATCTTCAGAGGAATCCAGATTTAGGACCCACGGGCTCCCTTTCCTCACGGCTCCAGCCCACTATTATCTCTCACAAAGGTTTCTTCTTGTAATGAGGCAGGGGAGGTGTGATACACACATGCACACACATTTTGGCAATGTTTAGATACATTTTGGGTTCTCACAACTGCTCTGTGTGTGTGCACGTGGAGGCGTGTACACACACTATTGGTTCCTAGTGGGTAGAGGTGGTGGAGGGGGAGGGAGGGTGGCGAGAGAGATGGGGAGGAGGGGGAGGGTAGCCACTGATAAAAAATAGACGAGGGGGACACAAAAGGAGACAAGAGAGAAGGAAGGGACAGGAGAGGAAAGACACGAAGCCTGACACGGGTACAGGATCCAGCCGGACCTGAAATCTCCCCGCCCCGGACTTTCCAGTGATCCCTTCCCTATTCGCTTAAGCCCTTTTCAGATGTTGTTGTGTGGTCCGCCAAGTCGCCGACGACTTTTTGCGACCCCGTGCGCTGTTGCCAGCCAGGCTCCTTCTGTCCTTGGGATTTCTCAGGCAAGAATGCTGGAGGGGGTTGCAGCCTCCTTCTCCAGAGCCATTTCAGACGGGTTCGGTCATTTGGAACCCAAAGGCTCCTAGCTAACACAGACCAGAGTAACAGATTAAGGGTGCTTGCTCACGTTGAGCAGGAAGTTTCCTGCTCTGGGTTGCCGTTACCTCTGATCGCTCTCAAAGCCAGTGTAACACAGTCATTTCGGGTTTACGGGGAGATGTGGGGGTGGAGAGAGAAACGGGGTCCCCGGGTACCTGAGAAAGAGGGTCAGGCCCAGGCGCGCCCAGGTCCCGGAGAAGCAGGCTGCAGCTTGCTAAACCTGGAATTTGAGATGGGCGCCCCATACTGCCTCACATGGGTGCATCCCCACTTGGATGTTAAAAGGAGAGGATGAGTCCAGAAGAGGAGCGCCCTGGGGGCCACCTCTGCTCCCCGGGAGGAGCGTGTGCACACGGCAGTTGGGAGATGGTTCACAGGTTCCCCCTCTTTCACATCCTCCGCCCTCCCCTCGCAGCGGCGCTGGGGGCGGGGGGCGGGGGACGGAGGAGGCGAGGGGGCGGCTCCGTCTGGTCTGCGTCTGCAGCTGCCCAGGGCTGGGTGGGTGTGGGGGCTGGACCACTTGGAGAGTCAGGATGCGGCGATGACTCCAAAGAGGAGGCGGCCCCAACAGCTGCCTGCCCGCCTGCCCAGCCCAGCAGGACTCCCCGTTTCTCACCTCGTGGGAGTCTAGGTGGAAGAAAAAAAAAATCAAAGAACAGCACCAGCAAAAATTCCCCCAAACCAAGCAAAGGAGGGAGAATGTTCTCAGCTTCTTTTCTTGCGCCAAAATGTGGGAAGTCCTCGGGCCTCGTTCGCAGAGGAAAGAGCCGATCTCATCTGCTTTAGCTTCTGCATCACCGCCACTCCTCACCTTCGAGAAACTTCTGCTGCTCAAAATTAAGCAAGTGTGGTGAAAGCGCGTCCACCTGGACAGGTCGAACGAGGGATCTAGAGTCACTGGAAAGTGCCTCGGGATTTAGGAGGATCAACCCACCCAGTCGTTCTCCATCCAGACTGTAGGTTGGAATTACGGGGGTGGGGGCTTAAAAAATACTGATGCCTGGGCTCCATGCCCAGCACATCTGGGTGTGTGATTTAATGCAGAGAAGAAAACCAACACAAACAAAAAATCCTACTGAGCAAATGGAAACTTCAAGCCTGCAAGCATTCTATAAACCGGGGTTTAAGTCCTGACTTCATAGACTCTGATCCTGGCCAAATTTCCTAACCTCCCTGATCTTTCATTCCCTGTAACACAGAGGCTTGCTGCTTGAAAGGAAAGATATGACAAACCTAACAATGTATTAAAAAGCAGAGACATCACTTTGCCGACAAACGTGCGTAGAGTCAAAGCTTTGATTTTTCCAGTAGTCATGTACGGATGTGAGAGTTGGACCATAAAGAAGGCTGAGCACCAAAGGATTGATGCTTTCGAACTGTGGTGCTGGAGAAGACTCTAGAGAGTCCCTTGGACAGCAAGGAGATCAAACCAGTCAATCCTAAAGGAAACCAACTCTGAATATTCAGTGGAAGAACTGATGCTGAAGCTGAAGCTCTAATACTCTGGCCACCTGATGCGAAGAGCCGACTCATTGGAAAGGACCCTGAATTGCTGGGAAAGACTGAAGGCAGGAGGAGAAGGTGGTGGCAGAGGATGAGATGGTTATATAGCATCACTGGCTCAATGGCCATGAATTTGAGCAAACTCTGGGAGATAGTGGGCAGGGAAGCCTGGCCTGCTGCAGTCCGTGGGGTCACAAAGAGTCGGACACGAGTTAGCGACCAAACATCAACAGCAACACAGGAGGGAGTGGGGCAGCAGCCTCCTTTCCAGAGACTTCTATTGCTTTTAATTCTCCAGCCGCCGTGGACTTCATTTCCGCCAAGGCTGACATCTCTCAGGCCTCCATGGCTGAACCCTCCGAAGGGCTCACTCCCACTCAGTCCTTGATGCCCAGCTCAAGTACCAGGTACTCTCTTTTGTGGTCTGTTTTTGGCTGTGCTCCATGGTTTGTGGGATCGTCAATCAGGGGCTGAACCAGGCCCGTGACACTGAAAGCCCAGAGTCCTAACCACTGGACCATCAGGGAATTCCCAGCTCGGAAAGCCTTTGTGTCCTCAGACAGTCCTCTCTGCCTGTGGGGTTCTTCCTCCTGCTTGGGGCAGAGACCATCTACTGTCCCCTAATATGCATCCCTTTAGTATCAGATTCCATTGTTTGGCAAGACTTTGTCAAGCTGGTGTGTGCATTTCTGCTGGGAGGTACACAGCCTCAGGTTGTCTCTTTTTGTCAATTTGGAGGTCACTAACGCTTTTGGCAACCCACTCCAGTATTCTTGCCTGGAGAACCCCATAGACAGAGGAGCCTGGTAGGCTACAGTCCATCGGGTCGCAAAGAGTCGGACACGACTGAGCGATTTCACACACACACACAACACTTTGTTGCCTTAACTATTAATTTATCCAAAATTGCAAAGTGGCAACATTCTGATTCAATCTATTCTTTCTTCCTGTGTTAGGTGGAATCTTTGCTAAATCAATTGTTCGGTTATCTTGCGGTTCTATTTGAAGAAGGAAGGCAAAACAAATGCTTGTTTCGTTCCCTTTGTTTACCAGATTTCAAAACAGAATGAGCTGGTTCATTCATATCCTGTAAGGTGAGGGTTTTTTTTTTTTCAAAGTATGATTATGCGTTTGTGGATTTAAATATATTTATTTCAACCCATTTCCGTTATCCTTGTTGTTGTTTTAGTCACTAAATTGTATCTGACCTTTTTACAACCCTATGGACTGTAGTCCACCAGGCTCCTCTGTCCGTGGGGTTCTCCAGGCAAGAAGACTGGAGTGGCTTGTCATTTCTTTCTCCAGGGGATCTTCCCAGCCCAGAGATCGAACCCATGTCTCCTGCATTGGCATGGATTCTTTACCACTGAGCCACCTGGGAAGCCCCTCAGTTATCCTTATTGATAGTCAAATTATCCCCTCTTTGGCCTGCAGGAGACTCTTGAACTTAACATCTGGATTTGAGAGGGCCGTAGTAGTCTTTGCTCACCTTACACATTTCCTGCTCCAGGTCTAAAATCAGCCTTTTCTCCAAGAAGCCTCTTGGCACTAGAGTTACACAGCTTCCTTCCTTCCTTCCTTCCTTCCTTTCGTTATCCCCAACACAAACTTTAGCAAACACATCAAGGCATTCTGCATCTTCTTCACATCACAGTTACTTCTTGGCTGTTATTCCACATAACGTGCTTTTTGAGTTTTGAAAACAAAAACCCCAAATATTATTTCTACTCTATCCCCTGCTATGTCTCTCCCCTGAGGTCATGAGTACTAGGCTGACTTCAGTGTAAATTCAGGGAAGAGGAAGGGGGAGACAGGAGGAGAAAACTCAGAGTGTGTAAAAGCACATGGAACATCAGGTAATCAGATAAATGACTGACGTCACCCTTCTTATTTGTTCTTTCCTCGTATCTTGAGCATTAACATAACAGGTTCTTGTTGCAGAGAGGAAAATGCACTGAGTCAAATAGGCAGCTAGATTTTAATGCACATCGCTGAGAAATTCCTTCTCTGGTCTCATACAATTCAGTGCCTGCCAAGAATGCTGGCTGTCCGGGGATTAGCCGAAAACAGCAGTTTGTCCATCTCCTGTTTTTCAGAGCTTCCCAGTCCTCTCTTTCACACTGTAACATCTGAGATTGTAGCAATAAGGTGAATGGAGTTCTAGAAGCTCGCGTGTTCTCCATCCCCCGCCCCACCACACCCAGCCGCCTCCTTCCCAGGCTTGTCGGCTTCTGACAGGTGTTAGCAAGAATCGATAAAGTTCGAAAGGGTAAATTCATGCCACTAAATGCCAGGGAGCCTTGAGTAATCGTTCTTCACATAATACAGAACTTAGATTTCCTTTTCAAATGCCAGAAAGTCTTTTCTCTCTTTCCCACTTTTGATAGAGTAATGAGAAAGATGGCTCTGCTGAAAGAAAACAGCAACTCAAATGCTGAAATGTTTACTGTGTTTGGGTTTCAGCCTTAGTGCTGGAGGGCAACTGGGAGGAGTAGGGACTGTGGCAAATTGGAATCCCAAGACTTCCCTTTTTAAAGGGACAGCTCCTACTGAATTCCAGCAGCTTGCTGCCGGGGGAAGTGTGGGGACAGTGTTGCCATGCATGAGTGCTAAGTTGCCTCAGTCATGTCCGGCTCTCTGTGACTCTGTGGATTATAGCCCGCCGGGTTTCTCTGTCCATGGGATTTTTCAGGCAAGAATCCTGGAGTGGGTTGCCATGGCCTCCTGCAGGGGATCTTCCTGACCCAGAAACCAAAGCCGAGTCTCTTATGTCTCCTGCATTGGCAGGTGGATTCTTTACCTGTAGGGCCACCTGGGAAGCCCAGTGTTGCCGTAGCTTAGGAATTTTCAAGAGAAAAGTGGAATGTGGAATTTCATGTTAAAATACTTTTTTTGAGTTTTATATAGTGGCTTGATTTTTTTTAATATAAAGCATTTTTTTAACCACCCGAACAAAAACACATTCCTGGGCTAAGTTCTGGTTCCTGGCCGCCGTTTGCAGCCCTCTTTCCATAAGTTTCCCAAGCAATTTTTCTAGACTTTGAGCAATAGCTTCTGTACTTTTCTCTCCTCAAGACATTCTGATGAGGACATTCTCTCTGCTGCTGTCCCTGGGATCTCTGTCATTTTATAATCTCTGTGCATGTGTGTATATCATTTTTTAGCACATTAATAAGCAATTCTATAAGGTGCTATGCTAAGCCCTTTACCATATATTATTAAATCTAATCTTGGACTTCCCTGGTGGCACAGTAGGTAAGAATCTGCCTGCCAGTGCAGGGGACCTGGGTTCGATTCCTGGTCCAGGAAGATCCCACACACAGTGAAGCAACTAAGGCAGTGCACCACGACTACTGAGCCCGCTGTCGGGCCCTGGAGCTGCGGCTACTGAAGCTTGTGCGCCTAGAGCCCATGTTCTGCAACAAGAGAAGCCACCGCAGTGAGAAGCCCACGCACCGCAACGAAGAGCAGCCCCCGCTCACTGCAACTGGAGAAAACCCATGCAAAGTAATGAAGACCCAGCGCAGCCAAAAATAATTTAATTTAATTACATTACATTAAAGTTTTGCTGAGGGCAGACAAACCAGAAGATGTGCGTTGCTCAGTCACGCAGTCGTATCTGACTCTTTGCAACCCCATGGACTATAGCCGCCCGGCTTCTCTGTCCGGGGAATTTTTCAGGCAAGTATACTGGGGTGGGTTGCCATTTCCTCCAGGGGATCTTCCTGACCCGGAGATTGAACCCGAGTCTCCTGAGTTTTCTGCATTGGGAGGTGAATTCTTTACCACTAAGCCTCACGGGAAGCCCAACCCAGAATGGGTTTTCTTAAAAAAAAAATTTTTTTTACAGAACTAGGAGGTAGGCACATGTGAGTTGTTTATTGCTCCATAACCAATGACCCCATTGCCCTATGATTATAAGAGATGTTGCTTTTCAGTTGCTCAGCCGTGCCCAACTCTCCCACCCCAGGGACTGCAGCACACCAGGCTCCTCTGTCCCCCACTGTCTCCTGGAGCTTGCTTAAACTCATGTCCATCGAGTCGGCGATGCCATCCAACCATCTCATCCTCTGTCGTCCCCTTCTCCTCCTGCCTTCAATCTTTCCCAGCATCAGGTCTTAGAGGAACTATTTGGGCTTTTTTTTAAAAACAAATTTTCCATAAATCTAAAATAACCTCAAAATTAAAAGTTTGAAATATTGCTGATGCCTGGACCCTATGGAAATAGGGTTCTGACTGTTTTTTAACTTTGATTGCATTTACATGCTATCCATGTAAATAAACATTTTTAATATCTTTCATTTTAGTTTTATTTAGGACACACCAAGAGGCATATGAGATATTAGTTTCCTGACTAGGGATTGAACCGGCACCCCACGCATTGGAAGGGTGGAGTCCTAACCCCCAGACTGCCAGGGAAGTCCCAATAGGTTCTGATTTGATTGGTATAAATTAGGGCCTGGACATAAGATTTTAAAAAGTATCTTTCTGTTCACGTTCTCCTAATCAGCAGTCAAGATTGCGATCCACAGTCTAGGTACTGACTCATTATTAAAATTATTTCACAAATTATTCTTATAATTCCTTTAAAAAAAGATACAGCAAAGGGGATATGTCATGCCATCCCATGTGTTTGGGTTTCTAGTTTGAAGTCCTTTGATAAAGATAACAAATTTTGATGAAACAGAGTTATAAGACTGAGCAGTGAATGGAAATTTAGCTACCTAAAATGTGGAAACAATACTTCTGACTCTTTAAAAAAAATACCTTAAAAAATAATAATAAAATAAAAAATATACCTGATCAAAGGAAATAAAAAGGGATGTGTCCTGTCATTTCCCCCATCCTTCTTTGTATAGTCTATACAATGATCCACTGTGAATACTTACCAAATAACACACAGCTATTTGCATATCAGTAAAGCACATAGTTTTTGAACATGTAATGTTGCCACCATTTTGTATCCCAGTTATGGAAGTGGTT
The DNA here is from genome assembly GCF_910594005.1 of Cervus elaphus. Taxonomy (NCBI): domain Eukaryota; kingdom Metazoa; phylum Chordata; class Mammalia; order Artiodactyla; family Cervidae; genus Cervus; species Cervus elaphus. The sequence continues at coordinate 22,528,423 of NC_057824.1, forward strand.
ACAAGAATCTAGACACATGTAATAAAATTTCATAGTATTACACACACACACACACACAAAATGCCTGTAAAAACCGGTGAACATGAATGAAGTTTGGGGTTTAGTGAATAGCATTATACCAGTGTTAATTTCCTGGTTTTGATAATGGACTCTTTATTTATGTAAGATGTTATTATTAGGGAAAGGCGGGTGAAAAGTGGATGAGAACTCTCTATATTATGTTTGCAACCTCTTGTAACTCTAAAATTATGTCAAGATGAAGGCTGTATTAAATATGGGGAAAATTTTGAAGAGTGGCTGTGGACATGGACAATTGGAAATAAAATGAAGAACAAATAGCCACTGTTCCGTGGCTTCTTTTGCCTTCAGGATTAAGTTCAAAGCCCTTAGGATGGCATTCAAGGCTCTTATTGACCTGGTTCTGACTGCTTTGCCTAGATCCGTCAGGGTTTGGGACACAATCAAACTGTGTCATCAGGAGATGCCCTAGAAACCTCAGGTCGTGAAAAGACAGTTCAGTCCCTCCAAGCAACAGGAGAGTTGGGCTAGGCCAGGGCCTGGGTCTTGCAGACAACCCATTACACCCAAAGGTCCTTTTTTTTTTCTTTTAAAAAAAGTATTTGGCTGCACCAGGTCTTACTTGCGGCACACAGGATTTTTGATCTTTGTTGCGGCCGGCGGGAATCTTATGTTGCACCAAGCGAACACTTAGTTGTGGCATGTGGAATCCAATTCCCTGCCCATGGATATTACCCAGGCCCCCTGCATTGGGAGCATGGAGTCTTAGCTGCTGGACCACCATGGAAGTCCCTAAAGCTTCCTTTTAATACAAATATTTCATAATCTCACTTTACTCTCCTGAAAGAAAATTCACGGACAATGTAACCTCTCCCCATGCATAATTTACAAAAATGAATACCATGACCCAACTGTCTTTTTAAAAGGAAAAATATAAAAAATGTCATTTATAATAAAATAATATGCATTTCTACAAATAAATGCGTAGGCACAAATACTCTGCGAGACTTAAAGGAGCGGGCAGATGCTGAAAATGCAAACTGATAAGGCTGTCCTGTGTCGTCCCATAGACACCACATTTGGAAATGTGAATTTCCCAGCTGGTAGATGACTCCTGGTAAGACTCCAAACTAAACAAAGCATGGTCTTCCCGGGATTTACTGGGTAGCTAACTTCTTGGACTGTTCAGTGTACAACAAAATAGTCCAAAAGACACGGGGATCATACATAAAACAGAGAGGTAGTTCAGAGCTTACAGATGTTTCTGTTTGCTTGTTCGTTTGCTTTACCATCTTTGTGAATGTTCAGTGGAAGATTCAAAAGTCACAGGGGGGATACGGGACCATTCATTTGGCAGCACTGTCCCAGGCATTACAGGAGCGGCGGCGTGCCTGGCTTCTGCCCACTTTACACCAACAGCTCCTCAATGATTGTGGAAACAGGAACTTCCCTTGTGGTCCAGTGGCTAACACTTCACGCTTCCACTGCAGAGGGCATGGGTTTGATCCCTGCCAACAAAGCTCTGTACAGTCAAAGCTATGGTTTTTCCAGTAGTCATGTACGGATGTGAGAGTTGGGCCATAAAGAAGACTGAACTCCAAAAAATTGAGGCTTTCGAATTGTGGTGCTGGAGAAGACTCTTGGACAGTAAGGAGATCAACCAGTCAATCCTAAAGGAAATCAACTAACCCTGAATATTCATTGGAAGGACTGATGCTGAAGCTGAAGCTCCACTACTCTGGCACCTGATGCGAAGAACTGACTTATTGGAAAAGACCCTGATGCTGGGAAAGATTGAGTGCAAAAGGAGAAGAGGGCAGCAGAGGATAAGATGATTATATAGTATCACCAACTCAATGAACATGCAGCTGAGCAAACTCTGGGAGATAGTGAAGAGAGGAGCCTGGCGTGCTGCAGTCCTCGGGGTCACAAAGAGTCGGACCCGACTGAGCGACTGAACAACAACAGGGACAGAGATCCCAGGAGCTGCAAGGTGCGGCCAAAGGAGAGAAAAAGGTGTGGAGACAAAAAGAGCACCTCAGATTTCCCACATGTTTCCCTAGTGAGACGGGGGTGGAGTGGGGCGGGGGTAACTTCCTGCTGAGAACCAGCATTCTGGAGCAGTGCTATCCATGTGGGAGCCACCAGCCACATGTCGTTAATTAACCCCTAATTAGGGGTTGGAAATGGCAACCCACTCCAGTATTCTTGCCTGGAGAATCCCCATCGACAGAGAAGCCTGGGGGGCTACAGTTCATGGGATTGCAACAGAGTTGAACGCCACTGAACGACTAAGCACAAAATGTGTGGGGCCCCCAAATTGACACATGTTAGTGGTATAAAATATTCATAGGGTTTCCTAACTTGGTATGAAAAAAGAACAAAATATCTCATTCAGTTCAGTTCAGTTGTTCAGTCGTGTCTGACTCTTTGCGACCCCATGGACTGTACCACGCCAGGCTTCCCTGTCCATCACCCACTCCCGGAGCTTGTTCAAACTCATGTCCGTCAAGTCGGTGATGCCATCCAACAATCTCATCCTCTGTCGTCCCCTTCTCCTCCAGCCTTCAATCTTTCCCAGCATCAGGGTCTTTTCATATGAGTCAGTTCTTCACATCATGTGGCCAAAGTATTGGAGTTTCAGCTTCAGCATCAGTCCTTCCAATGAATATTCAGGACTGATTTCCTTTCGGATGGACTGGTTGGATCTCCTTGCAGTCCAAGGGACTCGAAAGAGTCTTCTCCAACACCACAGTTGAAAAGCATCAGTTCTTCGGCACTCACTTTCTCTATAGTCCAACTCTCACATCCATACATGACTACTGGAAACCCACAGCTTTGACTAGATGGACCTTTGTTGACAAAGTAATGTCTCTGCTTTTTAATATGCTGTCTAGGTTGGTCATAGGTTTTCTTCCAAGGAGCAAGCATCTTTTAATTTCATGGCTCAATTCACCATCTGCAGTGATTTTGGAGCCCAAGAAAATAAAGTCTGTCACTGTTTCCATTGTTTCCCCATCTATTTGCCATGAAGTGATGGGACCAGATGCCATGATCTTCCTTTTTTGAATATTGAGTTTTAAGCCAGCTTTTTCACTCTCCTCTTTCACATTCATCAAGAAGCTCTTCAGTTCCTCTTCACTTTCTGCCATAAGGGTGGTGTCATCTGCATATCTGAGGTTATTGATATTTCTTCTGGCAATGTAGATTCCAGCTTTTACTTCATCCAGCCTGGCATTTCACAAGATGTACTCTGCATAGAAGTTAAATAAGCAGGGTGACAATATGCAGTCTTGCTACTCCTTTTCCAATTTGGAACCAGTCTGTTGCTCCATGTCTGATTCTAACTGTTGCTTCCTGACCTGCATACAGATTTCTTAGGAGGCAGGTCAGTTGGTCTGTTATTCCCATCTTTTTAAGAATTTTCCACAGTTTGTTGTGATCCACACAGTCAAAGGCTTTGACATAGTCAATAAAGAAGAAGTAGATGCTTTTCTGGAACTCTTTTGCTTTTTCTATTATCAAATTGGCAATTTGATCTCTGGTTCCTCTGCCTTTTCTAAATCCAGCCTGAACATCTGGAAGTTCTTGGTTCACATACTGTTGAAGCCTCGCTTGGAGAATTTTGAGCACTACTTTGCTAGCATGTGAGATGAGTGCAATTGTGTGGTAGTTTGAACATTCTTTGGCATTGCCTTTCCTTGGGATTGGAATGAAAACTGACCTTTTCCTGTCCTGTGGCCACTGCTGAGTTTTCCAAATTTGCTGGCATACTGAGTGCAACAATTTAACAGCATCATCTTTTAGGACCTGAAACAGCTCAACTGGAATTCCATCACCTCCACTAGCTTTGTTAGTAGAGTGATGCTTTTGTTCATAGTGATGCTTCCTAAGGCCCACTTGATTTCGGACTCCAGGATGTCTAGCTCTAGGTGAGTGATCATGCCATCATGGTTGTTTGGGTCATGAAGATCTTTTTTGTATAATTCTGTGTATTCTTTCCACCTTTTCTTAATATCTTCTGCTTCTGTTAGGTCCATACTGTTCTGTACTTTATCATGCCCATCTTTGCATGAAATGTTCCCTTGGTATCTCTAATTTTCTTGAAGAGATCTCTAGTTTCTCCCCTGCTATTGTTTTACTCTATTTCTTTGCACTGATCAGTGAGGAAGGCTTTCTTATCTCTCCCTGCTATTCTTTGGAACTCTGCATTCAGATGGGTATATCTTTCCCTTTCTCCTTTGCTTTTTGCTTCTCTTCTTTTCTCAGCTATTTGTAAGGCCTCCTTAAACAATCATTTTGCCGTTTTGCATTTCTTTTTCTTGGGGATGGTTTTGATCACTGCCTCCTGTACAATGTTAGGAACCTCCATCCATAGTTAATCAGGCACTCTATCAGATTTAATCCCTTGAATTTCTCACTTCCACTGTATAATTGCAAGGGATTTGATTTAGGCCATATCTGAATGGTCTAGTGGTTTTCCCTACTTTCTTTAAGTCTGAATTTGGCAATAAGGAGTTCATGATCTGAGGCACAGTCAGCTCCTGGTCTTGTTTTTGCTGACTGTATAGAGCTTGTCCATCTTTGGCTGCAAAGAATATAATCAATCTGATTTTGGTATTGACTATCTGGTGATGTCCATGTGTAGAGTCATCTCTTGTGTTGTTGGAAGAGGGTGTTTGCTGTGACCAGGCTGTTCTCTTGGCAAAAGTCTGTTAGCCTTTGCCCTGCTTCATTTTGTACTCCAAGGCCAAACTTGCCTGTTACTCCAGGTATCTCTTGACTTCCTACTTTTGCATTCTAGATACTTTAAAATATCTCATTAAAAACTAAGAAAACCTGGAGTATATGTTGATATGATACAGTTTTTGATATACTGGCTTAGATAAAATATAAATGCTAATTTCACCTTTTTTTTTTTCTTACTTTTAAAAAATATGGGTGGGGGGACTTCCTTGGTGGTACAGTGGCTAAGACTTCTTGCTCCCAAATGCAGAGGGTCCAGGTTCAATCCTGGTCAAGGAACTAGATCCCACATGCTGCAACTAAGAGTTAAAGGAAAAAAAAAGGAAGGAAGAATTGACGGGAGACTGGGGTTTCTAGAGTCTCCCCCTCCCCTCCCCTGCTCCCAGCCCGCCAGTTCCTCCAGGGAACTGATTCAGCAGAGGAAATAAGGCTTGTTTCAGAGCCTCCTTGGGAATAATTTGTAGCTCTGGAAAGGCATCGCAGAGTAATGTCCTACCACCATTGATGGGAATGGTGATGATGACAAAAAAATCCTTGGTGTGTTTAGCCGAGAGGCCTGTGGGCAGCCGCAGAGACCTATTTCCTGTGGAGACCGCCTCCCTCTCCCCAAGACAGGCTGACCCAAGGAGGGCGGGGGTGGCCACAGTTCCTTGGCGTGGCCGTTCTGTAAATACATGTTATCAGGGCCAAACAAGGAGCAGGGGTGGTGAACAGCGCCTGTGTATGAAGCAGGGTCTGAAAGTCAGGCGGGGGTTCGGGGGTGGGAATGAGGTGTGCATGAACACCAAGGGGCATTCACAGCACCCCTAGAATGGGTGGGTTGCCATGAAGGGGCATCCAAGGAGGGGTCAGATATGCATTTTCTTGGAGTGGTGTATAATTTATTATAGAAAACAAAACAAAACTAAACTCAGAGACTAAAGGAATGCATATGAAGTATTAAATAGAAATAAAGAAAAAAAAAAAGGAAAAAAAATAGAAATAAAGAGCCTAGAAATTCAATAAATGAATATTACACATTCGAGAAACAAAGAACAGATAAGTTCAGTTCAGAACAGATAAGGAGACAAATATTTTTAGCAATAATTGGGGAATCATTTTTCTTACCTGAAAAAAAAAACCACATAATTTCTATGAGCCAAACTCAATAGTCGAGGCATCTATGAAACATTTCTTACTGAATTATTTTAATTTCAAGATTAATAAAATAAATCCTAGGGACCTCCTTGGTGGCCCGGTGTCTAAGGCTCCACGCTTCCTGATGCAGGCAGACAGGGCTTCGACCCCTGATCCAGGAACTGGATTCCACATGCTGCAATTAAAGATCTCTCATGCCACAGCAAAGACCCGATGCAGTCAAATAAATAAGTTAAATTAAAAATAAATAAATAAATCGTACAAGTGCCAATAAGGAAAAAGGAATACAGGAAAACAAAGCAACAACAGAGCAAAATATTAATAGTTCACAGCCTCACTTATTAGAGAAGGCTGGCTGCAGTATGGAAAGCAGACAGCAGGGGGCGAGAGAGAGACGCCCGAGGCCCTGTCTGGGAAGTAAACCGGCAAGGCTGGGGGACCCCTGGACAAGTGCCTGCTCTAGATGCTTCCATAGATACAAAGACAATACAAGATGTGGCTGTGGCGGTCCGGGATATTACAGCCACGTCCCGCCGGCCAGGAGACACGAGTTTACTGTTCCTGCGTGGCTGTACGGAGGTGAGTGAGTTTTAGCAGCAGCTCCTTGTGAAGTGAAAGTCGCTCAGTCCTGTCTGACTCTTTGCAACCCCATGGACTATACAGTCCATGGAATTCTTCAGGCCAGAATACTGGAGTGTGTAGCTGTTCCCTTCTCCAGGGGATCTTCCCAACCCAGGGATCGAACCCAGGTCTCCCGAATTGCAGGCGGATTCTTTACTAGTTGAGCCTCCAGGGCAGCTCGTTATTACAGCGTGAATAATTAAAGAGTCCAACTGCAAACACACCCTGTCTCAGCATGCATGTACCTTAACCCCCAAGGCCAGTTAGCTGAATGTCATACCGGGCCACAGGCTTTAGCCACTCAAATACCACATCTAGAGGTTTTCCCTCTGTGTTTGTAAGATCATCACCATTCACTCCTGTTGATTCATCTTTCTGACCTTCAGTTTCTTCATCTGTAAAACAGGATCCTTAAGTTTATCTCCATTAGAGTGTGGTGAAGAGGATTAACTGAGATAATACAAGCAACATGCTTAGCACAGAGTGCTTAGTGGATGTTCATGATCACCGTTGTTGTTCAGTCACCAAGTGTCCGACTCTTTGTGACCCCATGGACTGCAGCACACCACGCTCCCCTGTCCTTTGCTATCTCCCGGAGTTTGCTCAGAAGCATGTTCATTGAATTGGTGATGTTATGTAACCATCTCTCCTCTGCTGCCCCCTTCTCCTCCTGCCCTCAATCTTTCCCAGCATCAGGATCTTTTCCGATTCAGCTCTTTGCATCATGTGGCCAAAGTAGTGGAGCTTCACCTTCTTCGGCGCTTAGCCTTCTTTATGGCCCAAATCTCACATTTGTACATGACTACTGAAAAACCATAACTTTGACTATATACTAAAAGAATGAAGTTTTTATTGAGTATTATAGATGCATTCAGTGGCCTTTAGATAAACCACACCAGAACTCATCCAAATCAGTCAAACACAACAGAAGTTCATTCTTTCACAAAACATGTGTCAGGACAAAATTCCCTTCAACTTACAGTAAGATCCTACTGAAGTCTTGTGGGCAGAGTTTGGGAAATTGCATCTGTATTTTCTTGTTATGTCATTATTAAGTTATTATGGTGGTTCTGATGGTAAAGAATCTGCCTGCAGTACGGGAGACCCGGGTTCCATCCCTGGGTTGGAAAGATCCCCTGGATAAGGGAATGGCAACCCACTCCAGTATTCTTGTCTGGAGAATCCCATGGACAGAGGAGCCTGGTGGGCTACAGTCCATGGGGTTGCAAAGAGTCGGACACGACTGAGCAACTAACAGTTTTCACATTCCACCACAAAGCTGACCCTCCCACAAGACTGTGAATTCCCTGAGGACAGTGTCTTAGTCATCTTTGCATTGACCATAAACCCAAACACTTACTACCAGGGTTGGAGGGGGGAGCTGCGCCCCTGTCCACAGTGCTGAAGTTGAATGGACTGGGCATTCCATGTGATGCTTCCTCTCCAGCCCACTCACACTGCCCTCTATAGAGATGCCCTCTGGAGTTGCTCTGCCCTCAACCCTTATCTGATTGCCCAGATATGTTAGCTGAATACGGCAGGTAGTAAAAGGGGTCCTATCACATGAACTCACTGTTGAAAAACACACCCTGTACATGCATGCATTCATTTTGTAGAATGTATATTGTGGTGGTGGTGTTCAGCCACTCAGTCGTGTCCGACTATTTGTGACCCCGTGGACTGCAGCACGTTCGGCTTCCCTGTCCTTCACTGTCTCCCGGAGTTTGCTCAAATTCATGTCCATCGAGTCAGTGATGCCATCCAACCATCTCATCCTCTGTCGTCCCCTTCTCCTCCTGCCCTCAGTCTCTCCCAGCATCAGGGTCTTTTCCAGTGAGTCAGTTCTTTGAATCAGGTGGCCAAAGTATTGGATCTTCAGCTTCAGCAGCCATCTATCCAATGAATATTCAGGACTGATTTCCTTTAGGAATGATTGGTTTGATCTTGCAGTCCAAGGGACTCTCGAGGGATTTCTCAGTATGTAGAATGATATATATGGTCCTTATCACATTACAGTGGGATTGGTCACTGCAAGGGGATTGCTCTTTTTTTTTTTACTCTTTTGTGTTTTTGTTTGTTTTAATGATAACCCATACATTATTTCTGTCAAATACATCTGAAAATAATGTTTAACCAAAAAACACAGTTAGGTGCTTGCTTCAGCACATACACTAAAATTAGAACTATACCGAGAAGAGTAACATGGCTCCTGCAGGAGGGTAACATGAAAATTCATGAAGCATTCCATATTTTTCAGACTTACAGTTATGGAAAACGAAATCATGGTTATCGGAGGGAAACATGGAGAGGGATAAGTCAGGAGCATGGGATGAACATACACACGCTACCACATGTAAGATAGATAACCGACAAGGACCTACTACATAGCACAGGGAGATCTACTCAACATTCTGTATAACCTGTATGAGAAAGAATGTGAAAAAAAATGTGCATGATAAGTCACTTCAGTCTTGGTGACCCCATGGACTGTAGCCTGCCAGTCCCCTCTGTCCATGGGATTCTCCCGGCAAGGATACTGGAGTGGGTTGCCATGCCCTGGTCCGGGGGGTCTTCCTGACCCAGGGATTGAACCCTAGCTTCCCTCGTCCCCTGCATCGGCAGGCAGACTCTTTACGAGGGAGCCACCGGGGAAGCCCCTACTGATGTGTCCTGCCAGGCATCTGTAAGCCTAAGAGATGGTTGCTTCATGGCGCTGAGTTTGGGGGGTACTTTGTGTTGCTGTCATGGCAACTGGAGCAGCCGGTAAGTGAGGGAGTCAGCGTCTGACCTTGGGAGTCCCACGCCTCCTCCTGTCTCCCTCCCCGCGTCTCCTGCTCCCGCTCTCGCTATCTACTGACCCGCCAGCCTTATCAGCAGCCAGCAGCCTCCTCTCTCCCAGCCTGGGGACCTCTGACTAATCTCAAGAGCAGTCCATCTTATTTGGAAAATAAAAATTAGAATTCAAAGACAATTGTTCACCGAATGTGTAAACACCTCTCCGGGTAACAGCTGTGGTTCTTTCCACAAAGGAGAGCCTCCAGCCCCCATCCCATGCAAGAAAACCACAGAGCCAGACATAAAGTAATGAGTCCGTCTGTTCACTCCTGCCGCCCAGGCTTTTGCTCAGATCACAAAAGCTCTTCCCCGTTCTCTTCTTTTTTTAAATAAAGTCTCCAAGGATCTGAGGGCCGGGCATTGTCTTTTCTGTGCCTACCTGCTTCCCTCCAAAACAGGGAGGCTCATGCTTTCCACATCATTTAGCATTAAAAAAAAAAAAAAATGTACTTAACTCCTTCTGGGCAGGTCTAGCAGCAAATCTATGAGCCCCCAGGCTGGAGAGCCAAGTTTGGCTGAATATGGTTCTGTGTTTTCTTCCTTCTGGGCATGGGGATCAATTAAGATTCACTACAAGGAGGCAAATGAAAAAACTCAAAAGCAAAAATCCAACAATCTCAACCTAAGTTGTTAAAAAATAAATAATCATTAAAATAATAATATTATATAATAGTAGTGGGCTCCTATGGTAGGTGGCTCCAACGGTAAAGAAGCTGCTTGCAATGCAGGAGATGTGGGTTCGATCCCTGGGTCTGGAAGATCCGCGCCGCCCCCCCCCCTACACCTGGAGAAAGGAATGGCACCTCACTCCAGTATTCTTGCCTGGAGGGTCCCATGGACAGAGGAGCCTTGTGGGCTACAATCCATGGGGTGGCAAAGAGTCAGACACGACTAAGTGACTTTGACTCCTACTACTAAGAAAAAGAAGGAGAAATTCATTCCCTTCCATCATGGGAAATTTCAGGCATGGCTTGACTTTGGATGAGGCTGGATCCAGAGACCCAGGTAATAATATCATCCAGACCCGGAATCTCTGCCATCCTTGGTTTTGCCTTCTTTGTGGTCTCCTCATTTTCTGGCTTGTCTTGGGGTTCCCTGGCAACTTCACATTCCCCATATTGCTGAACCAAATGCAGAGGGAGACAGAGTTTCTCTGTCCAAGTGCTGGAAAAGAAGTCAAGGAAGGTTGGAGCCTTGTTTTCTCTGGCTGGCCCTGCTGGGGACATGGACTCCGCCATGAACCAATCACCATGACCTGGGGATGGATCTGCTGGCTCCCCTCAGGTCAAAGGCTGTGAATTTGACCGTGCAGGAGATTGGTGAGAAGGGGACCACAGGGACTGTTAGCACAGGGGAAAGAGAGGATTTGGACGGCCAGGACATAAACGGCCACCGTAGGGCAGAGTTGAAGTGTGCCGAGAAAGCAGCGCGAAATATCCACAGCGAGATCAACTTTCTCAGGGCATTCACCGGAGGTAATACAGAGACGGTCATTACACACCTTTGAAGAGATGCTGAAAACATCTATAGATGTTCATACTATATAGCACAGGGAACTATATCCAATCTCCTGGGATAAACCATATGGAAAAGACTATAGATATGCTGCATGTGTACAAAGTCACTTCAGTCGTGTCTGACTCTTTGCGACCCTGTGGACTGAGGCACACCAGGCTCCTCTATCCATGGGATTCTCCAGGCCAGAAACTGGACTGGGTTGCCACTCCCTCCTCCAGGGGACTTTCCCAACCCAGGGATCCAACCTGTATCTCTTACGTCTCCTGCACTGGGAGGCGGGTCGTTTACCAGTAGCGCCACCTGGGAAGCCCACATATAGATCAAAAAAGAATGTATGTATGTGTGTAACTGAGTCACTTTTCTGTACAGCAGAAATTAGCACAACATTGTAAGTCAATTATACTTCGATCAAAAAAAAAAGAAGGGAAAGAAAGGACTTTCCCGGTGACTCAGTGGATAAGAGTCCACCTGCCAATGCAGGGGATGTGGATTCGAACCCTGGCCCAGAAAGACTCCACGTGCCTCGGCACAATGAAGCCCATGTGCCACAACTACTGAGTCCCTTCTCTGGAGCCCTTCACCTGCAACTACTGAAGCCTGGAGCCCGTGCTTCGCACCAAGAGAAGCCGCCGCAAGGAGAAGCCCGAGCACCGCAACGGGAGGGCAGCCCCCGCTCGCCCCAACTAGAGAAAGCCCCCTCGCACCAAGGAAAATCCAGCACACCAATAAATAAATAAGCAATTTCTTTTTCAAAGTCCTGTTCCATCCTCTTGCCCACACATGGAAACAGATAATGTTATTATCTCACTTTCCAGATGAGAAAATAGAAGAACTGAGTGGTCAAGTAAGGAACCCTAGGTCACACAGTTAATAAAAGGCAGATCTGGGCCTTCAGACCCATCTCTCTCTGAGGTTAAGGCTTTTTTTTCTCTTTTAAACATTAGACTAAAGGAGTGTTTTAGGTAAGTCAGGTATGGATGGGGTTATATAGCTGCTGTCCATTCAAGAAAACCTCAGAGCAGGAATGTCTTCAAGGTCTCACCACTGCCAGCATTCAGAGCTTGCCATAGGTGTGTGGTGGGCTTCCCAGGTGGTGTTAGTGGTAAAGAACCCGCCTGCCAATGCAGGAGACATGAGAGACACGGGTTTGATCCCTGAGTCGGGAAGATCCCCTGGAGGAGGGCATAGCAACCCACTCCAGTATTCTTGCCTGGAGAATCCCGTGGACAGAGGAGCCTGGCAGGCTGCAGTTGGTAGGACCACAAAGAGTTGGATATGACTTAGCACGGATGCATAGCTACATGGTCTGGGCCCACGCCTGTGGCTTCACCTGGGTCAGACAGTCCCGGCCGAGAAGGCAGAGGCAGGACGAGAATGGAGGCCCAAACTGCATGGAGCCCCTGGCCTCCTCCCCTCAAAGAGCTCAGGGAGGCCAAGAACTGGAGGTAGGAGCAAGGCAGCACCGAGGGGAGCGGAAATGGTGACTCAGCCCCCGGTCACGATTCCCGGCTCCTGGGCCTGAGAGGTGAGTCATCACCTTGATGCCTTCAATTTTCACACTTCTGACTCGCCCCAGCCTTGCCTGGGACGCTGACGACGGAAAGCTCCCTGCCCCCCGGGCCGTGCCCCCAGACGACCTTGGGTTCAAATTCAGTCTTTGCTACTTACCAGTCAAGGGACTTTGAAAGGACTTCCCTGGTGGGCCAGTGGTTCAGAATCCATCTGCCAATGCAGGGGACACGGTTTCAATCCCTGGTCGGGGAACTAAGGTTCCACATTGCTGTTGTCCAATCACCAAGTGGTGTCAGATTCTTCGCGACCCCATGGACTGCCGCATGCCGGGTTTCCCTGTCCATCACCAGCTCCCGGAGTTTGCCCAAGTTCATGTCCACAGACCTCGGGACAACTAAGCCTGAGTGCCACAACTACTGAATCCGAAAGCCCCAGAGCGCCTGCTCCACGAGAGAAACCTGCACACCGCAACTAGGGAAAGCCTGTGCTTAGAAACGAAGACCCAGAGCCGTCAAAACAAAAGCAAAACAAAACAAAATTCAGGCTCTGCTATTTGTCGGTTAAGTGTGGCTCAGTTGTGTCCCACTCTTTTCCACCCTATGGACCGTATCCTGCCAGGCTCCTCTGCCCATGGGATTCTCCAGGCAAGAATACTGGAGTCAGTTGCCACTTCCTCCTCCAGGGGAGCTTCCCAATCCAAGGCTCAAACCCAGGTCAAAGGAACGTTGACAAATCGCTGAGCACACATTTCCCATCTGTAAACTGGAGGTGATAATGTCTGTCTCGCTAGGCTCCTTTACTTGGTTGGTATTTATTGAGCACCTACTATGTGCCAGACACAGGAGATATGATAATAAACAAAACAGACAGATTTCCTGCCCTGGTGAAGCTTACATCGTTCTGGGATAAAAATAAGAAATTATGTATGTGTAATGTAAAATCAGTTGGTTATGAATACAACGAAGAAAAATCAAATGGATGAGGCAAGAGGGGGCAAGCGGGTTGAAGAAGACAGTTTCTAGTGTTCAGCACGGGGCTTCCACATAGTAGGGCCTCAGCGAAGAAATATGAATTCTCCCTCTTGTAGCTTCAGGAAGGAAGGACCAGATGGTTTCCAGCACGGAAGGGGCTTCCCCTCCCTGGAGGCAATGCCAGGTGACAATTCCCAAGCAGCGTCCCAGGACTGGGCTGAGGATTCCCAGTCCGTGCTCAGTGGATGCCTCTGTGTGTGTGTGTGTGTGTGTGTGTGCGCGTGCATTTAATGTATTTTTAAAAAATATTTATTTATTTGGCTGCATGGAGTCTTAGTTTCGGCCTGCGGGACTTTCAGTTGCGGCCTGTGGGATCTAGTTCCCTGACTAGGGGTTGAACCCCAGACCCCGGAACTGGGAGCACAGAGTCTTAGCCATTGGACCACAAGAGAAGCCCCTAGTGTGTTTTCTTTCAATTGAGGTGAAGTTCATACAACATAAAAGTAACATCAGTCATTTAAAAGTGAACGATTCAGTGACTTTTAATACATTCAGTGTGGTACAACCATCATCTCTACTTAGTTCCAAGACATTTTTCAGCACCCTGAAGAAACCTTGTATCCCCTAAGCACTCACCCTCCATTCCTCCTCCTCCCAAGCTCCAACAAACCACTAGATTTACCACTTCCGGACATTTCACGTAAATGGAAGCTTACCATGTCTGACCTTTCGTGTCTGGTTTCTCTCACTTGTGATGTTTCTGAGGTCCACCCACATTGTGGCATGCACCAGAACTTCATTGCTCTTTATGGCAGAATGTGGCTCAGACGGTAAAGAATCCGCCTGCAATGAGGGAGACCTGGATTCGCTCCCTGGGTTGGAACGATCCCCTGGAGGAGGAAATGGCAACCCACTCCAGTGTTCTTGCCTGGAGAATCCCACGGACAGAGGAGCCTGGTGGGCTGCAGTCCACGGGGTCACGAAGAGTCAGACATGACTGAGTGACTAAGCACAGCATAGCACATTACTCCATCACAGGGACAGACACACGTGTTTATCCCTTTATCAGTTTAAGTGCATCCTTACGTTTTACACTCTAGACACATCGTGTGCCCCATCCCAGCCCTGAGAGCTGATTCCAGGAAGCTCTAAGAGGGAGCGAAGTGAGACATGGAAGGGAGAAGAATGAGTCCAGGGTGCATTAATGGGCAGGGTACCATGTTGGACTATGGGGACTCTTTCCCTGGGGCTCCCTTGAGAGACTGCATGGGGTGGGCAACCAAGCGCGTTCACCACGACTACTGAGCCTGTGCCCCACAGAGGCTGCGCTCTGCAAAAGAAGCAGCCACCGAAATGAGAAGCCTGTGCTCCGCAATAAAGAGCGGCCCCTGCTCACTGCAGCAAGAGAAAGCCTTTGTGCAGCAACTAAGACCCAGAGCAGTCAAAAAATAAAATAAATACATAAATCTTAAAAAAAAAGTAGGTGCCTCCTGCTGCTATCCGTGGCAGAATTCTTTTAGCTTTCCTCATAGCACTTAACAGTTTGTGATGATTTTATTTATTGCTTCACTGATCTATCATCTGTCTCGATGAGACTCTCAGCTGCCTGAGGACAGGGGTTCATCCTTCTGGTTCACTACTGCACTCCTAGTTCCTACTTCAGGGCTTGGCTCAGAATAGGAGCTTAATAAATATTAAGTACCCCGGGAGCATAGCTGAGTAATTAAATAAATGAACCCACCATACAAAACATACTGATGTCATATTTCTACAGTCCCAACGTATACAAATTACCCTGTTTCCAAATATTAATTAACAAAGCCTTTGGAATTTCCCTGAGGGGTTGGCCGAGGGTGCTTCCAAGTGGATGATCCAAGACGCAAATAGAGCGAAATGATTTCTTCTGGGTCACTGATGACTCAATGTCTGGGAATAGAAACATACTCCAAAACCTTTGCTGTAATTAGTCAAGGTAATTATTAGGCACGATAATTAGGCCCGAGTGTCACCAGCCAGGCTGTTTTGTAACCTCCTGAATGTAAGACCAGCACTAATTTTGCTCTAACAAGAGGATCCGTTGTGGTTTGCCACCCCCAAACTAGTTTTGCTTTTGCTGGGTGATCAAAATGTTTCTTTCAAAATACAATCTTTTCAATAATAGATGCTTTGACTCACTCACTGTCACATTCTGGGATCGTCCCTCTATTTCCCTCTGATACAACTTTTGTTTTTCTGGGTTTCTTTTTACTTTTGGCTTGGGGGTTTAAATTTTTTTTTTCTAACGAATTTCTCAATATTTTTAATTTATTTATGGCTGTGCTAGATCTTTGTTGCTGAGGGCTTTCTCTAGTTGCGGGGTGAGAGCTTATTTCGGTGGCTTCTCTTGTTGCAGAGCATGGACTCAAGAGTGAGCGCTCAGTAGCTGTGGCTCTCGGACTTAGTTGCCCCAAGACAAATGGAATCTTCCCATACTAGGGATCGAACCTGTCTCCCCTGCATTGGAAGGCAGATTCTTAACCACTGGACCACCAGGGAAGTCCTAAAAAAAATTTTTTTTTAATTGAAATATAGTTTATTTGTCATGTTTCAGGTGTATAGCAAAGTGATTCAATTAAACACACACATATTTTTTTCAGATTATTCTTCATTAAAAGTTATTACAAGATATTAAATACAGTGCCATTCTGGGGGGGTTATTTTTAGAGGTCGGTTCTGATCTCTGTACAGACTCTTCTCCTGGCTCGTTTATTGACTGAATCAGTGGCGCTGGTGGTAGAAGGGCTGCCTCCCATTGCAGGAGACAGGAGACACAGGTTCCATCCCTGGCTGGGGAAGAGCCCCGGGAGGAGGGCATGCAACTCACTCCAGTGTTCCAGCCTGGAGAATCCCATGGACCGAGGCATCTGCTGGGCTACAGTCCATGGGCGTCGCAAAGAGTCGGACACGGCTGAAGCGACTTAGAGCTACCAGGAGCAGGGCTCTGTGACCACACCTGGGATGATTGGGAAAGGAAACACTGTTCCCACCCCAAAAGAAAAGCCTTCGTATTTCGGTCAGTGTGAGGAGGGATTGCAGCATTTAACTTATTACTTTATCTTCCTCTTGACCTGTTCTCATAGCCAACATTTCCTGAGGTCTTAACTCTCTGTGAAGTACAGCCTTGACATCGCTCAATTAATCCTCAAAACAGACTTCTGAGGAAAGTACTATTAGTAGGACTATTTTTTATCATCCCCATTTTACAGATGAGGAAACTGAGGCACAGGCCTTTAGTAATTGGTCCCATATCACAATGCTGGTGGGTAAGTGATGGTTGCCGGATCTGAACCCAGGGAGCTGATATCAGAATCTGTGCTCTTAACCCACCACCAGACTCAGTGTACTAGAATTTTCGATTGTCCAGAAAAACTTTCAAGTTCTCTGACATTGTATGTTCTACATATTCACTCGATAAACATTTCGCAGTGACTCTCTGTTGGCAAGGTCTGATGGAGATGATGAGCAGGGTGTCGAGATGAGCCAGAGCAGATTCTTGCCCTAGAAGCAGGATAGTCTGGGGGAAGGATCAGGATTTTGGAGCAAGATCCTGGACTCAAATCCTGGCTTGGTCAGTAGTTGAGGTTGCCAGATTTAGCAAATAAAAATATAGGTCACCCAGTTAAATTTCAGATAAACAGTGAATGATTTTTTTAGTGTCACTATGTTACATGCCAGGTTTTGTAGTATTTTATTTGACAACCTTACGGGTGATTGCTCTGTGACCATGGGTACATGACTCAACCTCTCTGATCTCAGATTGCCTGTGTTCAAAATGAAAATACTGATCCCCATTTCACACAGTGGCTTGGAGGAGTAAAAGCACATGTTTATATAAAGTACGCAGAATGCTTCTGCTTCTCATAACTGGTCCATTTTCACAGAAAGCCCACTCCAAACTGCTCCATGCAGTAGCTGGGGTCAAAGGACTTTTAAAATTGGCTCAGGCCAAGGTGTACTGAAGATCCTTTGAGGTTCCCATGGCTCCTAGACTAAAGCCCACAGGCATCTGGATGTTTCTAAAGTCCTTCAGGCTGTAGACGGTGTTCAGGGCAAAGACCCTTCTCAAGAACCCACCCCAGAGACTAACCCCATCCATATTGTTTTTCTCGAAACCCATCTTCCCTTCCCAAAGTCTAGGGCCCAGGACAGTAAGCTCTCGATGTGAAGGAGGAGGGAAAATGCATGGGATTTAGGGTGTGAGATGTTGCAGTAATCCAGTGCAATCCCACCAGATATGTTTTGAAAATCCAAATGCCTCTTCCCTCCTCTCCATAATGGCTCCCCTAGTCCAAGCACCACAACCTCTTCCCTGCATAATCTAAATAAACTTCTTTTTAAATTTTAATTTAATTAAAAAAATTTTTTTGGCTGCGCCACACAGCATATGGGATCTTAGTTCCCAGACCAGGGATCGAACCCATGCCTTCTGCAGTGGAAGCACCCAGTCTTAACTGCTGGACTGCCAGGGAAGTCTTTCCTCTTTTGCATTTTTAATTAATTGATTTTTTTTTTTGCCCTAAAAATTTTTACATTTATTTTGGTGTACAGTTGATTGAGAGTGTTGTGTCAGATTCAAGTGTTTCAGTAAACTTCTTACTGGTCTCCCTACTTCCACACTAAAAAGTCACAAGAACAAAATTTTTAATACAAAAAAATTTTTTTTAATAGGCAAAAGTAGAGGGGAAAAAAATGAACACAATTTCAACAACAATCGGCTCATCAGCTCATGACCAATCCAGTTTTATCCACTCCCTAGACCTCTGGGATTTTTAATTTCTCCTCCCCAGGATTTTTTTTTTTTTTTTTCAGCCTCAAGGACAGGAAAATGTGAGTTTTCATCAGTTCCCTTGCAAATGTATTGCTTATTATGGCACCAGCTTTATTCCAAAATTTCTTCAGGGATTTGCTTTTGAATCCAAAGTTTTGATACTCAACACCAAAGTTTAGAGATCTTTTTTTTAAAAAAAAGTCTCTCTTCTGCAAATCTTGCAAATCAAAATACTTGGCTTTCAAGTTTATTGTCTCCACCATGAATTTCAAAAGCCTACTTAGGAACTCATAAAAGCCAAGAATTTGGCTCTTTGGAGCTTTCTTTTTTAAAAAATTGGTTTGGGTCAAGCTTCTCCTCCAAGGAATGTATCCAGGATGATTCAGGACTCAGCCTCAATACTTGGTTTTGTGGAGAGTCACAGGATTGCTTTTAAAAAGGGAACAAACATAGCATTGCTGTCTGTGCAGAAAATGTTACCCAGGGCTATTTTTATTGTCGTTAAAATAATGATTTCAGTGAATTTAAATGATTTCTCAGAATACTCACAGATGTGAGGCCCATTACCCTGTTTTTCCAAATAGTTAAGCTCTTCGAGTACCATGTCTCCTACTAAAAACTTTCACAAGACCCTAACTTCCAAGCTTAGGGGTGGTCATTTTCTTTTTAATATGTCAATATCCTGGGTGTTTCTACAAGACAAGCTTGCTTCTCAGGACTTTGCACAGTGCCCCCTTGAAAACCAGTGTTCTGGGTATCGTCTAGCATCCCTTGTCTTTTGAAAATACTGTTTAGCTTTGCGTCATCTGATTTCCTTGGTCATAAGCATTGGCGTTAATGTTGAAGTTAGTCATATGTTTACACACACACAAAAAAAGTCAGAGTTTTCTTTTTAGGCAAATCTACTGAAGTCTCCCAATATTTTTCAAGCCAAAAATCGCCCAGAATCAGATCTTACCCCGAAAGGATAATTCAGGCCCGGACGTGATACAGGCAAACCAAAGGGGAAGGAAGGAGGGTTAGTGGTGAAAACCACTTACTGAGAATAGAATCACCGATGTTTATCCTGAGCTCAGCCAACAGCTTCCCTGGTGACCCGATATGCCAATGGTAGGTTCAGTTACCAAGTGGGCAGTTTTCCTAAAGACAAAATCAGAATGCACTGAGTCCTTAAAGCCAGAGGCAAGAACACTTGTGTTTTCTTAAAGTGGCCCAAATTATCACCATTGGGTATGCCTTGATCATTTTTTTCTTAGTAAAATTTTTGAAACTTTTTATTGTGTATTGGGGTATAGCTGATTAATGATGTTGTATAGTTTCAGGTGAACAATGAAGGGATTCAGCCATATATATATACATGTATCCATTCTCCCCTCTCATCCAGGCTGCCATATAACATTGAGCAGAGTCTCACGTGCTATACAGCAGGTCTTTGTGGTTATGAATTTTAAAAACAGCAGTGTGTACATGTCCATTCCCAAACTCCCCAACTTTTAATTTTGCAACTCTTAGATCTACAGCAAAGTTGCAAAGATAGTATAGATTCCCCATCTGCCCCCCACCCGCTTCCCCCTATGGTTTTCCTGTATTATAAACATCTCACAATGTTCCCATATATATGTTACAATGAATAAACCAACAGTGACATATTTTTCACTAACCGCGGTGTTCAGATTTCCTTGCTGCTGCTAAGTCACTTCAGTCGTGTCCGACTCTGTGTGACCCCATAGACGGCAGGCAGCCCACCAGGCTCCGCCGTCCCTGGGATTCTCCAGGCAAGAACACTGGAGTGGGTTGCCATTTATTTCTCCAATGCGTGAAAGTGAAGTTGCTCAGTTGTGTCCGACTCTTCGCGACCTCATGGACTGCAGCCCACCAGACTCCTCCATCCATAGGATTCTCCAGGCGAGAGTACTGGAGTGGGTTGCCATTGCCTTCTCCTAATTTTTACCAAATGCACTTTTCCTGGCCCAGAATCCCATCCAGGACACCACATGATCACATGGACTCACCATGACTTCCTAGACACCTCTTGGTTGTGACAGACTTTTTTGTTTTTGTTCTTTTCCAATTGAGTTGCAATTCACATACTACAATATCCATTCTTTCAAAGTGTACACTTCAGTTTTAACATTCAAAAATTGGGCAGTCATCCCTACTAATTACTGAATGTTTTCTTCACCTCTGTAAGAAACCACACACTCAGGGGACTTCCTTTATGGCCCAGTGGTTAAGACTTCGCATTTCTACCACAGAGGGTGCAGGTTGGATCCCTGGTCATGGAACTAAGATCCTACAAGCTGCACTGCGTGGCCAAAAAAAAAAAAAAGTAATGAGTAAATGAGGCTGTATTTGTGAAAAAAGAAATCATAAAGAAAAAAAGGTACTATATTTAAAAAAGAAACCACACACCCACGTAGCACTCATTCCCCACAACCACAACCCCCGGCTCCCAGCAACTGCTAATCTACTTTCTGTCTTTATGGTTTTGCCTATTCCGGAAATTTTGTATAAATAGAATCATACAACAGGTGGCCTTTTGTGTCTAACTTCTTTCACTGAGACAGTGTCTCCAAGGTTTATCCATGTTGCAGCAGGCATCAGCCCTTTGTTCATTTTTCATGACTGAATATTATTCCACTGAGTGGATATAGCTTATTTTGTTTGTCGATTTATCAGTGATGGACATACTCACTTACGGCTACTATGACTTCCCTTAATCATTTTAAGGAGTACTGCTTAGGTATTTTGTAGAATGTCCATGTGTTTCTCATGAGGATGCTACAGTTATGAGGAGGAAAATCATGAAGGAAAAGTACCTTCTCATGGCCCACATTGAAGGTATATGCTACCAGAAGGATTTTTCACTCATTTTTTAAAAAAATTTTTAAATTTTTTGGTTGCTCAGTTTGACATGTGGGGTGGTAGTTTCCTGACCAGGGATCAAACCCATGTCCCCTGCAGTGGAATCTGAGTCTTAACCACTGGACTGCCAGGGAAGTCCCTATGATTTTTCACTCTTGATGTGAATTTGCTCACCTGGTGGAGATAGTGACTGTCAGATTTCCACACTGTCAAGTGCTCTAATTTTAATAGACTGTTGCATTGCTTTCCTCTTCACTCTGGCTGTGTGGTTGTAATCCTAAGATTAATTTTTGCTGCATAGCTCTATTCAAAGAAAGGCTAGTTTTAATTTATTTGGTTTAAATTCATGCTTTAAAGACAGACCTTTTATTTTTTCACATCAAAGACATTGAATTACATTAAAACATCACACTGAAAAAATATAGATCACATTGAAGTGATTTGCAGAGATTTTCAAGCAAATATTTAATATCCAGTGTTGCAAGGGATGTAGAGAAGTAGACATTTCATAGGCTGTCCAGAGTAAGAGCAGAGATGGGGAAGAAATTTGGCATTTCATACCCACATAATTAAAATGTGCCTCCTGAATACATCAGTTCTATGTTTAGAAATTTACATGAAGAAAGTAAATATGTATGCAAAGATTTGACCAGCATAAGTGAAAAAATCTCAACTCAAGTATGGTGTTATTTGGAGGAACCAAAAATTGAAAATAACCTAAGTGCCCCAAATACGAAAGTGAAAGTTGCTCTTTGCGACCCCATGGACTATATAGTCCAGGGAATTCTCTAGGCCAGTATACTGGATTGGGTAACCTTTCCCTTCTCCAGGAGATCTTCCCAACCCAGGAATCAAACCCAGGTCTCCCGCATTGCAGGCGGATTCTTTACCAGCCGAGCCACCAGGGAAACCCAAGAATACTGGAGTGGGTAGCCTATCCCTTCTCCAGCGGATCTTCCTGACTCCGGAATCAAACTGGGGTCTCCTGCATTGCAGGTGGATTCTGGAAATTAGCTGTAAAACCAATGATGTAATGCCTCAATCCAACACCGACCAGGTGGTCCAGTGGTTAAAACTCTAAGCTTCCACTGCAGGGGACACAGGTTCAATCCCGGTCAGGAAACTAAGATCCCACACAGCAAATAGTGTGGCTAAAATAAATAAATACATATGTGCTTAAAATTTTTAAAAAGGACGTAAAAGTGTGAGAAGTTAATCACAATTTATTTTGAGTGGAAGAAGAGGTGAAAAACTGTGTGGATAAGAAAATTCTAATTTTGTAAAACCAATGTATATATGTATATGCCTAGAAAAAATACTGGAAGGATATATATGAAGATGTTACATTCGTTTTTTGAGTTGTGGGCCAAGAGTATGATTTTTCCCCATTTATTTGTATTTTTATATCTCCCACAATGAATATGTTTTATTTTTTAATAAGAAAAATTATAATTTTTAAAGTTATTTTTTATTTACTCCATTAAATGATGTAATTTCTGTGCATTTAGTCCTTGAAGCATGGCTTCCCTCATAGCTCAGTGGTAAAGAATCTGCCTGCAATGCAGGAGACACAGGGGACGTGGGTTCAATCCCTGGGTTGGGAAGATCCTCTGGAGAAGGAATTAGCGACCTGCTCCAGTATTCTTGCTTGAGACATCCTATGGACAGAAGGAGCCTGGCAGACTAGAATCTATAGGGTCGCAAAGAGGCAGACGAGACTGAGCAACTAAGCTCGACAGAGCCATTCAAGGGAATTTTAGAAAGACATCTGATACATAATCGTATCATCACACCAGACCAATCCCAGGCTGCTGCTTCTGTTCTGTATCAGCCAGGGTCCCTGCACCAGAGAGGTGACCTCTCAGATTGGATAGTTTGAGGAGACAGCAGCACCGGGAATCAGGTACTCTGGGGCCAAGGACAGCTAAGCTCTCCCTCCTGCGCTGGGAAGGCGAACAGAGGGAGTGGTTACCCGCAGTCAGACTGGGTAGCCTTAGGGAGAAAGCTGGGGTCCAGGCAGGCCAGGCTGCTGCAACCCCGCAGGTGAGGAGCTGGGAGACGAAGTACCGGGGTTCGTGTCCCACCCTCTGCTCTCTTCTTGGGCTCCCATTGGCTAAACTGTTGGAGATGCGCGGGCACCCATCAATGTGGGCATGAGCGCTCAACTTGTCCAACTTCCAGGAGCTGGGAGCTGAGAGACGCGGCAGAGTGGACCTGGAGGGGTGGCCAGAGGACAGCCACGTGAGCTTGGATGAGTTGTTTAACCTCTGCACAATGATACGAAAATATCTGGTCTTCATCCCTGCTTCCAAGCACAGAGCTTCTAAAACCCTTGGAATTTCCTCAGTGAAGGGGCGGAGGGGGCGGTCTTCTGCTCTTCACAAGAAAGTGTTAGCTGCTCAGCCGACTCCAGCTCTTTGTGATCCTATGCACTGTAGAGCCCTCCAGCCTCCTCTGTCCGTGGGATTTCCCAGGCAAGAATACTGGAGTGGGTTGTCATCCCCTCCCCCAGGGATCGAAGCTGCCTCTCCTGTATTGCAGGCCGATTCTTTACCGTCTGAGCCGGGGAATTCACAAGAAGCCCCTTTCAGTCATACCTGGGTTTATGTTCATGAGCAACATAAAGCGTTGCTTTAGTGAGGGGCCCCTTGGACAGCCTCGGTATGGGGCTGATCACCAGAAGATCACGTGACAGGAGGCTTAGCACTCAGCCTCAGCCACTGACCTCTAAAAAGGGTTGGGGGAAGGGACTGAAGACTTCAGCTCTATCAAAAGTCTTGAATGGTACCCTCTTTCCCTCCCTCCGCTGAAAGAAACCAGCTGCCAGTTTTTCAGCCACCCACGGAGAGTGGGGGGGGGGTGTTAATTAACATAATTATCACCCAAACTGCTTCCTTTCCCGAAGGGGATTACATTGGGATACTCTTTGTAATTCCTCCCTTCATATCCCTCCCCACCCTCCCCCACATTCCCAGCAACCTTTAATCTGTTTTCTGTGACTATAGATTAGCTGGCATTTTTTTTTAATAACTTTATGTCAAGGAAATGAATCATAAAACACGTACTCTCTGTGTCTGGTTTCTTTCACTCAGCACAATTATTCTGAGACTCATCTGCGTCATATTGTGCAACAATAGTCCACCCTTATCGCCGTGGACCACTGGGTCCACGGTATGAATGTATCCCAGTCCGTGTATCTTTCACCTGTTGATGGACATTCAGGTTGCCTCCAATTTTTGTCTGTTACACATAGACCTGGTATGAACTTTCGTGTATAAATGTGCACGCAGGCTTTCTTTTCTGATAAATATCTGGGAGTACCGTGGCTGAGTCTTAACCCTAAGCATATGCTGAATTTCAGAGGAAACTTTAAAAAATTGTTTTTTAAAAGGATTACACAGGTTTACATCCCCGTGCATGCCAAGTCACTTCAGTCGTGTCAGACTCTTTGTGACCCCATGGACTGTAGCCCTCCCTGCTCCTCTGTCCATGGGATTTCCCAGGCAAGAATACTGGACTGGGTCACCATGCCCTCCTCGGTTTATAGCCCCGTGAGCGCTCTAACAGAATGGTTAACAACCAGCGCACACGAATACACTCAATGCCAAAGGTCCCTATCGCTGTTAAAACGCAGCCACCAGCCCCCTTCACAAATGCCCCCTGGGATGGGGCAGTGCTGTCACCACGGAGACCCACTGGACCAGAGGCTCTTTGGTCCCAGGGGAAGGCAAGGATCTGCTGCCATTTAGGAGCCAGGAAAGGAAAGTCGTGAACCCCCATACTCCTGAGCTGAACTCGCGGTAGCTGAGGGCCAAGATGATAACAAGAGGGAGAGGTAATTGCCAGCAGCACATCTTGGCTTGGCCTCGCCTTCTGTGGTTCTTCAGTATCTGAAAAGACCGAGATGCTCTTTGTTTAAAGAACTAAGGTTGACACGCAGTGGAGAAGCCCAAGTGGTGATTAGAGCCTAGAGTCAGCTGACCCATTTGTTTTTTATTCTTAATTTTTGTCTTTGGCCCTGGAGCCTCTCAGAGCCTCCCTGGGGTAAAAATAAATGGTGTTTGGTAATCCTGAGCTGAAAGGTGGTATTTAAGTCAAAAGTATACCAGAACTCAGCTAATTTGCACTAATTGCCTACACCAGCCACGGATCAGCCAGAAGGGAAAAACATCAGATGATGCAACCACAAACACGCATTGCTCCCACCCCAAACACTATTTTCATTTCTGAAACCTTCACCCCTAGCCCCCCTACCACACTGGAGAGGGCCTCAGAATCCCCTGAAGGCTCATTAAGAGGTAGAACTGGCCTGGTCCCACCCCCTTGCAATTCTGATTTTTTATGTTGAAGAGGTGCCTGAGAGTTTTCATTTCTGACAAGTTCTCGGGTAGTGATGCTTCTGCTTCTGCTGCAGGGGTCACCCTCTGAGACCCACCTCCCGACTGAAACTCTTTTTTGTCAACAGGAAGTCCAACCATGGCAGTGATTTTCAACCAGAGTGATTCCCCACTCCCCCGCCCTCAGGAGACAAAACCCAGAGAGATTTTTGGTTGTCATAACTAACGGGTGCGGGGGGTGGGGTAGGGGTGGCACTGCTTGACATCTAGTGGCTAGAAGCCAGGGAAACTCAATTTCCTATAATGCATAGCACCGCCCTAAATTATTAGAAATCAATTACAAATAATGATTTGACCCCCGATGTTAATAGTGCCAAGGCTCAGAAACCCTGAACTGTATAGGAGAATGCTCAAATAAATTAGAAAATACCGACAAGGGATAAATATTATGCAGCCATTAAGAATCCTTCTACTAAGCCCCCATGCACCGCAACCATGGAATGGAATGTACTTGCGCGGTTGGTCGCTCAATCGTGTCCAACTCTTTGCAACCCCATGGACTCCTCTGTCCAGGCAAGAATACTGGAGTGAGTTGTCATGCCCTCCTCCAGGGGAACTTACCAACCCAGCCATCGAACTTACTTAGAATTGCTAAAAAAAAGTCATCTGAGGACACCCCCAGCAGTCCAGTGGTTAAGACTCCATGCTTCCACTTCAGGGGGCGTGGGTCCAATCCCTAGTCAGGGAACTAAGATCCCACATGCCACGTGGTGGCCACACAGGCACACCCCCCCCCCAAATAATTTAACATGAGACACTCAATAGAATTGAGACACTCAATGGAATTGAAATCATATGTTCACACAAAAACTTGTACGCAAATATTCATAGCAGCAGCATTATTCATAATAACCCCAAAGTGGAAACAATCCAAATATCCACCAATGGACGAAGGAATAAATAAAATGTGGTCTCTCCAGACAATGGAATATTATTCAGTCATAAAAATGTGAAGTAGTGATACATGTTATAACACGGATGAACCTTGGAAACATTGTGTGCTAAGTCGATTCAGTCATGTCTGACTCTTTGTGACCCCATGTACTATAGCCCGCCAGGCTCCTCTGTCCATGGGATTCTTCAGGCAAGAATACTGGAGTGGGTTGCCATGCCCTCCTCCGGGGCATCTTTCCGACCCAGGGATCGAACCCCAGTCTCCCGTGTCTCCTGCATTGGCAGGTGGGTTCTTTACCATAAGCGCTACCTGGGGAGCCACTGAAAACATTAAGGTAAAGAAAGAAACCAGGCACAAAAGGTCACATATTGTATGATGATCCTTCTTCTAGGAAATGTCCAGAATAGGCAAATCGAGAGACAGAAAGTAGATTGGTGGTTGCCAGGGGCTCGGGGGGAGGGAGTGAATTGGAAGTGAGTGCTCATGAGCACGTGGTTTCTTCTAAGGGTCATGAAAATGTTCTGGAATTAGATGGTGGTGACGGTTGTACAATATAGTGAATATACTAGAACCACTGAACTGTACACATTGGTGGAGTTAATGGTCTGTGAATTAGATCTCAATAAAAAGTTAATTTTCAGAAGGTGCCCTTTGTCCTAGTGTGCCAATAGGCTGGAAATGTTTGGGCTGGCTGAGGTCTGCAAAACAAGGCTTGTAGGGTTTCATCTTGGTGACCTGGAGTTGGGATGGGGGACAGGTGGTGCCTGGAAAAGACCAGAAGTTTCTATACAGGATACACACTCAGAGTGGCAGACCCCACTGCCACCTGCCTGTATCTCCTTGACTTACACTTTGCCCGTGACATCATCTCTCTGCTAGGACCCGTGATTCTCTGGTGAGCCCCTGTTCTCGTGCAAATGGGTTTGACCCAGTGGATGATATGACTGCTACCCACTCAACCTCAACCAACGTCAGGGACTCCAGCTTCCTCACTCCTGGAGGTCCCCAAGGGACTCACAGCAGTAACCCATTCATTAATGCACCCCAAATTGGCTCCTCCGTATCTCTTCCTTCCTTTCCTGTTGTGGGTTCACCTCCCAGATCAACTGCTTGCTCTCTCATTCTCATGTCAGTTTCTGCTTCTGGGAGAACGCAAAGGAGTAATTCTCTTCTCTTTTATTTTAAAAAATATTTTTCTAGAAGACAATATTTTCCTCATCAGAAAAAAAATAAGCATTTTAAAATTAATGTTTAATAAGTAAAGCATATTTTAAAATCAGCAGCAGCATCACCTGGGAGCATGTTAGAAATGCAGACTTGGACTTCCCTTGTGGTACAGTGGATAAGAATCCGCCTGCCAGCGTAGAGGACACAGGTTCATTCCCTGGTCCAGTAAGACCCCACTTGCCGCGGAGCAATTAAGCCTGGCACCACAACTACTGTAGCCCTTGCACCCTAGAGTCTGTGTTCCACGAGAAGAGAAGCCTCGGCAATGAGAAGCTCATCCACCGAAATGAAGAGTAGCCCCTGCTCACTACAACTAGAGAAGGCCCGAGGGCAGCAACAAAGACCCAGCACAACCAAAAATATAAATACATTAAAAAAAGAGAAAAGAAAGAAATGATGCAGGTTCTCAGTGCCCCCAGCCCCGCCCCAGCCCAGCTGCTCAAAACCGAACTCTGCATTTGAATGCGATTGCCAGGTGATGTGTGTGGAGTGCTGGATTGCATAAGAGGACGTTTCAGGATGCAAACTGTGGTCAGACAGTGCTCCTGATGCGTAAACATCTTGTCTCAGTGAGAAGCTGGTTTTCTGGTGAGACCCACATTGGCAAAGGGACCTAAGTTTTTGTTTCTGTTTTTAGAGAACAGTGTCACAGTTTTTGGGACAATCAAGGAATCCTTTAGTAGTCAGAAGCAAGAGACACCTGATCTGAGAAACACAGTCTATTAGGAGGCACGTTATAAGATATCACCATTGTGCTGAAGCGCGCCTCCAATGCAGGCCTGGCTACTGCCTGCAAAGTTGTGGCTAGTTGGGAAGGCCACAGGCTGGCTTTCTGAAAATTTGTTTAATTTCCTGTGATTCTCCCCTCAGATAGCAGTCAGAATGAGGATCACATTCTTAATCTGACTACTTACTATGTCATAACTGGCAGCAACTTGCAGCTACACATCTAGGCTGAAAAGTGTCCGACTCTTTGCAACCCCATGGACTGTAGCCCACCAGGCTCCTCCATCCATGGAATTTTCTAGGCAAGAGTACTGAAGTGGGTTGCCATTTCCTTCTCCAGGGGATCTTCCCAACCCAGGGATCGAATCCTGGTCTCCCGCACTTTGGGCAGATGATTTACCATCTGAGCCACCAGGGAATCTGAGCACTAGCCATGTTAGGGGAAGCATGCTGATTGAAACCGCCCACCCTGGCCAGGCACCATAGTAACTATTTGCATGATTTGTTTTAGACAGGAGGTCCTGGTAAGGAACACGGAACTAATAAGCCACCACCAACCTGAAGAGTTCAGCAAAGGTCAAAAGGAGACATCACATGTCTGACCACCTCCCAGAATCCTCCTCTCTGGCATCCATCTTGGCTGAACAAGGCGTGCACCACCAGGAAGGACTCTGAGTCAGAATGATTGGCTAAAGACAACCCGGAAACTAATCCCATCACCATAAAACCCGAGACTGTGAGCCATGTGGCAGAGGAGTCTTCCTGGGTTCCCTGACCCTCCTGCTCTCCGCCTGGGGTGCCCCTTCCCAGTAAAGTCTCTTGCTTTGTCAGCACATGTGTCTCCTCAGACAATTCATTTCTGAGTGTTTGACAAGAGCCCAGTTTTGGGCCCTGAAAGGGGTCCTCCTTCCTGAAACAGCTATAGAAGGAACACGACCCTGTAATGGGGAAAAGTGGTATAAACAGTGGCTAAAAGGAAAGCAAAGCAAAAACATCCTCAAATATCACTTATTTAGCACTATGCAAATTGCCATGAGCTTCACATACTGTAATGAGCTATGGAGTCTGTTTAACTGTTAGTACAGAGACCTGACTACAGTTGCTTATACCAACTACAGTGTTTTTTTTTGTTTGTTTGTTTTTTACTTAGATAAAAAGTCTAGTGGTAGCCCAGGGATGTCCACAAATTAATCAGTGACTTCCTCCTTTCTGCTCTACCATCCTTGGCATATAGCTTCCTTCCTTAAGATTACCTCATGGTCAAAGATGGCTGCTGCTACTCTTGCAATCTTGTTTGTGTTCCAGATAGAAGGAAGGAGGAAGTGGCAAGAGGGCAAGCTAAGTCAGTTCCCTCTAAATAGCTTTCCTGGAAGCCCCACCCAATGACTTCCTCTTATTTCATCATCCTCTTAGTTGCAAGGGATGCTGGGAAATGTAGTTCTTAAGATGGGCACATTGAGTTCCCAAAGCTGCCAACCTTTCTTTTCCTCAAGGCCAAGTGGGCACCTTCTGTTTCCCACTGGTATGATCATTTGGCTTCCATCTTTTTTCCCTCCATTGGCCTGGAGGACATGATAGTCCTTGCTATATTCACCCAAAAAGGCTTCAGTGATGGCCAATAAAGCCTGTTCTTCTTGAACACGATATGTCTCCAGTAAAAAAGCTCTCCTCTAAGATAAAATGGCCTTCAACATTGTTGTGCCTCAAAAGAAGCCATTTGAACCATTATCCCAATAAAACGTGTGTTCATATCTAAGGGGAAAAAAGGGGCACCTTGCCCACTTGAATAAAATTTAGGCTCTGTTAGCAAAGAATAACTGTGAAATGGTAATTGGGAAGAAAGCTAGCAGACTGTGTTATGTATGCATTATCCCATTTCATATTCAGTTTTGAGAGATCCTTAGTAAAACCCATCAGTTCCCCCATGAGGTCTGACAATGGTCCTAAACTTTATTCTGTATTAAAAGACAGAAAATCATTGCTTTTATTTAAATGTGCTTGCTGATTTGTATGCTGTTAAATGTTAAATAAAAGATAATTTATCTTGCTATTAGTATTCCCTTTTGTGCTTAGAATATTATTTGACTTTTCTTATGTCTTTTGACTCATGTCCTCGAGTCTAACTTTGACCTTTCTGGCAGTAATTGATCCATGAGACCACTTTTGCGGCTCACTGTGATGAATGCAGGCATTATATAGTGTAAGAAGCTATTAGTATCCTTTATTCTCTTGACATATCTGATTGTTCGGTAGTCAAAACAGGTGAGGAAAAAGATGGACTGCTATTGCAGTTTTAATTCAACCATGTTAACAATCTTGGAATGTAGAAAGCCTTATGCAAAGTACAGACGCTTTATTCTATTTTTAATTTTTTTGGCCATGCAGTGAGGCTTTGGGATCTTAGTTTCCCAACCAGGGATTGAACCCAAGTCCTTAGAGGCGAAAGCACAGAGTCCTAAACACTGGATTGCCAGGGAATTCCCAAAACTCAGAAGATTTAAAAGATTTGCCTATTTAAAAATATTTGCAACACATGAAAAGTAGAAAAGCATAGACAAAAAAAAAAAAAAAAGCCACTAACAAACTGGGAAACTGGGCTAAACAAAGTAGAACTACAAAGGGACACCTTTTTTCACTTATTTGATGAGCAAAGTGAAACTTTTTTTATAATACTATAGATAGTACTATCTATAATACTATAGATAGAAACAGCACAGATAAACTATGGAAGGCAGTGCCAACTACTCTGCTTTTTTAAAGGGCATTTTTGAAAAAAAAAAAAAAAAAGGCATTTTTGAAGTTTCTTATAAAGCTTTTAATTCATACACCTTTGACCCCAAAATGTTATTTCTGAAGATGCATATTTACACAGACATACATATACACACATGGAAGGATGTTTGCTGCAACATTGTTTACAATAGCTAAAGACTGTCACAATCTCAATCTCCAACATTAGGAAACCTGTTAAAAATCATAACTGTAATAACAAAACCAGTGAATACAGAAAAACACACTTGCTTTCACCAAGTGATTCTATTTTAGGAAATTTACACAAAGAAAGTAATTGAATGAGTGTGCTGAGTAAATGTTATTGTATGAAAACACCGAAAACTTAGATGTCCTTTACAGAGAACTGTTCTATGTATTACCATGTGATGCTATGTGAATGTCAATAAGAGGAATGAGGTGACTGTATTGATAGAAGAGGTCCAAGATACAAAATAGGAAACAAAGGATAGGTTTCACAAGTTGCAAAATATAACTTTGATATAAAAAAGTTTCTAAGCACATACTTCAAAGTTTGGATGTTAAAACTGAAAGTATACATTAATCCACATTTTCTTGAGCCATCCAGTTCTAAATACTTTTTTTGGTCCTCGCCATGTGCCTTGGGTGGGTCTTAGTTCCCCAAGGAGGGATGGAACCCAGGGCGCTGGCAGTGAAAGCGCCAAGTCTTAACTACTGAACCACCAGGGAATTCCTTGTAGGTATTAATACATTAAATGTATGTGAAGTTACCGGATCTTAGTTGAAAGATGTCACATTCTTTGTGGCTATACAGCCTCCTAATACCAAGGATTGAGGCTAATCCAGGAGCTTTCTCCCAGGCAGGCCCCTTGAGTGCTAGTTTTTGTTTAGTAATTTCGTGTGTTGGGATCATGAACTCAGTACTTTCTTCAATTATCCTTTAATCCTGAGATTTTACCTAACTCTTTTTTCTGAACCCTACGACTTTCTGAGATCATCGCCATTTATCATGCTCTGAGAGACTTAATTTGCCCAAGGATACTCAGCTAGGAAGTGTCTGTACAATTATTTAGAAATCCAAATGAGATGGCACCGTCTCACCATCATCAGACAGAGAAAGCGGTTCACGTTAAACCAGATCATTCCTGGTTCCTGGAGCCTTTTCCACCTCTGTGCCTCTGAAGCTGTGGGTCTCCTCCCCCTCCCCCCCCCCCCCCCCCCCACCAGGGGCCTCTCCCTTCCGAGCCTTGCCTGTGCTACATGGCTTAGATCAAAGTGTTCCACCCCTCAACCCCCGGAAGCCCTCCGATTCTCATCGTTGGCAAACAGCATTTGGCACATGCTGTTTTTCACAGTGGTGACTTCTGAGCTTCGCCCCACAGCTTTTGCAGATTGACTAGGAGCACCCACCAAATAGTGTGAGAATGCTCGGTTGGGTCTGACTCTTCAACTCCATGGAGCGTGTAGCCTGCCAGACTCCTCTGTCCATGTGATTATCCGGGCAAGAATACTGGAAAAGTTAGTGACACAGTCGTGTCCAACTCTTTGGGATCCTATGGACTGTAGCCCGACAGGCTCCTCTGTCCAAGGAAGTCTCCAGGCAAGAGTACTGGAGTGAGTTGCCATTTCCTTCTCCAGCATACTTCCCGACCCAGGGATCGAACCCTCCTCTCCTGCATTGCAGGCAGATTCTTGCCCAACCGAGCTACTCTGAAGTACAAGAATACCGGAATGAACTGCCATTTCCTACTCCAGGGGATCTTCCCTACCCAGGGATCTTACCAAGTCTCCTGCATCCGCAGGCAGATTCTTTACCATTGAACCACCTGGGAAGCCTGTACCCCAGGTGTTGATGCATAATTATGTTGCTTAGGTTTTTAAAAAGACAGTTTAGACTGAAAAGAATCATTTGCCAGTAGCCTGGTCTCCAGTGTTAGAGAGATACACCTAAGATCTTGGTAGGTCCCAGAAAAATCTCAATTATCACAAAAAACACTACAGTGCGTTCAGATGATAAAGACTATGATGATTTGCTGTAAAAATAACTGAAAGTTCTTCCTATTGCATTAAAAAAATTTTTTTAATACTATAGAATCAATAAATTGTTTTTGTAGTGCTTGTACAAAACAGACCCTAGGCTGTGTGCCTCTAATACTAAGGGGACAAAGTGCCCTAGCTGCTGCTCCCTCCCATTCTGGTTGGCCTAAAGAAACCTGGGATTTCTCTAGAATCCTTACTTTTGCCGGGCTTGTCCTTTCCGCCCTGACCTGCACCCCTCCCTCTTTCTGAATTCTACTTATCTTTTAAGATTCAATCAGGAACAAGACTGCCAAGATGCCTGCCCTCTAAGAACTTCACTTTTCGGTGAAAAGACACATACGTAAGTCATTTCAGATACTGATACAGGCTATGAAAAAACAAAACCAGGCCACAGGGGAGTGAAAGGGATGGTACTTTAACGAGGCCGGTCTGTCGAGGGTTCTCTGCTTCCAGGCCATCTGCGAGGAGTCTTGCGGAATGACGACAAGGAGGAAGAGATCCCAGAAAGACAGGGAACTGTGAGGGCAAAGGCAGTTTCCGAGGAAACGGAAAGAAGGTCAGTGTGGCTGGGCGGCCCAGGCCAAGCGGAGAGGAGGGCGGAGATGAACACAGGAGGCGGGGCCCGATCCTTCAGGGACTTGTGGCCCACAGTGAGGAGATTCCTCACTGATTTTATTCCCAAGGTGATGGCTTTACAGCCAAATATGCCTGTAGAAGGGCGTTCTGGCAGCTCGTGAGACTTCTCCAAGCCCCAGTGGCTCATGCTCCTGCGCCGCCAAGCGTGTGACGGCCAGCTTTGCCTCTGTGCCGTCATCGCCCCTTGATAGGGTTGCTTCTCCCCTAAGTCCTGAGCCCCCTGGGGACGCACCCGCCCCCACACCCCGGCTTGGTGACCGCAGCGCGCAGCCTCGCCGGTGGCGCGCGCAGCCCGGCTCGGCGGAGGGTGCCTGGGGCGATGGCGCACGGCTGAACCAGAAGTCTGCGCAGAACTTTCCCCCTGGAAGCGGGGCCTCCCACTCGGCGCGGGATGTGGATTCCGGCCGGAGGCGGCGGGGGGACTGGCGCGTGACGCAGGCGGCCGCACGTGGCCCAGGAGTGTGCCGCTCGGGACAGGTGCGGGGGCCGCCAGCTCGGCACCAAGGCTCCCGCCCGGGCTTCTTCTCGGCTTCGCGGCCGCTGCGGTCTGGTCTTGGGACAGTGGCCCCGGGGGTGGGGTGGGGGCTGGCGCCTTCGGGGAGGGGGGCGCGCTTTGGTTGGGGGCGGCCCGGAGGGTCCCCGAGGCGCTACGCAGAGCGAGCCGCAGGCCTCCTGGGCGCCCGGCAGGCCGGTGGGAGGGCCCGCGGGCCTCGCGACTCGAGAAGTTTCTCTTTTTTCTTTATTTGAACGCTGAGGCTCAGTTTGTCTATCTAAGAAATGGGTGTTTGAAATAAACAGCTGGCAAAGCACTCTGCAAATCTGGCCTCGAGCTGGGCGTCTAATTCACTTTCATTTACCTCCTCCGTCTGGAAGCCGAAGGGGCTGGAATAGCGGGCCACCACCTCACCACACCCCTCCATCCCAGCGGCGCGATCGCTAGACTTGATTTTGCGTCCCCCGGGGCGTGGAAGTGCCGGAAAAGCCCCCGCGGGGTGCGGTCGCGGAGCCGGGTCACGTGACTCCTGTCGGCTGGCTTTGGCAGCAGGCCTCTGCGCATGCGCACTTCTCCCCTCTTTTTTTTTTTTTTTTTTTTTGGTAGGCTCGGACGCAACCACTGTCAGCTCCTCCCCCTCCTTCATCCTTCCTGACATTCACTCCCTTCCTCCCGCCCTTTGGTTACGTCAGCGGACAGGCCGACTAACCAATCACGGCGCTGCATTCATAGGCTGGCACGCGGAACCGGTCGGATCGGACCAATGGGGGCCCTTGGAGCGGGCGCGCCCCAACCGGGCAGGGGAGCCGGGGGCCGAGGGGGCGGTGCTTCCCCCAGTCAGCATGTGGGCGGGGGAGGGCGGGGACCAGCAGCCGCAGAGGCGTCGACGGCGGCGACGACGACGACGTTCCTCAGTCTTCGGGGTGGGCTCGGCGGCGCAAGCCGGTCTGCGCGCAGGGCTAGGCGGTTTGCGGCGGCAGCGGCCCTAGGGAGGCCGCGGCGCCATGGCTGGGCGGTAGACGGGCTCGGGTCGGCGAGGCAAGGGGAAGCGGCGTTGATCGGTCCGCGGCGACCTTCGGCAGGGCCCGGGGG
Source organism: Cervus elaphus (assembly GCF_910594005.1). Classification (NCBI taxonomy): domain Eukaryota; kingdom Metazoa; phylum Chordata; class Mammalia; order Artiodactyla; family Cervidae; genus Cervus; species Cervus elaphus. Next base: position 22,563,710 of record NC_057824.1, read on the forward strand.
TGGGGAAGCCCGGGGAGGGGGTCGTCTCGGGCAGCGCGGGGCCACGGGGCGGGGCTCGTAGGCCGTCGGGGTGCAGGAGGCCTGGGCCGCCGCGAGGAGCCGCCGCCGCCGGTCGCTGGGTCCCGCCGCCGGGCCGCTCGACGACGACGCTCCCGCGGGGGCCCCGCCTGAGGAGGACGCGGCCGCGGCGGCGGCGAGGCCGCGGGAGGCCGCGGAGGATGGAGGAGCGGAAGGAGGAGGGCGAGGCCGAAATCCAGGAGCACGGGCCCGAGCACTGGTTCTCCAAGTGGGAGCGGCAGTGCCTGGCCGAGGCCGAGCAGGACGAGCAGCTGCCCCCCGAGCTGCAGGAGGAGGCGGCGGCCGCCGCGCAGCCCGAGCACAAGCAACAGAAGCTGTGGCACCTCTTCCAGAACTCGGCCACCGCCGTGGCCCAGCTCTACAAAGGTGAGGGCCGCCGCCGCCGCCATCTTGCGCCCCCGCCCCCGCGGGGCTGGCCGGCCGTCGGCTGGGAGACCGCCCCGGGGTCTGGGGCTCCGGCCGTCGCGCCGCGTCCCCGCCGCCCCCGCCCCGCAAGATGGCGCCGCGGGAGGCGGGCCTTCGGGAGGGGCTCGGGGCGGTGGGGGGGCAGCTGGGGCCGGGCTCGGGGCGGGGTTGGGGGGCGCCCCGGCTTGGGGGCCGCTTCCCCGGCGGGGCTCGGGAAAGCGGGTCCTCTGCCCGCTTCTGAGGCCGGGTCGCCGGCGCCCCCCGTCCCCGGGGCCGGGGAGGGCGAGGGAGGAGCCCCCGGTCACAAAATGGCGAAGGGAGGAGGCCCCGGGGCCCTATTGTGCCGCAGCCGGCCTCGGGGCGGGGACTGCGAGGGGCCGCCTCCCTCCGCCGCGCCTCGGCCCCGGGCTGCGCCCCCCTCGCCCTACGCCCCGAGCTCCGGCTGCTACCGCGGCCACCCCGCCGCCGAGCCCACCTTCTCGTCGGGCCCACCACCCCGCGCGGGATCCCGAAACTTGAACAAAATGGCGAAACCTAATATGGCCGTTCCCGAGTGATTGACGCCCAAGTTTCATCGTTTGTTCTCTTTCTCTCTCTGTCTTTGTGTGTTTTTTTGTGTGTCTTTTTTTTTTCCTCTTCCCTCTTCCTTTCGTCCTTTTTCAGACCGGGTGTGTCAGCAGCCAGGACTTTCTCTGTGGGTTCCCTTCCAAAACGCAGCTACCGCCGTCACGAACCTCTACAAAGGTAAAGAGAACCTGCGGCCTTGTCGCTGGCTGGGAAGGGGGCGGGGGGGAGGAGGGCAGCCTGCGTCCGGGTTTCAGTCGGGTGTTCTGAGTGCAAGGGCCGCCTTGATTTCTATCGCCGGAGTATTTCTTGCCCCTGAATCCAGCCACTTAAGTCTCAGCTTGCAACTGGAGGATTTCGCTGGTGTTATGTCATCTTCAGATAACGGGGTCTCATCTGGGGTCGTTTGGCTCCCTCGCCCGCATTTGGCGGTGTCTGGGATACTCTAGGTGGCTTCCCCGATGGCTCAGTGGTCAGATGAAGGAGACGTAGGAGACTCGGCTTCAATCCCTGGGTCAGGAAGATTTGGAGAAGGAAATGACAAGCCACTCCAGTATTCTTGCTTGGAAAATCCTCATGCACAGAAGACCCTGGCAGGAGCCATAGAGCCGCAGAGAGTCGGACACGACGAGCACGCCTGCAAGGGGCACGCTAATGTCATCACTGACAGGAGGCTTGCTGCGGCGTGAGACCGCCTACCAATCCCTACCCCAGATTCCAAATGGCAGTAGTGCCCAAGTTGAGAGGCCCAGCACTCCAGCTGTCCAGACGTGCTGTTTGGGCATCCGGGGAAGAAGAGTTTGTCTCAAGGACAGAGGTGGGAGGGACACTTGTTTCTGGAAAAGGATCTCGTGAAAGGCAGTTTCCTGCAGGCCTTGCATTTAGGTGCATTGGAAACTAGCTAGTTGGAATAATCTGTGCTCACGTGAACATGCTGTTATACCCTAGCAACTGCATCAAATATTTGCTTTCAGAGCTAACCTTCTATTTGACATCTCATTGTAGGTAGGAAATCTGATCAGTTTGAGTTGATTTGTGTTTTTTGGTAGTCCCTTTATGCAGTTAATCCCGCCCCCCCGTACGTGCCTGAATATTCTTGGCCATTGCACTCTCAGTAACAATGGGTTTAGATTTTGTGTGTTACTCGATTTTTGAAGATTTGGAAATTTGGGTTTGATTTTTGGAAAGGATTCTGTGGGAAAAGGAATTTGAGTGTTAATCTTAGTAAAAATGTAGTTAAGTGCTTTTAAACGGCTAGAAACAGCTGATAATTGGAATAGAGCTTTGTGCATTTCAGAATTCTCAAACTAGGTTGAAGCAGGCTGTGGAGCAGGCTTGATTCTCAGATTTTCATTCTTGTGTAAGAATGAGCAAATTAAGATAGTATTCTTTAGGGGAAAAAGTCCTTTATTTTGGATTTCCTGGGTAGATCTTGCAGTTTTTTGGGATGGTAATATGAGAATGTAAGATTAAACTGGTGAATGGAATGTTAATTTCAGGGAATGAGGAACTAATAGTCCAGGCTTACTGAGAAAAAAGGGAAACGATTAAATGGTGTCCTAGTGGTCAACTTTGATTTTATGTAGCTCATTTGCTTAAATTTTGACTTTTAGCATCCTTTACTATTGGAGAGTTTTGAACATTCTCTGGAATTGCACTAGGTTTCACCCAAACAGGAAATTTTGAAATATTACTTGAAGCTCATTTCTTGGAAAATTCCAGTTTCTGGGAGTATACTTTACATACAGTAAAGATCATTTAAGGTGTATAAGTTGAATTTGACACTTTGTTAGTAAATAAGATATATATATCCCCTCACCCTTGCCCCTGGCAAGTACTGATTTGATTTTTGTATGTATGGTTTTTTGTTTCTTTAATTTAGCAAATAGAGCCGTATAAGGTGGAGCCTTCTGTGACTGGCTTCTTCCACTTTCCCTGTTTTTGAGATGCTCCATTGAGTTCACGTTGCTGGTATTAACAAACAGTTCAGTGCTTTTTCCTCTTCCTGACTGGTGTTCTGTTGTGTGGGGGTGTCACAGTGTATCCACTCAGTTTTAGTGGTTATTTTTTAGTTTAAGTCCTTTTTATGTGCCAGGCTCTTTGACTAGGCCATACGCAGGTATGAATGTTCTATGATTTTGGTGCTGTTGGTGTGCTCCTGGAATGTATTTCCTTAGGACTATAGCTGGCAGTTTTCTTTAGTGTTAATTCTTTATATAAAATGGACTCAGAAACTGAACTCTGAATCCATAATTTACTTGATTTGAAAATGCCTCTTAGAGTGTACTAGTTTTTCTTTGTTGAGAAAACTTGATGAAAGACATTGAATTCCTTTTTAAACAGACATGAAATTCTTGCATTATTGCAAATACTAGATTGTCAGTGCAGCCTTAGTTTTATTTTTTATCCTATTTCTGTAAAATGAAACACATCCCCTGTTACCTGAGGAGTGGTTAATTGTGGTTTGTGGAATTTGGTTGTGTAGCAGCAATATTGTTTGTTTAGCTGATTCAAGGAAAGTGGATGAGCTCTGCAGATCCTCACATTCTTCCTCCTTTTTAGGGTGTGGTCTTCAGAGAACAGGAATGCAGCTGATTTAATAATTGAGCACTTTAAATAGAATCAATAAAATTAGCAAGGTAGTGTCACAGTACATGCAGCTGTAAGTAGTGGTAAATTTAGGCACAGTTCTGATTCAATATCTAAATGTAATTCCCAGGAGAGAGGTGGGTGGGGAGACGGTTTTGAGGGATCCCTGTAAATGGACAGTGCTCTTGTACTTTGTATGATTAAGCACTTATCTTACAAGCTAAAAATGGCTCATTTTGCCTCCCCCAGCCTAGGGAGAGGTTGGCACTTTTACTAGTTTCTTGGTAACAGCTACAGTGAGTGCTTAGGAAAGTCAGAATGAGGTAAAAGTCTAGCAGAGGGCCCCTTTTGATTGCCAGTGGGGTTTATGGAACGTTCAGTTGGTTTGGTTACATGTGGCTGGAGACTTGGAGGAGAGTGAGTTGCGGTGTCCTCGGTGTGGACAGAACTCAGCGAAATGGAGTGCATGCTTCCTCCCACTTCACATACTAAGTTGGGTCAGACATGGGCATCCTTGGAAGGATGAAAAGGGAAGAACATTCTGATGACTGGTGGTGGTTTTTACTTTGACTTGGTAAATTTAAAGGAAGTGCTGTTTGTTAAATATTCAGTGGGGTTGTGTCCCTGGCTTAGTACATTTTTTTGATACCTACAACTAAAAGGGAGTGAAGTTACTAACGTTTTTAACTTAGTCCAGGTTGATGCTTACCTGAGAACTGTTTGCCTCTTAAATCCACCTCCTGTTTCCTTGGCTGACTGGTTTCTCTCTCTCTCCTGACTCATTGCTTCTACTGTCAGCAGAGGCTGACACTGGTGGCTCTCTTCTCCAGAACAGCTGTGCTGTGGAGCCTCCTGGTCTTTGGAGGTGGGCGCTGGGCTCTGCTGGCTCTGCAGCAGCTGCCTGGGAGCTAGTGCTCGCCTGCACCGCTTCTCACCGCTTCTTTGTTACTGCTCTTAGATTTATCATGTCTTTTCTGATTTTTGTCTTACATTAAGCTCCTCCACATTTTAAAACTGTGTCTGAAACTTGAGTTGCATACTGACTTCTACCATATATATTGAGATATTATGATACATATATTAAAGACGTTTGTGGTTTTCTCCTTGCACAGCTTTTGTCCTCAAGGTGTGAATCTAGCAGTACTTGAAGAAGGCCAGGAGCATTATCATGGAGTCCTCTCCATGATGATTCTAGTTCAGATTTTAGACTGTTCTTTCTACTTAGTTGTATGACCGTGGGGGCAGATAATGGAACAAAAACTACTTCACTATAATTGCCTTCATTTTCTCAACTGTAAATAGGTTTAAGTACCCACAACTTAGCAACTAAGCTGTTAGTATAGCACATAGTGAGTGTTCAAGCGAGGACTGTGTCGGTGGTCACAGACTATGTGTTGGTCCTGTTTTTCAGATGATGTTTCTGGCTGTGGGCTGTGTTTACATGAAGGGAAGAAATTTTCTTCTGTTGGAATAACTTTTGTGGTGTGTCTTCATCTTTCCCTAAAAGGGTGAAATGTTAATAGAATTGACAGGGGGAAAAAACAGTAGGATGCCCTTTAAAGTCCTTGGTTTTGAGACATCTTGATGCCAGATCCTCTATAATATGTTGTTCTCACTTCAGTGTGATCCTCTTGGGTTTGTATGTGAACTAAAGTGAACAGAACATAGAAAATTTGTGGACGAAGGGTGTTTAAATAACTGGTCAGAGAAAGTATCATCTACCTGCAGGCAGATACTGAAGTTTGAGCTTATGTTTTGACTTTGGAGTTGGTTTGTAACTCTCCTGCTACAAAAAACCATTGAGTTTTGAGACTGTTGGGGATTCCCTTGGTGGCTCAGACGGTAAAGAGTGCCTGCAATGTGGGAGACCTGGGTTCGATTCCTAGGTCAGGAAGATCCCCTGGAGAAGGAAATGGCAACCCACTCCAGTATTCCGGCCTGAAAAAGCACACGTAGAATAGCCACAGTTTTGGGGTTGTACAGAGTTGAGATTAAACCAAACGTTTCATCATTTGAGCCAACGTGGAGGAAACTTTCCCCAGAGCTAGCCAAACAGACTTGGAATACCTTTAGGAGAGGGAGGACACAGACTGGATGGCAGGCAGTCAGGCCACTCTCATCCTCCTGGAGTCCTGTCATTCTTGCTAGGTGAGGATTTAAGTCAGTATGTAAGTTACCTAGAAGTTGGTGTTTATTTTGGATACTATGTTACTGAATATATAGAATTAATTCCTTAAAAAAGTTGAAAAACAGGTTTTTTTTTTTTGACATGATTCATAATTTATTTCTAATGAAACAGGCAGTATATATATATATTTTCCTAGAGCAAAGTAGTTGGTTAGTGCAGATTTAATTCTAAGTTCAAATGTTATGTAGTTGTTAGTGGAAATGTGCTTTGGTCTATCTGCTATTTTCTGGTTTGTAGGTCCTCTAAGGAAATGGAAGATGGCTTCTCTGTTGTTGAGGAAGAAATCTATTGTAGAAAGAACTTTTGCTGTCTCACTTTGGGTGAGGCCCTTTGAGCCTCAGTTCCAATTCCTTGTTTATGAAATTTGGCTATCTGCTTTGGTTAACTCATATGAAGTCTCATTATGTCTGTTTAATGTAACAAAGTTTTGTATTGGGTCTTCATCTCAGAAATCATTGATCCTTTGACTGCTATCCCTTGCTAGTGGTGGAAAAATGAGACTAATAAAAAGCACTTGAGTTCAATCAATGTCAGCTACTTTGTTGTTCAGTTGGTAAATCGTGTCCGACTCTATTCGACCCCATGGATGGTAGCATGGCAGGCTTCCTTGTCTTCCACTATCACTTTAGTTATTACTTCAGCTACTTAATATAAAAACTTTTTTTAATACGAAGCAAATATGTCTACTGTTTCTTGTATGAATCAGTTTGTTTCTTGAATATGGAAATGAATGTGTTGTGATTAAAGGTTAGATTGACATTCTGATGCCCTTGGGCTTTTCCTAACCTTCACACTATGGCTGTTTTCTACAGTGGCTTTGGCATTAGTGAAATAGTGTTGGACACAAGACTGTCCCACAGCTTTCTGTGCCCAGCACTTCTAGAATTTGGTGGTCTAGTTGACAAAGTTCAGATGTATTCAAAGCAGTCTTTGGCCGAGAGCTTTCTGAAGGCCATCTTTTGAGTGTTTATTATCCTACTAGACCCTAAAGTAACCTGTGATTAAAAATCTAGTTATTCGTAAGATTCTCCAGTAAGCATTTTATCTCTTCTGCTTAGTTCAGAATGTGATAAGGTTTCATTTTCAACCAAGTAACTCTTCAAAATTCTTCAGCATTTGTTCAGTTGCTAGGTCATGTCTAAATGTTCCATCCCATGGACTGCAACACTCCCGGCTCCTCTCTCCTCCTCCCACTATTCCTGGCATTTGTGCAGATTCATGTCCATTGAGTCAGTGATGCCATCCAACCATCTCATCTCTGCTGTCCTCTTCTCACCTTTTGCCTTCAGTCTTTCCCAGCATCAGGGTCTTTTCCAGTGAGTTGGCTCTTTGCATTAGGTGACCAAAGTACTGGAGCTTCAACATCAGTCCTTCCAATGAATATTCAGGGTTGATTTCCTTTAGTATTGACTGGTTTGATCTTGCAGTCCACGGGAGTCTCAAGTGTCTTCCCCGGCACCACAGTTGGAATTCTTTACCGCTCAGCCTTCTTTATGGTGTTAAAGAACTATAGTGTCAACATGATATTCTTGGTTTAAGAAAATGACTGCGATTGGATTAATTTATGTGGCAGTGTTTGGCTTTGCCTTTCAGGATATGCTGTAATGGTGTAAGACCAAATTTATGCTCAGACAGTGCAAAAGCATGTGCCTGAAGACATTAGTGTTCAGTCTGCTTTTCTCCTCCTGCACCTCTCAGTCTGTAAGAGTCTGTTTACAAAGTGCCCAGTGTGTTCTTGGGTGGTTCTGATGTTGAGACTTGTGCAGAACTTTTGGAGATGAAATGATTGGTCAGTATTTTAAGAGGTTCACAGCTTGTTACATAACTGCTTTTAAAACTATGAATATTGAGTTTTCCAACTTTGTTGAGCCCTGTGGTTAAAGCATCAGCCCTTTGCAGACCTGACTTTGGGATTTCCTCCTGTGTTCAATCAGAACAAATCACAGCCCTTTATTCCCAGGATTGTCAGGTGTGTGTTTTGTTTAAAGCCACCTCACGTGGTTCCTTCCTCTGGCTCTTGAGTTTTGTATCAAGTTCAGCCTTTCTTATTTGCTGTTCTGTCAGGTGTACGTTTACATGCCTGGTTCATCTTACTTTGTGTTGTCCGTGCTTGCTTCAGACTTGTTTCTTGTACCCCTTTCATGTTTTCAGCTTTTTCCCTTCGAGTTCTGGGCTTACCCCCATTTGGTTCTTGAAAAATAAAATTTCTTGGGTCATTCTTTGTGGAAACAAACTTCTCTGGTTAAGAGCTTGATTACAACGATGCTCTTAGGGCAGGTTTGTAGAAACCTGGTTCTTGTAGATGCATCACACTGGACAGCTGCCCTCGTTTTTGTGGTCGCATGGAGTGGGTTTAGTTTACTCCGTAACTTAATTTCTCTTAAAAGTGCTTCCAGCTCTTTCACAATCACTTAGCGTCTACATGCAGCCTTACAAGATCATCTTAGAGATTATCCATCCTTTATCTAAGGTTGGCTTCATCTGAGTCGTTAAGATTAAGAGAAGGGAAGGCACTTATCCTTGTAAATGGACTTTTAAATGGGGTTCACGCTTTGTTGATGATAAAATGAGAAAACAAGGCATTGATTCACACTGTAACTTGGGCATACTAGTAGTGAGACACTGCAGAAATCATTCAGGAGTAGCATCTATATCTGTAAAATTAGAAAGTTGTGATGGAATCTATTATTTTCTAGAGTACTCCCATGACCAACTTGTGCCATTTTTCTTTTTAGCAACAAGAACTGATCATCTGCTAAAGAATAGGCCTTATTATAAAGTTCTGTTTGTGCTACCCTGTTGCTTTTTTTTTTTAAAAATTATTTGACTGTGCAGGGTCTTAGTTGTGGCATGTGGGATCGATCTAGTTCTCCAACCAGGAAATGAACCCCAGGCCCCTTGCATTGGGAACCCAGAGGATTTACTCCCTGGACCACCAGGGAAGTCCCCATCTTTTTTAATAATGCAAATTCACACAGCTTGGGAGCCCCTGTGATGTTTGGATTGTTATCTTTCTGGGACACAGCTCTTTATTCACTGGTTTGCTTATCCTTTCAGCATCTACTTTAGATACAGCAGATAGAATTAAAATCAAAGCTAGGAAAAGTAATAGAGGAATGATTCTGTGTGTTAAGTGAGAATTCGTACTTGGGGAAAGGAACCATCTTCTCTAATGTTGTTAAAGATGTATTAGTGATTTTCCTGCTAATGTAACAGCTCAACTAAAAATAAATTACAGTAACTTAAATTACCAGGTATTTTTCTTTCAACTGTAAAGCCACTAAAGGGCAGGCATCATGATTTTTTTTCTTTTTTTTGTCTAGGGACAGGCCTCATTTTACTGAAAATTTGGGTTTAGTGTGTACACGGGGCAGTGTCTACAGGGAGGTGAGGAGACTAGTCTGAGAGGTTTTGGGACAGGGTCTTTTGGGCATGGTTAGAAGTTACAGAAAACTGTTGGGAACTGGAAGCAGAATGAACACATTCCTATGAAAATGAGCGTGGCTTGTTGTTTCCACAGTGCTATTGGGTTTTGGTGACTAGTCAGTCAGTATTATTTTTCTCTTAAATTCTTAAGATATTTGCTACGGCTTTTGTGTGTGTGTGTATTTGTGTGTGCAGTCATGTCCGGCTCTTTGTGACCCCTGTCCTATGTCACGTGGGATTTCCTCTGGCTCTATCCGTGGGATTTCCCAGGCAGGAATGCTGGAGTGGGTTGCCATTTCCTCCTCTAGGGGACCGTCTAACTCAGGGATTGAACCCACGTGGTTTGCGTCTCCTGCATTGGCGGGTGGGTTCTTGACCACTGCGCCACCCGGAAGCCCTGCTCCTGCTTCAGTGTTCCCAGTTCATGGTGCTGAACCTGTCACTAGGAGTGCACATCTGAAGTGACACACGACTCGCAAGAAGAGCACAAGCTGAGCGACGTGTGGCAGGGTTTAGTCATCTGTTGAAGGACGTGAACGCGCCTGTGTAGAATTTCTGAGAGTTGGTCTTTCTGAGAGATGACAGTGTGACTTGATGGTTAAGACACGCAGACCCTGGACAGAACATTTCAGCTCTTGAGTTCTGCGGTGGTCAGCCGGTGCCTGTTGCCGCGGTTGCAGTGAGGGCACAGTAGTGCGAGGTATTTGTGTACCTTTTTTCTCAGGTGAAGCTGGGCAGAGTACCAGTAACCGTTTAGTGAGTTACCCATTGTTAGCATCGTTAAATACGCTAGGTTGCTTAGATTAAGTAAGCTTTTTAAGGGAACACTGAAATGGTAATAATTTGGCTAATAATTAGTCCCGCTTTTTATCTGATTTTTTTTTTTTTTTTATTTTTTAAAGAACAAGACAGAAGTTCCAGGAATGTGTGATGTGTTTACTGAATTTAGGCCATTGTGATTAGGTGTCATGTATAACATTTTAAACATGAATGAAGTTCAATGGAATAGATCACTGATAGACTTAAAGAGCCTCCTACTTAATGATACTCATTTTGGTGAATTTGTAAAATGGTTTTCTGTAGGAGGGAAGGCACCTTGGCTCTACTGATGATCATGTATCTTTTTCTTCTTTTTTTCTAACAGAAAGCGTGGATACTCATCAGCGAAGTTTTGATATTGGAATTCAGATTGGCTATCAGCGACGCAATAAGGATGTGTTGGCTTGGGTTAAAAAGCGCAGAAGAACTATTCGTAGAGAAGATTTGATCAGCTTCCTGTGTGGAAAGGTTCCTCCACCACGAAACTCTAGAGCTCCCCCAAGACTGACTGTAGTGTCCCCTAACCGAGCTACTTCAACGGAAACTAGCTCATCTGTAGAGACTGATTTGCAACCCTTCCGGGAAGCCATAGCTCTGCATGGTAAAGCCGTTTAAACATATTTCTTTGGAAAAATGGTTAAGAGTGTGTCTGTGGACCCAATTTCACATTTAGGTTTAGATCCAGATATACCGTCTGTTTTTTGTCTATCTATAATAGTAACTACTTGCTCTAGAAATGTTTAAATAGAATGTAAGCTAAGAACTTACATGGGCAGTTTTTGAATGTTAGCCAGCCTATCCTAAAAACTGTTTTTAGAAAGTTAGTTTGAGCTGATTGGTGTTATAACTACTGCATCTTTTGCAACATTAATTAGAATTTATTGCTTTATACTTCTGTTGTACATACTCTCTTACTCTTGTGAGTCAGAGGAAGTTCTTGTGTCTTAAGAATTCTGTCGCATTTATAATGGCCTGGAGAGCCTAGTCAGTGACAGGCAAGTAAGGCAGGTAACTGTCGGGGAAGTTCTCACGGGAACTCCCTTTGTTAGCTTAGGTTATTGAGTGTGCCTGCAGAGGGTGAGTGTTGATGGACCCGAGAAGGAGAGGACAGATGTGAGAATAGTTGGGTTGACTTTCCTTACGTCTGTTGTCCTGAGGACCTTGCTTGATAGTCAGGACCGTCAGAGGACAAGTCCATCTCCATCTCCCCAGGCCAGACCTGCTGTCAGATGGCCTTCTTGGCTGAAGGGTTTAAGTCCTACTGGAGAAGCCTGGGGAATGTACTCAGTAAGTCTGTTGTTGCTTGTTCTCTAATACAAGCTTCCAGATAGAAGTGGGAGAGGTATTCTATAGGTCATTCAATACTGTTGTAAAAGTACAATCACAGAATAACAAGACTTGGTGTTGAAGCCAAGATGAAAACATGGATTGTGCAAGGGATACGCAGATAGCAGTCATTAGTGAGTTAGGTCATGAGCCTTGTTAAAAGTTAACATTTCTGGGCCACGGGGTAGGTCATCTAAAATAAAGTAACCTGGTAATAAGAAGTGGGATATATACAAAGAGCTTCTGTATCATCGAAGTTTTAATGCTTACAGAGATTCGTTTTCTCTTTGGCAAGCATTGCTTCTTTATACCTAAAACCCCATTCAGAACATGGACTTGGGAAAAGTGTTGTTATTCTTCCCTGTCCTGATTGTGAGTTTATGATGAGTTAAAAACACAAAAACATTTTATTGCAAAAAAGTCCATGATGTATGGATGCAGTACTTAAGACAGCTTGCTGTTTCTAACATAGTGGAGTTTTTGAAACTCAGGCAAAATAGAGATTGATCTGTTCTATTGAATTAAGAGTTTCACATCTTTTACCATTAAGTTTGGAAAAAATTACTAGACGTGTACAATTTGTCAGATTAATTGTAGTGCATGTTAGTATTTGATGTAGTTGGGTTTCCTTAAGCATTTTGATTTTCTTTGTCATCCAGTGGATTTATGATTCATTCCATACTTCTAAGAGTCTTTTTTTTTTTCCTGTATTATACTGTTATAGAAGACAGTTCTGAGAAACATAAATGCCACTCTTGCTATAAAATCTTTACTGCAGTTGTCCACATTGTAAAAAGGACAAGCCAGCAGCCCACCTCCCACAACTACTATGTTCTCCAACTCCCAGTACGTTTTCTTAAATTGAGTTTGTTAAACTTTGTGATTTATTATTTTACTGAACTTTGGGAGTTTTAGTGTAAATTTAGGAAGGTACTATTTATAATTTTGATATGTGCTTAAATTGTGATGGTTTTAAAAAGTTTAATTTTAAAGCTATCTAAAAAATAACCTTCCACTTTGATAGATTTATGAAGTAGTGCCAATACAGAATACATTGGATTCCCAGCGTTCATGCACTGAATTCACATAGTTAAAAGGTGAAGTTGCAGTGCAGTAATAGAGCAACTTGTAAAGAGTATACAGAAACAAGTTAGGGAGTTTTGTGCTCTTTTGGTTTTAAAGGACATCCATGAATTGAGAATGCTAGCCTGAATTGAGTATTTTGAGTAAATGATTTCTAATAATAGGGCATTGTTAACTAAATTGTAATTTGGATTAATGGCTAACTTTGTAACCTGGTGTCCTAATCTAATTTATTGAATAGTTTGTAAATTGAAGTCAAAATTATTCAGATATTTTGAAATATATTTGGAAAAATCCTAATTAGGGTGCATGCTTGTCAAAATTTGGTTTTGCATATAATTTTCATCGCCAGATCTACAAAATGTGAGGTCAGATTGAAGTTCTTGGGGTTCTTTGGAGGGAGAGGCTACGTTTATGAAGTTTTGGGGCCTCAGGGGGAAGTAGGAAAAGAATTGTCTGACTTTTAAGTTTCTAATCAAAGCAAACATTCGTGTAGGAGGTCATGTTTGTTTATCTTTATCCACAGAGGACCTCATGTCCTCACAAGAGAGTATTTTTTTTTTAATCAGCTTCTAAATTCTCATTTCCACCAATGCTTCCATAGATGCTTAAAATACGTTCTTTATTTGAAGAAAAATGGCCAAGACATAATTGTAGAGTATTTCATGTTAAGACAGTGAGGGTCTAATGATAAGGTCCTTTGATAAATACCCCTCATGACCTTAGACTCAAATATGCAATTGCAATTAAAAGTATTGGGTTGGCCACAGGTTCTTTAAATGAAACTTTTGGCCAACCCAGTACATCAGTTAATAGTTATCAAACAATTTCAATCAAAACTGTCAGCTAATGGTTACTGAGGTTTAAGGAATATAATCTAGTGCTTTATTTTGGCACTTGTTTGCAGCATATGTTGTTCATTTTCTGTGTACATGATATGTCCTCATTTGGATACTAAACTCACAAAAATCAGAGAAATGCATTTGCTATGTTGATTTCTCCTCTTCTTAATTATCCTTGTCTTAAAGAATATTATCTAAAATTTACTGGGAACTGGATTCATAGCTGGCACTTTGTTTTTATGTAAACAGATCACAGATAGATCAAAGATCATCTGGACCATTTTGTGGTTCCCGCCTGTCTTCTGATTAGCTCTCCCTTAGCCATCCTTTCTCTTCTAGAAATTTTCCTTTTCTGGTCTTCTCATCAGGCTACTCTGATCTCTGACCTTTCAGTGACTTAGGGGAAGAGGTTACATTCCCCTGGATTTAGCTGTTAGCTACCTCCTGCAGTACCTTTAAGGGATTTTTGAGTCTTAATTTCTAAAATCTGTCCTTACAGTTCAGATCCTCCCTCCAGACTGCTTCAGACCCTGTTGTGCCCTGGCCTGCATCTCCACCAGGGTGTCCCCAACTACAGCAGAAACATGTTTTTCCCTCATTTCTGCACTCAGCAGATGTGTATGTGGCAGATACTGTGCAGTCTGTAGGGAATATGCGATTGACTTAGGGTGCTTCCTTTTCTGTTGAGGCCGGTGCACACTTGGATAATTCATTTTAATGTCATATGTAAGGTGTTCTGGGGTCAGAAAAGAATGTTCCACAGTGTGCCGTAGCGATAAGTTCAGAGAAGGCTTTTCTGGAGAAGGGGAGCCCTGGGCTCTTGGAATCATCTCCTGCCTGTTCTTGCCTCCCAGTCCTGAGTTGACCTATTCTCCAGTCCACCTGTCCTGTGACCACTGGAGTGATCTCTCTGCTCTTGTTGCTTCACTGAAAAGTAATGTTCACTCCCCTGTAGTGTGTAGGGTAAAGTTAGAACTCAGCCTGACATTGTAAGGCCCTTGTCAGTTGATCTGACCTTGGGTCAGGTTTCTTGGCAGTATTGTGTGTCATCATCTGAATACCTTCATAAGCTTTCTCTTCTACCTGTTGATCCCTTCAGACTCATGGAATGTCTCCTCTGGGACGAAGCTTGCCTTCGGTCTCCCTGTGTTCTGGTCTTTCCTGAGCGGGGCATCTGCTTTCCTTGCCCATAGACTGGGGGTGTGGTGGGGCAGGGCTGTCTCTGAGCTGCTGGCTGTGACAGAACCTGAACTAGGTATGTTCTGAGCCTAACACAGGGTTCAGAGGTCTGTTAAGTCAACAGAGCAGAGAACTTTCACAGAGAGTTGAGGCTTACAGATGCCCTGGGTGAGTGCAGTATGAGGGTGAGGAGAAGGGAGGACAGAGCAGGTGTATCTTAGGACTGTTGCACAGTGAGCTCTCTTCACCCCGAGCAGCTGAGACGTGGAGCCGGGCCTGAGGAGGGTGAGGTACCATTAGAGCGGCCCTTCAGGGTTGGGTCAGTACGGCGTCCTTTTTTTTTTTTTTTTTTTTTGGGCCCCGCCTGCGGCTGCTGTTGCTGCTGCTGCTGCTAAGTCGCTTCAGGCCGAGTCCGACTCTCTGCGACCCCATAGACGGCAGCCCACCAGGCTCCTCCGTCCCTGGGGTTCTCCAGGCAAGAATACTGGAGTGGATTGCCATTTCCTTCTCCAACGCATGCATGCATGCTAAATTGCTTCAGTCCTGTCCGACTCTATGCAACCCTATGGACAGCAGCCCACCAGGCTCCTTTGTCCACAGGATTCTCTAGGCAAGAATACTGGAGTGGGTTGCCATTTCCTTCTCCAAGTACGGCGTCCTTCTGTGGGGTCGGGGCGGGGGGAGCTGTCCACATTTACCCAGGGTTATTGCCATCTTATTGATGAAGAAAGGCTTATTTGACTAAAATAGACCAGGTCAGTAAATGTTTGAATAGATAATCCAGATCTGTCTGGCTCCCAAATTCAGTTACCTCTATTTGTACATTTAGGGTTCCTCATACCTCGCCCCCACCCCCCCACACACCCCCAGCAGGTCTCTAAGCTTATTTTTCTTTGCTAAAGGCATTAGAATATACATGAGTTTGGCATTTCTTCCTGGGGGTTTTCCCCGTAAGTCAATCTGGGTACATAGGCTTGATGATGAATGGCTGGTGACCTGTATTTCTGGTTTGTTACAGCAGGAGGAGTACTCAGGCTTTGTACCTAGGTTGCCTTCCCAGTATGACCTTGGACAGGGTGGCCAGCCTCTCCAGGGCACTCACCTCTGAGAAGGTGTGACGTGTGTTGTTTGTAAGGCGATACGTAGAGTGAGAAGCCAAGCCCAGCACCTAGCCTTTACACAGGTAAAGTGTTCTTTCCCTTGAGAGGAGAGGACTTCTGGTTAGTTCCAAGTCCTGTGAGCCCCTGATGGTGATACTCCAAAAACAGGCCTGGAGCTCAGGTGGCCTTTGAGGGTACTTTGCCTTTCCTTTTAGTAAGGGTGGCCTTTTAAATGTGCAGTTACTCAAAAGGAAGGGATAATTTAAAGTTAGTGTTAAATATCTATTTATATTATTACTTACTACTAAGATCTTGAGGTTGTTTCATGTTGGTATAAACTGGGGAGGTTGGTGGTGGAAAGATTCTAAGCTGATTTGACTTGCCCAAGCTTCTGTTGTGTCTAGAAAGCCTTAGATTGAAGTATAGTCTCCTCAGAGGAGTTCTGTTTGTCATCATGGGGATTGGATGAAAAAGATCCAGAGTTAGAATGGGGCCAGGAGTGGAAGAGACCTGGATGGGAGACCCGGATGGGAGAGGGTGCTGCAAGTCAGACCTCACTCATTTGCTAACTGCGTTAAAACCTTGCTCTCGCTCAGATCATCTCAGAGGGTCTTCGCACGTTTCTAGCCCTGGTTCAGACTGTTCCATAGAAATCGAAGACACTTGGGTTTAGTTCCAAAAATCATTTTGGTGGCATTCTTAACTGCAGTACAGGGAGCTAACCCCATTGGGCCTGGATTTGACTCTGTAAAAAGTTCCTCAGTTCACACTGGGTGTGGTGTTAAAGAGGAGGTGCTGGTGGGGGAACCATTGCTGTCACTGGCATTTGGCTTTAAGATGCCTCCTTGCTCAGGTTCCTTCATGTTGTTTAAACAACATCAGTTTAAAAAAGACAGCGGGCTACTACCCTTTGTAAGTACTGAAAGGGTCTTAGGCAAGTGCAGGCTCTCTGGCCTTTGATATGATACTGGAGAATTCCCCCCCTTGCCAAAAGGGAAAGGTGTTTTTTAATTTGATGGTTTGTTTGTTTGTTTGTTTTGTTCTGAGATAATGAGTTGTGCGTTTAAGAAGACACAGTATTTTAGTGAGGGTTGAAGTCAAGCAGTTTTAGTCTGGAAACCCTTGTGTGCGTGTGCATGTGTCTGTGTGTGTGTGGCTGGCTGACTGGTGTTATGCAATTAAAATCCTTCTGTGAAAGGTGTGGTCGTTTAAAAATGTGTATTGTCATTCTGTAGTCTTTCCTATTGCTCAGCATTTACTGAGCACAGTAAACAGCCAGGCATTCTGATTTTCAGACTAGTGAGAGGAGCAGATGATACAAAGATGAATCACATAATCTCTCAAGGAGTTTTTAGCCTAATAGAATTGTATTATTAGTCAGTTTGAGGCATGTAATCCCAGGCAATCAGATTGAGGCACAGTTCCGTCACTTTTAGGAGTTAATAGGCTCCATATCTGGCTTCTCTCTTACGTCTGACAAAGTCTTTCTTTTGTATGTGGTGATCCTTAGTCTTTAAATCATTAAGGTGCTTGACAAGATTCTTGGATCTGGAGAGACTGAGTGTAGGGCCTTAGAAGAAAAAGGCATTCATTTGAGATCATTCAGGGATATAAGGTTAGGTCTATATCTTTACCTAGAAAAAAAAATGTAAGGCAGATTCCTAGTTTGTCATAAAATGGCTCCCTGCTTCCTCTGGTGTTTTTGGAAAGCTGTGCTTTTAGTCAGCATGGACCAGTAGGATTTTCTCTCTCCTCTGAGCACAGGTTCTGTTGCTTTTGTTATGTTTGTCACAACATTTGGCCTGTGTCTTCCTGGTAGCGTTGAGATCTCCACATTTAAGAAGAAATTTGAGTATTGATGCTTGGTTTGTGTCTCTTCTATCACTTTTTATTTCTTCCATTGATAAATACATAGAAACAAATGTTGACAGTCACACAAATACTTAGGTTAAGTTCTTTTAAATTGATGGTACAGTATGAAAGAAGCTTCCTGGCAGGTTTCAGTTGCAGAGAATAGATTAGAGCTGGCTTGTGGGGGATTTACATCTCGTCTTTGAGAATCCCTTCTCCACCTCTTGCCCACACTCCTAGCTCAATGTGTGGAACACAGTAGGTTCTTAATAAATGCTTGTTGAATGTTACATTCTGCATCTTCCTGAAATAACAGAGCTGTCAAGTTATTTCACAGTAAATGTTTGCAAAACTTATTTGGGAATTAAGATGTAAGAGATTAATGCACCAAAAGCAAATCTCATCTCTTAATTGCTTTAAATTGATTATTTAAAATAATCATTGAAACTCTTCTGAAGGCTGGAATTTTTTAATTATTGCCTTTGTTCAGACCAGCCTCTGAGAGGAAAAACAATCAAGGCAATTAAGATAGCATTAAATTTTTGATGAAAAGTTGGCATTTTCTGTTTATTAAGATTTAGATATTAGCTACTGAAGTTTCTTGGAGATAGGGCTTAACTAAAGCTTCCAGCATTAATGATACAAAACTTAAGAATTTGCAGTAAAATTTTCTTGGACACTTTTTTCATTGAGGTGAAAAAGGAGTCCATGTAGCCATGCCTTAAAGCCATTTTACTCACCTAGTATTTCCTTAATAATCCATTGGTAGTTGTGAAATAGTTTTATCTTTTTTTTCCACTAGTTTTCTGATTTAATACTGATTTCTTGGAAGATTTGAAAATTTCCAAAAAGTGAAAAATTCAGTATCTTGCTGTCCCAGTTTACAGAGATAACTGCAGTTAAATGTTTGGTGCATTTTCTTCCAGTCTTTTTTTTTCAATGTATAAATATTAAAATTATTTCATAGCTGAGATCATACTGCATATATGGTACTGTATCTTGCTTTTTTCATTTTAACGTCGTGAGCATTTTTCCCGTGGCATTAAAACTGTCTGAAAAATTGAAAGCATTTTGGGCTGTCAGCATAACTGAAAATGTTTTCTTGGTGTGACACATGTATCTTTGTAATTGGTTTGATTTAGTGTGCTTTACTTCAATAAAAGTTCAGAATTACAATTCACAGATTGGGGTGGGGAGTGGTATCTACTTCAAATTACCTCAGTCTTCCTAGTAGAATGCACTTTTCCTTGCTTGAACTTCTCCCCCCTGTGCACTTGAAACACGACATTTACACACATTGCTTACCTAAAACCTCAGAATACCACTTTGTGCAAAGGGAGTGTTTCCATTTGAATAGTGCAAGTCCTTCCAAATGCAAGGATGCCAGCTTCTTAGGGCCCCCAGGCAGGATGCTAATCAGTTGGTCCAAGTCGTGGGGATTTCACATCCCCCTTCTGCCCGAGATGAGAGCACTGGTGGCGCGCTGACCTGCCCGAGGGTCCTGGAGCTGCGCTGAGTGGATCCGCGGTAAACCGTGAACGGTCGGCCTTGTCTCCTCCGGGGCGGGGCGCGCAGGTGCTGCAGGAGGCTGGGCGGCCAGCGGAAGGGTAGAGGCGCCTCGAGGCCACTTCCAGGGCTGCGGGGTGGAGGAAGGGAAGCTGGCTGGGTTCTGCGTTTGCTCTTTGTGCCTCTGTGTGACCTAACTATGTGCTGATAAACTGGAATTACATGTAATTAATTCTGAAAACAGGATTTTCTTACGACCCTGAGCATGACGTTGGTATGAAAATTATAGTTATGTGCTTTTAACAATTTGCCATGTAACCTAGATTCCTATAACCTGGACTGTAACTTTTGTTTTCCCTCCCATGGGAGCTTTCAGAGTATGATTAAATCCTCCTAATTGTTTTTTTTTTTTTTACCCCCACTCCTGCACTAATCATTTAAAAGGAATGCAGACAAACTTTTTAAAACGATGAAGTTTATCTTGTATTAAGCAATGGAGACTTTTCTGTCTAATCATACTGCTTGTTCTACTGCTTTTTGTCAATTGATATTCCCATAGCCCTTTTGAAAAAGTGTGTTTTGGTAGAAATTAAGTCGTATGCCCTTGGGCCATACAACTTAGTTTTTAGTTCTGAAGCATGTTTAGATTCTCTGTACTTGTATAGGCCTGTGATTGTTTATGTGGCTTAGCTAAGGTTTCCTAAAGCATCTCCTAGTAGCTGTCATTGGTTTATAAAATAAAATTTGGGTTGTTTAAAATACATATATTTTTGGTTGTTAATCTTAATTTTTTTGTTTGACCCTTGTGATGAAATGTCTTCTTTTGGGGAAGATTAGTTAAACCGTGAAAAGAATTTTCACTGCTGAGAGTAGAAAATGAAATAGCTAATGTTGCACATTGTGACTTACGCTTTAGCTGTCAAACTAAGCCCAGGGTCATACACCCAACAGAAAAAGATTGTGGTTTTCTGGAAGTTACTGGGGGAATTTTCAAAAGGACCAAATTGATGTTTTAAAATCTCTCTTCTTTTTTCATGGAGGATAGCAGTTGAAGCATTTGCTTGAGGTGACTCTTCACTTCTGATGGAGCGTTTTTTGAGCCTTGAATGTTAAACATACAGCCACGTGGCTCCTACATTAACAGGAAGGTCATTGGAGCGGAGTTTGTTCTTTCTGGGGTCTCAAATGCTCAGGGGATTCCGAGTTTAATTACTGAAATAGCCCAGTTTATTGCTGAGGGCCTATGTTTTGCAGCATAATTACCTTAGAACCTCCTGTATTATGAAACAGGTATGAAAAGGTGATCTCAATATGTGGACACTTTTCAGTAATAATACGTTATAGGCTGCGAGATTAGGAAAAAAGAAGGCACAGCTGTCCCCCTCAAGGGGTTTAGTCTTGATGGAGAACTTAAAAACAGAAAGACAAAAGACCAAACCCAGCAAGTTGGAAATAATTGAGTGTTATCTTCATGACAAAAACATATAAGAGCCACGTGGGTGTGTTTCCTGACATTGGAGAGGTGAATAAACATCTACAGCTTTGGATTTCAGAGTGAGGGGTAAGGCCTTGAAGCATTCTGTAATGTGCCAGACACTGTTCCGTTCATGAGATACAGATGCAAAGACACTGTCTATGGGAAGAGCTGAGCAGTGGTGCTGTGCTGGGACACCAGCCCAGGGTGTTCCTTTCCTGTCTGTCTTTATTTTAATAAAGTTGTGTGAGCTAGGGAAGAAGCAGTGTGGGTTTTTTCCCCAAAGGTGTTATGTTTGAGAGGGCCAACAGTTAGAAATACAGATGGGCCCTTGAGTTCAGGAAAAAGGTCTGTTCCTGTGGCACTGATGTGGGAAATGACTCCTGTAGGTAAGCTTCAGGGGCTAAGGCTCTTCGCTGGCCGACGTCAGCCAGACGGACCGAAGAGAAGGCCACTGAGGAAGGAGCGGGCAGGCTGAGAACAGGAAAGAGTGTTTCAGAGGAGAGGTAGGAGAACCTGGCAAGTTGCCCAGGATGGGAGGCGGAGGTGGGAGGGACCTGGGCTGCAGGCAGTGGGGAGCAGACTTTGGAAGGCAGGTGCAGACCAGGCCGTTTTTAGGAACTGCAGATGAGTTGATGCTGGGAGTGAAGGATTGAGGGTTAGGATGGGATTGAAGAGCGCAGAAGGGAGTGGAGCCACAGAGACGGACTACGAGGTAGGCTGGGACCCTGAGTTCCTGAGGCTACTTCCGTGCTGAAAGAATTGAGACTTGAAGAGGTGGATAGAGTTAGGAATTTAGATTCTGCTTGCGTCTTGGGTCCCGGCTCTTGCTTGCTAGCTGTGTGACCGCCAGTGGCTTACTTATTAACCTTGGTTTTTCATCTGCAACAGGGAGAGGATACAGATCTTACAGGGTTATTCCAAGGATGAAGCGAAAAAGTGTTCACTCAATACAGTGCCTGACCCAGGAAGTACTCCAGTATTAGTGCATTTATTTATTTTTAACAGGCACTGGCCTTGGAAAGGCTTAGAGCCGATGAGAGATGAGGTCAGATTTCCCCCCTGGCCACCAGCGGAAGGGCGACAGGGTGCCGCTTCTGCCCAGAGGGCAGTGAGAGGACTGGTTGATTCCTGCAGGAGGGAGTTAAGAGCAGTTTAGAAAAGGAGGTGTGGGCTGCAAAGGGCACCTGGGAGGTGTTGGGGCCTACCAAAGATTGGAGGATGTTCACGGGCTATCTGTAGAGTGAGAACGGTGTCAAAGGGAATTTAAACGCTTTGGTATGGTAAGTGGAAAAAGGATTCTCTGCTCCCTAATGATCAAATTTAAAGTACATTTACAGAGTAAATTAGAATGGGTCCCTAGGAAGTCAACCTTTAAGCTGACTTGTTAAGATAGGAGCCCTGTTCTTCTTCGCAGGAGTGTTGATTATACTAGATTGTATCAGTTCAGTCAAGCAAGGAAGAAATTAATTATGAGACTCAGATAGCCTGAGAGGGAGTTCATAAGAAGGAAAATCCAGTGAAGTCAGGTTATTGAATTCAATGCTGTGGCATGTCTTCTGGCCCCTCATGCCTTTCACAGGTGTATCCCGAACATTTAGAAACAGAACATACAGTTTGCCTCCTTTAACTGTTCAGGGGTCTAAGGAATGAGTGACCATGCATGCTGGAATGCTCTGGATTTAGTAACTTTTAACCTTGTAAGCAAGGCAGCAGGAATTTTTATACCACCCTTGCTCTCCGCCCTTCTGTGAAGATTAGAGACGATGTTGAGTTAGGCTGTCCTGAGTACAGTCCAGACCTTGGGGTGAGCATGTAGGTTGATTTGTCCAGGGCAGAATCACTTTGTATCTGATGTCTAAGGATCATTTTTAATAGGGACCACCTTTAAGGTTCAATGGTGTATTGTTGTAGATGCTAAATTACAAAGTCACTTTATAGAGATGTCAGGGTTGAGTTCACTCAGGCCTGGAAATGACTGCATGCTCTCCTGTGCGCGCACACAGTGCGGGGATCTGTTGGCACAGAGAGAGGACAGCGAAAATGTTCTGTTTAAAGCCAGCTCCTCCTCCCTCAGCTCTTAAGTTACCGATGGCGATTACCTTGTAGAGGAGCTGGCGGGATTTCCTGATGGATTTGTACACCCAGCAGGCTGCCTGCCATATATCATAAGCTTCCAATAGTTGGTAGTTACCTGGATTGTAAATACTGGTTAGTATTACCAATGAACATTTCCTGTGTCAGAGCCAGACGATTCGTTCCTTCAGGAAAAAAAAACTGCTCCCCTGTTGAACCCCTTTGCAAGGAAAATAGGCAGACTTCCTTTGACGCGATGACGACGTTGAAAGTAAAAGTGGGTTGCTTTCAAGAGGGTGGAATAATCGAGCAACTCTTAAAACCTTTTTTCTTCTTCCTAGGTCTTAGTGGTGCAATGGCTAGTATAAGCGTGCGTTCGAGTACCCCAGGCTCTCCTACACATGTAAGCAGTGGATCGAATGCTAGTCGAAGGAGAAATGGACTCCATGATGTCGATTTGAACACTTTCATATCAGAAGAAATGGCACTCCACTTGGACAATGGTGGAACTAGAAAGCGTACCTCAGCCCAGTGTGGGGATGTCATTACAGACTCACCAACCCATAAACGCAACAGAATGATCTAAACTGCAGACATTTTCCACACCCACCATGCTGCTTGAAAGCCACTTGATCCTCAACATATTACTATTATTGCAAAGGAAACATATGAGGCCATCTTCCATTGTTCACTGTTTAAGACAAGTGAATCCTATAGTGGTTGCCATAAAAAGAAAGTTCTAGGTATTTATATTAGATGCCTCTTGTAACTATGGCTTTCTTAAAACTATAATCCTAGCAGAGGACATCAGATACCGTGTTGTAGGGTCCTCATAGGCAAACATATATCCGTTTCAAGGCTAAAAGTGACCTTAACTGTATTTATTCTCAAAGGGAAAGGAAATATCAGATGTTTATTTGGTTATAGAATGGTTTTTTGGGGGTGGGGGGGAGGGTCCGTTTCCTGCTGTGTTGAGTATTTTGCTTCAACAGTATTGCCAGGTTCCTAAAATTGTCTAAAACACACGATTTGGCTTCCTCGTCAAATCTCCAGGCTTCCATTTTTGCAGCAGCACTGTACCACGCACCTGGTTTCTCTCTAGTAACAGCGTGCAACTTTGAATTATTATTGAACTGTGCCCTATTTTTTAGTTTTTGAAGCAGTCTATAATTCTGGTGATTGTGTGATGTAAAGAGGTGCTATGATGGTCATGCAATTAATACTTAATACTGAATCAATACACAACTTTATTGGATTCACTTTGTGTGTGTTAGTGCTCTAAAAGTAGCAATATTAAATTGCCCCACTCCCCCAATTAACCCTATAGGCTTAAAATAATTCATTTTTAAGACAAGTACTACTTCCCAAGCAGGGTACTATCCTTACGGTAAATGTAAACATGGTGACTGCATTCATGGTGACCTGAAGTAGAGAGGTCACGAACTCTTGAGAACGGGCTTCCTTTTTGGTTCAGTATTAGTGAGAGGGAGATGGGTGGTGGGGGAGGCTCGGCATTGTAGTCTTTCATATTCTGTTTTATGTTTTTCATGAATGTTCTGCTTTGTGCAGTTTCCGTTGGAATGGGTGAAAGAGAAAGGTCTTTTGTCTGCTAATAATGTGATCCCAATTTAAATAGCAAAACCCAACTCTCCAAATCCCTCTCCTAGAAAGTGCAGTTTCGAATCTCATTCTGGGAAAAGATGGAATCGCATGGAAGTCCTCTAGATGTTAGGTTAGACCTAAGTAAAAGTTCTCAATAGATTCCTCTTTTGAGTAAATATAAGACCTCTTGTAGCTACAGAGTTTTAGAGCATGCTTCATCTTCATTTTTAATATCTTGAACTGAGTGGTAGTCTTTTTATAGATGAAGAACTGATGTCAGCCTGCCAGGTACTGTAATTTATTCTATCATACTATTTTATATATATATATATATATATATATATATCTCAAGTAGGACAGTGAAAATGTTTCCTTGCAAACTTACAGTTCAGTATCAGTTACTTCCTGTTTTTTATCCTTTAAAGACTATTGCAAATCAGTGTAAGGGTTTTTCCAGTAATTACTCACAGCACTTTGTTAACGTTTGCAATTTTCTCCAGCCATTTAATAATCTTTGAAGAAATTTTGCTAAGTTCACCATAATATTCATTGATGGGTGGGATGTGAATGGAAATGTGTGAACTGGAGTTCTGTATTCACTATAGATACAGCCCTTATTTAAAGAAAGTCAATTCCATGCTAAACTTAGGAATGAAAGTGAGGCATTTCCAAATTTTTGCAAAAGTGGGTTTTTTTTAATATGATGGGAAGAATTGTAACAGTTTATCATTATACCGGAAATGGGCAAGCCTATGTATTCTCAATACTTTACACTTCCCTTTGGAATATACCAAGAAATGCATTTGGAGTTATCTTTGTTTTTCTATCTTTGTAAATTTAGATTCTGGAATTGGGTTTGATGGTGTGAAGCGTTGCTCACAAGAGGTCAGAACTCCTTCCTAAAGGTTTTTGAGGCTGAGGAACACATATTTAATCTCCCCTTTATGCCTTGGTTGTAGTTCCTCTCTCCAGGTTAGTGACAAAAATTTTTTTTGGTGGTTTTTGTTTTAGTTGGTGCTCTGAATCTCAGTACCCTTTACTCTGGATTGTCAAATTTTGATAAAATATGTGCCATTTTCTTTGGTAAGAGAAAGCAGGTCTTCACGTCTGCCAGAACACAATTTATATATTGGCTCCATTAAACTTTTGAAAAACTTCAAAATTTGTTACTTTTTTCCATTGCATTCAATTCTAAATGCGCTTTGTCACCGACTGGTTAACTCCTTCCCCATCTCCACCCCATTGCCAAAGACCCAGGAGGTTGAAAGGGAGGTGATTTCTCTTAGGAAAACTTAGTTCTGACTGCTAGATTTTTTTGCAGCGTTTCTTTGTGCCATTTCAGATGCAGAACAAATCATGGAAGATTGCATATTTGTGTGATACTTTTTAAATAACGTTGAATTTCTTTTTTTCTCCTCCAGTCTCTTTGAGAACAGTGTAGGCAGAATTTTAAAACTTTACGTTGGGGGAACAGAACCTCTTTTCATCTTAAGCTAGATTCTCGGATTCTTTTAGACGTCACAGCTCATGAGTTGTGTTCCCGTCACCTTAACTTGGCATGAGTGGGTTGAGTTATCCTTCTGCAGTGTTTGAGCATGGCTGAAGCATTAAAAACTTATATATAATGTTTAGTATTTTATAGAGCAAAGTTAATGGAAAGCATTTGGCTGAACCTAAAGACCTGCAGTCAAATTCTTCAATGTGGTTTACCCTACTGGATTAGTGGTACACACCTTAAATCATTCAATGAATAAATAATTTAAAAAAACAAAAAAACCACGGGGCTTGTCTGCAGTTTTGTTTTTGGTCATCACACCTGAGTAACTTTGACATAAAATGGAAGTTCAGGCTTACAAAATAACTAGCTGAAATATTTTTCCCAGGGGCTCTCAGAACTCATTAAACTTGGGTCCCTTTGGCTTTTGGTCTTAAAGATTGCCATGCAACATTGAAACTGGGCTAAGTTTCCGATCTTGTTGAATATTAAGGGGGTCACCAAGACCCAGCCGAGAGGGTGAGCCAGCCTCAATGCGGTGAAGGTGCAAGACGCCAAAGAGGTGGTTTGGAAATGGGCCTTCATCTGGGGGCACAGCCAGCACAGTTAATTTCAGAAAAGTATTGTGAGTGAATCATTAAGTTTTGGGCACCTTTACTTACTACCGGAATGTTCTGAGAAGTGTAGTGACTATTAGCAGATGAGTCTTATTGCACTTTATTTTGTATAGCCTGCCGCTTCATCCACTAGATTATCTGGGTGTATTTCAAAGTGAAAAGAAACTTAAGATTTCATATGTTTAGTTAAATTTAGGAGGTTATTCTGAGCAGATGTTTTCGTGGTCCCTGCACCCTTCTCGGAAGCCATTACAACTTTGATCAGTTCAGGTGACCTTACATTGCTTTTGTCTAGCTTACAAACCCCACACTGGAGTGTGGGTGAGGTATGTGATGTTTTAGTGGGGGTTGCTCTGTGTGTTACATTAATTCATCTGACAGGGTTTTACTTCCTGTGACGGGACCTGCATGTTCTCTGTGGAGTCCAGCACACACCAGCCCATGATGCAGGAGGGTTTTGAAAGTCAAACAAGTTTTGTGACCCTCAGTAAGACTGGCTTTTCACTGATTTTACTCCAAATTTCTGATGGCCTCTCATTTTATTTGTATTGTGTAATTTTTTTAAAAAGCTGCAAAAATCCAGCCATACAATAGCAGGTCTTTCTGCATAAGATTACATGTGGTGATATTTTATGACTAAACAATTTCTTACACATCTGGGACGTTACGGGGATCCCATGTTTTATTGTAGTTAACAGTGGTTCCTCTGGGATACATTTCTGCAGGTAAAATTGCTGGTTCAAAGGAATTTGTACATAAAATGTTGATAGGTTCTACCAAAGTAGGAACGGTTAATAACTTCCATCAACAGGGTCGTAGGAGTGCCTTTTTCCTTGTATCTTAGCTGCTGGATATTTGTACAACTCGCAGACGGAAATGATCTCACAATTTTCATTTGCCTTTTGCCCCTTTGTGTGAAGGAAGAATCTTTGCTTGAAATCGCGTGGATTTGAAAGCCGGCTTCGCCACTTAGGTGTGGGAGCCTGGGTAAGTTCGCCAGCCTGGGCTTTGTTTCACCGTTTGTGACGTGGGATGAAAAAAAAGGATGCGAAACTTAGTGACTTGAATTCCGTGGATAACCATTTACATCTACACTTAGAATCTGCCTCCTATCCCTGGAGTCCTTAACTCTGGAATGTGGCTGTTTGGTTTTTTTTTTAAATGTGCATTTTTGTAAAGAAAATTAAAATGTCAGACAGCATAAAGGCCCTTTCAACTTACCTTCTCCTTCACGCTTCAAAGGTAAAAGCTGAACTGTTCTGGAGAGTAACCTGCCACATGATTTTCTGTAGGTTTCTGAGTCCCTTCATGTGTGTGGCCTCTTAACTATGCTGCTTGACTTTTGGCGGTATAGCAGTAAGTACTGAGCCACGCACGAGTCAGACACTTGAGGGATGTGGGAGATGAACTTGGAAGCTCCAGGCTTGAACATGGGTCTCACTGTATCCTGGGATAGTCTGAAACCAGAGGCATAGGTACCCAGAACAGGGTGAAGCCTGCGGTCTGTGAAGTAAGAGTTTTAGGGCAAAAGCTAATCCACATGTTTGTGAGGGGCTTATTTTCCAGACTGAAGTAGAATGCCTGCTGGGATGCCACAGTCCAGCAAGTCCAAGTGACCTTCCTTTATGAGTTCTTAATCCTCGCGTTGGGGAGCCAGGCCTTCAGAACCCGGGGGAGGGGTGCTGGTAGGCGTGAGGTCTGCATCCAGGTGCCGCCCTGGTGCCCGCGCCGCACTCGGGAGAACTGAGACAGCCCCTGCTGCCGGTGTGGTGCGTGTGTGCTCAGAGCTGCCATGGAAAACTCGAGAGCCCTGGGCTTCCTGCAGCCACGAGGTGGGCTACACAGATGTGCAGCCTGACTGAGGGGTTTGGGGGCGCTGGGGCCGCTTGCCACCACTGCCTTCTCTGGGCTGCTCTCATCCCCTTTTGGGGCCTGGTGGACTCAGGATCCAGACATTCTCCGTAAGTCCACCAAGGTAGGTGCCTCCATATCTTTGGCATTTGAGGAACCACTGGCGTCTCGGGCCATTGGTATTTATGTAGGGGTGGCAGTGGTGCTGGGCTGAAGTTTCTGGGGGTGTGGGGGGTGGGCAGGGGAGAACGTGTACCAAACCATGGGGGAGGCTGATGGCTTTTCTCACCTGTCTCCTTTGGTGAGCCTCACGGCCACAAAAGCAGTGTTGGTTTCCGGGTGTATCTGTAGACATTTGTAACTACCGTGAAGTTCTGAGGGGCAGTTTGGGGCTTCTTAAGTGTTTCTCAGGCATTTTAGACCATGATCAATGGTAAGAAATGACCTTCCCATGGAGACTTAGTGTGGACACACACACGTGTATTTCCCTGAACAGGATCCTGTATGTGAACTACCACGTTGATTTCACAGCCAGTTTGAAAACCCGGGCTGTCTGGATGTCAGTGCCTGGCACAAAGTGTAGGAACTTGAACACGTTCTTGAATGAACGAGTAAATAAAAGGTGACTTGAAGGTTTCCATGTTTTCATGAAAAGTCCCTCTCTTTCTTGCTGGGCCTT
Organism: Cervus elaphus; assembly: GCF_910594005.1. Lineage (NCBI taxonomy): Eukaryota > Metazoa > Chordata > Mammalia > Artiodactyla > Cervidae > Cervus > Cervus elaphus. The sequence goes on from NC_057824.1 coordinate 22,592,460, forward strand.
CACAGTCCGACAGGAACCAGTGTGTGGTGGTGGTGAGGGCGGCTTGGTCAGGGAGCTGAGCCCTATCTCAAAGGCTGGGTGAGGTGGAGAGGCCCGGGCCACAGCTGGCATGCGGGAAGCGACCCAGGTGCTGTTTGCGTGAGGCGACGTGGCTGGATAAAAATCCGTCTGCAGCGTGGGAGAAGGATCTCCTGGGTTCTGCCGTGGTTCCAGCTGCTCTCCCTGTTTCTTCTCTCTCCAGCCCCGTGGTTCTCACCCAGCCTGCACATTAGAAGCAGCGTGTTCAGGCGGACCCCAGACAGACCAGATGGGACTCCTTACGGTGGGACCCAGGCACTGGAAATTTTGAAGCTCCTCAAGTGAGAAGCACCGCCCTGGGACCTCCGGTGTGTGCTGAGGAGAATGCAGAGAGGTGTTGCTTGGCCCCTTTCCAGATTTGTTAATTGAACCGGTGGCTCCGGGCTTCTCAGCCCCAAGGCTGAGGTCAGCTGGTGCCGTCAGAGGAGCCTGCCCCTCCCCTTGGCTGCTTGCCCAGCCGCCTTTGGTCCCTGTGCTTTCAGGAAGTCTGGACATGACGAGTGCCTTCCTCTGGGGCAGGCTGTTTCACTGGGCTTGACAGGAGGAAGTTTGCACCCACAACATCCCAGGGCCCTGTGAATCAGAGCTCACCAGAAGCTCTGCCCTGGGAGACAGCCTCCTGGCAGGGCTGTGTCACCTTGGGAGAGGTTTAAAAATACAGATTCCTGGACTCCCCACCCATATACATTGATTCCAAAGGTCTGGGGGGGAGGACAGGGTTTCTGCCTTTAAAAGGCAAAATAAAAAAAATCCCAAGTCCTACTACCTATTATCCCTGTTTACTTTAAAAGTTTTTCATTGATGATACATGCATGTGAGAAAATGGTACAGAAAGGCTCAGATGACAAGTCCTCCTGAGCTGTCTCCTCTTGGATGTCGTCTTGTGTGGAGTTGAGCCTGGTGGTCTCTGGCTTCTTGCAACTGTGAGGGAAGATGGGCCAAGACAGGGGCCGATGGACACGGCAGGAACTGAAGGACCTTGGTCCTGGGACACGCCAGCCATTGAATTCACTCAGCTTGGAATCCTGTTACAAGGAGCAGAAGATAAGGCTGGCGTGGTACATTTGTTGTTAAATTGCTAAGTCGTGTCCAGCTCTGTGACCCCTTGGACTGCAGCACACCAGGCTTCCCTGTCTATCACCGTCTTCTGGAGTTTGCCCAAAACTCATGTCCATTGAGTCCGTGATGCCACCCAACCATCTCATCCTCTGTCACCCCCTTTTCCTCCTGTCTTCAGTCTTGGCCAGCATCAGGGTCTTTTCCAGTGAGTCGACTCTGCAATCAGGTGGCCAAAGGATCGGAGCTTCCGCATCAGTCCTTGCAATAAATACTCAGGTTTGATTTCCTTGAGAACTGAACTGGTTTGATCTCCTTGATAAATGTATTCCTGAAAAACTATACAAAAAGGGTTACATACACTCTCAACTGCTCTATTTGTTTTCAGATGAAATAATGGGGCTCTTCCCTTGCTAGCTTGTCCAGATGTGTACCTTGTATTTAGTAATGAACATTGTCATGAAAAGGGTGAGAATACCTGGCGAGCTGGTGGGGCAGGTCCGTCAACTCCATTTTCCGGATGAGGAGAGTGAGGCTTGGGTGTCTGACTTTGTGACTGCCCGCTGCTGTGCTGAGAGGGCATGGAGCCCCGTGTGGACAGTCATCCCCCCACAGGGCAAGTGTTGACCACCCTGCCTCCCTCTCACCATCTGTAAAGAAGTGTTCGCAAGGATGAGAGAGGTGATGTCTCCCACCGAAGGGTACCCGCTCTGGGTGAGCACCGAGTTCTTCATCCTAGCCCTGGGGCCTCAAGAAAGACTGGCTCCGTTTCTCCAGAGGAGCGGAGGCCTGTTAAGTCCTGAGGGTGTTAAGGGATTAAAGGGGAGCACTGAGACTCCCCAGGCCGCAGGGGGGCTCTCTGGGGGAGCTGGTGGTCTCAGGTCGGCGGCGAGCGGTCCCGGTGCCCGCCGCGAAGGGGAAGGGCCGGCTGTGCCCGGGGGCTCGTGCCCTCGGCTTCAGCCCACAAGGAGCACAGAGCGCGGCTGGTGGGCCCAGCGGGGCCGCCGGAGATGCCTCTCGTCATGGGACCCCGACGTCGGAAGACAAAGCCGCTGAATGAAACCCGGGTTAAATTGGCTCGCCTGGTGGCTGCCAGTGACCCCACACCGTGGGCTTCCTCCCAGATGTCCCGGCTCTGGTAGGCGGTCAGCGCGGGCACAGGCTCCCGGCCGGAAGGGGGTCGGGGGGCTTGGGGGCCGTGAGGGTTACTTCCAGGTCCTGTGTGCGGGGCTGGTCCTAAGAGGCTGGGGAGGACCAGGGCCTGGGGCTGGTCTGCTGTCCACCCCCGCACCACTCTGGGTTCTCAGCAGGTGCTGGTGCTGAGGGGATCGCCCCCTCTTTGAGAAGGCTCTCCTGTTATTCTTTGGTTCGTCTTCCATGTCCTCTCATGGACCTCCCCCTTCCCCAGTCATGCTCTCTGTCCCTTGTCCCTCAGCCTACCGTGATTTTGTTTACGGCCTTACTTTTGCGTGGAAACTCCTGCGTTTCCTAGAGGCCACTTGTAGTCATACCCCTTGTGCCTGTCACTGAGTGGACATTGGGTAAACACATCCTGATGGGCTGAAGGGATGCCCATTTTACAGATGAGAAGACAGAGGCACTGTAGGTTAAAGGGGGTGCCCAAACCAGGATCCGAACACGTTATCTACTGCCCTGTCTAGAAGATAATACTTGTGAGCATTCCCCGTTGAGCTAGAGCTTTGGTTCAAATTCAAGAGAATTGGGAGCTTGGACAGGTTTCTTTGACTTGAGCCAGTAGGGGTGACACTGGTTAACTACCTCCTGGGGTCGGGGGCCTGCCCCGGGACTGAAAGATGCAGGTGTGACCTGAACGACCTGGTCAGCTGGCTGAACTTGGGTTTGAGAACTGCCCTCAGGCGCTCAGCACTCAGATGCAAGCAGATGTCGAAGCCGTGTTCCTGCCTCCGCAGAGCCAGGCACCCTGAAAAGGCCTGACCCGCATGAGGTGGGGTGGAACCTCGGCTCTGCTTTGACTATCCCGCTAAGGCTGGGCGCCGGTCCTTCTGCGGGGTCTCACTTCCTGTCTGGCCCTGGAGTGGGGAAGGCTTGAGAAACAGCCTAGACTCAGCTCCATGGAAACGGCTGGGCCCACCCACCAGAGCCTTAAAGGGACAGTCCTCCTGGGGCGGGGCTTGTCCAGGTGATTCCCAGCGCTGAGTGAGTGATGGACCGGCCCGGCGACCCTGGCATCAGGGTTTGAGTCCGCGGAGTCTGTCACCAGATGCCACAGTCCTTTTCCATTCCCCTAAGGGCCTCCCTATGCCCTCCCACCCTGCACCACCTCCCAGTGCCCAATCCCATTGCTGGACCATTCAGGACCTCACTCCCTAATTCTTTTGAACTTGCTGCTTGGTCTACGCCTTTGTTGTCAAACTGGGTAACAGGAGCCTAGACTGACTGTGAAAGTTCCATGAAGTCCTGTTGGTTGGGGGTGGTCCATTCAGATCAGATCCGTGAGTGATGCCGACATCCCCAGGGTGAAGGTGAATTGTAGAGGGCACAGCTGGTTAAGTTCAACACACGCTGTTGGCCCAACTGAGCAGCTTCTGTGGGTGGGGCTGGCTTTGGCCTCCCTGGAGTCGGGGCCTCTGGGAGAACAAGTGGATGCCTTTCCAGGCTCCTTCAGGAAGGGCTGTCCAGCCTACTGGGCCTCACCTTGTGTGTGGAAGTCGCTCAGTCGTGTCTGACTCTTTGTGACCCCATGGACTATACAGTCCATGGAATTCTCCAGGCCAGAATACTGGAGTGAGTAGCCTTTCCCTTCTCCAGGGGATCTTCCCAACCCAGGGATTGAACCCAGGTCTCCCACATTGCAGGCAGATTGTTTACCCGCTGAGCCACAAGGGAAGTCCAAGAATACTGGAGTGGGTAGCCTATCTCTTCACCAGTGGATATTCCCAACCCAGGAATCGAACCGGGGTCTCCAGCATTGCAGGCAGCTTCTTTACCAACTGAGCTATCAGGGAAGCCTGGGCCTCACCTTGCTCACCTCTAAAGTGGGCCCTCTCACTGGTCCAGGATTTGAGGTCCCGGCTTGGGATACTCAGGAATCTATGAACCGTAACTTGCAGTTACTCATTCTCAGGGTTTAGTTCCTGTTCCCTGCCCACCCCCCAAACCCCGACCCCCGCAAAAGCCCTCCCATCCCCAAGCTGCACCAGGGCACTGAAGGTGCCTCGGGTCTGCCTTCTAGGGCTTTGCCTCTGAAGTCCTTCCTGGGCTCCAGCTGGGGCTGTAATCCTTCCATTAGCCTTTGGCAGGAGACAGACCCGCGGCTGTGGGCAGAGCAGGCTTGGGCTTCTCGGCCTGCGGGAGGATGGGCCAAGACAAACAGGAAGTCCGCCAATCCTGCAGGAATTTGTGCTATGCCCTCAGGGAGATGGACGGCCAGCGGGGCTGATAACCCTGTTTCTCCTCTGTCTCTTGGGTACTCCCAGTTCAGTTCAGTAGCTCAGTTGTGTCCGACTCTTTGTGACCCCATGGACTGCAGCACGCCAGGCGTCCCTGTCCATCACTAACTCCCGGAGCTTGCTCAAACTCATGTCCATCGAGTTGGTGATGCCATCTTGGGTACTTTACATGCACATATTCCATTGTAAGTTTACTGCAACCCCTGAGGCATGCCTATGTGCCTGTTGACCGGTGGAGAAGCTGCTGCTCAGAAAGGTGGGGTGACTTGTCTGAGGATCCCCAGCTGGGACTAAAACTTGGAATTTCATCTCTCTAAAATCCAGACTGTCTGTGTGACTTTACTGGATCAAATCCTCGTTTCGCTGAAACTTGTGATCCAATTGGGAGTGTGTCATTTGGTATCATTTTAAGTGTTTAATTTTGCTTTTTATTCACTCCAGTTAAATGATGGTGTTTCATGGTCTCAGCATAAAGAGAGAATAGCTTCTTTCCCCCTCAATCATGCCTTTTCTTTAGCATAAAAATGGAATTCTTTATTAGAATGGCTGGCACGCTATTTAAAGAAACAGAACAACACAGCAGGACTAAAAAAAAGAAATGCTGATGTGCAATCTCTGGACACAGGCTGCCTGGATTCAAATAACCTGGTTCCACCACTGATGAGCTGTGTGTCCTTGAGCAAACCCACTTAACTGTTCTGTGCCTCAGTTTCCTCATCTACTACGTGGATGAGTTGCTGTTACTAAGCTTAAGTAAATTTAATGACTTAACATGTTATTGACCAGAGGCGTGTGAATATGTCTTTTGTTGTGTGTGTGTGTGTGTGCTCAGTCACTAAATTGTGTCTGACTCTTTGCAGCCTCATGGACTGCAGCCCGCCAGGCTCCTCTATCCATGGGATTCTCCAGGCAAGAATACTGGAGTGGGTTGCCATTTCCTACTCCAGGGGATATTCCCTCCTCCAGGGGATCTTCCAGGAATGGAACCCACGTCTTCTGCGTTGGCAGGCGGATAATTTATCGCTGAGCCACCTGTCCTTTGCTACCTGAACGTTATTATCAATATCGTTTACATAACAAATAGCCAGCCGCAGGCATTAGTTTCTGCAAAAATTAATGCAGATATTAGTAAGTTAATATCATAAAGTTCTTATAATAGCATTTGCCATTTAGTTTATTTAATATGGTAGAGTGGATAAATATAATGTGGAATGGTCCTCGTCCATAATATCGGTAGTAGCCTCCTTGGTCCCTCAAACCCCCAGGGCAGGATTTGTTCTGGGGATTCCTGATGCGGAGTTAGGCGCTGATGAATGGGCCCAGCAACCTTGGAGTCAGGATTTGGGCCTGAGGAGTCTGCTGTCAGATCTCACAATCCTCTTCTTTCCCCCTAAGAATTCCCCTCCACCTCCTCCCACTTTTACCACAGAGGCAACAATTTTAACATCATTTTGGTACCTATCTTTCTGAACCACAAGTCGGCAAACCACAGCCTAGAATCTGAGGGCCAAATTCTGTCCCCTGCCTGGTTTTGTGAATAAAGTTTTATTTGTTTACATACATGCATCCAGTCTAGGGCTCATTTCCAGAGTTGAATAGTTGTGACCTTGTGGTTCACAGAGCCCAAAATGTTTACTGTCTAGTGCTTGACAGAAGGCTGACCTCTGCTCTAGACTATTTCCTATCATTATGTATTTTTATATATTTATATTATTATAAAAAATAATAAATGGAATTATACTGTAGGCATTTGTTTAGCAGTTTGCTTTTCTTCTCTTCACGTTAAATCAAGAACCTCCTTCTCTGTACATGCAGACCAGCTTGCTGCTAGTAGTATTTCAGAGTTTGGCCATCCCATAATTTATTAACCAATCTCTATGATATCATTTAGTTTATCTCCTGTAGTCTATTGCAAGAAGTGCTGCAGTGAATGTTTTGTGCTTATGTGTGAAATTCCTAGATACCAAGACATAGAATATCTGGGTCAAAGCGCAGATACAGTTAAGAGTTTGATGGAGACACTCAAATCCTCTTTCTGAAAGACCAGTTTATACTGCCTCCAGCATTTCCTGCAAGCACTCATTTCCCCATATTGTCTCCACAGTTGAGTGTTGAATCTTTCCAAGTTAACTTTTTTTTTTTTACTTTCAAGATCCCAGTTCCCAGACGAGGGATTGAACCTGGGCCAGAGCAGTGAAAGCCCCAAGTCCTAATCATTAGGCCACCAGGGAACTCCTTCCAAATTAATTTTGAATTTACCATTCAAAGTTGAATTTATAGTTCTATTAAAAGTCCAGAGGGATTTTTGGAAACGGATCAGAAGTACTTTAGTTTAGCTGAAAGAATTCCCAGCTGAGATTAGCTAAGGAAATTTTGAAATAAAAGACTTTAATTAAAAGTTAGGTGTTGGCACATACAATGAAACAGGATAGATATTCCATAAAATATACATGATATTCTATCAGAAAATAGCACAAATGATGGAAGGGATGGGTTAGTCAATAAGTGGTGTGGGGAAAGTTGAATATTTGGGGAGAAAATTGTTAGAGCATCATTTCATGCTCCGAGATATATTGAGACCTTAAAAAGTTAAATGTAGACACTTCCCTGGTGGTCCAGTGACTAAGACTCTGAGCTCCCAATAAAGGGGCCTGGGTTTGATCCCTGGTCAGGGTCCAGTAGTTCAGTGGTCATGTATGGATGTGAGAAAAGTGAAAGTGAAAGTCGCTCAGTCGTGTCCGACCCTTTTGACCCCATGGACTATACAGTCCATGGAAATCTCTAGGCAGAATCCTGGAGTGGGTAGCCTTTCCCTTCTCCAGGGGATCTTCCCAACCCAAGGATCAAACCCAGGCCTCCTGCATTCCAGGCAGATTTCTACCAGCTGAGCCATAAGGGAAGCCAATGGATGTGAGAGTTGGACCATAAAGAAAGCTCAGCGCTGAAGAATTGATGCTTTTGAACTGTGGTGTTGGAGAAGACTCTTGAGAATTCCTTGGGCTGCAAGGAGATCCAACCAGTCCATCCTAAAGGAAATCAGTCCTGAGTATTCATTGGATGGACTGATGCTGAAGCTGAAGCTCCAAAACTTTGGCCACCTGATGTGAAGAACTGACTCATTGGAAAAGACCACAATGCTGGGAAAGATTGAAGGCAGGAGGAGAAGGGGGCAACAGAGGATGAGATGGTTGGATGGCATCACCGACTCAATGGATTTGAGTTTGAGCAAGCTCCGGGGATTGGTGAAGGACAGGGAAGCCTGGCGTGCTGCAGTCCATGGGGTCACAAAATGTCACACACAACTGAGTGACTGAACAATCACAACAGGGAACTAGATCCACATGCCACAACTAAAGGTCCTACCTGCTGCAGCTAAGACCCAGTGCAGCCAAATGAGTAAAAATAAGAGTAACAATAAATATTAGAACCATTTGAAAAAAAAAAAATTAGAAACATTTGAGGCACTTCCTTGGTGCTCCAGTGGCTAAGACTGCATGTTCCCAATGTAGAGGGCCCACGTTCATTCCCTGGTCAGGAACTAGATCCCACATGCTGCAGCTAAGACCTGGTACAGTCAAATAAATATTAAAAAATGAAAATATTTGAATAAGTAGTTAATATTTAATAATTTTAGAAAGTTAAATGTAAAACATAAACAAGGAAAACATTCATGAATATTTAACCTTATAAGCATAAAAATGGGCAATATTTTTATTACAAATAAAAGATTGATTATAGCATAAATTTAAACTTTTGTTCATCACCAATATAAACAAATCGAAAAGAAAATGGGACTGTGACAAGTAATACACCAAAAAGGAAAAATAAAGAGATACGAACAGAGAATTCAGAGGCAGAAATACAAATGACCAATCAATATATGAATAGGAAGTTCAACCTTTGTGAAATTCACATTTTAAAAAGAAATACTGTGCTTTGGGTACAATTTTTTTCCCCTTGCCCCTGGCTGTGCTGTTTGCCTTGTAGAATTTTAGCTCCCTAACCCAGGATCGAACCCAGACTCTTAGCAGTGAGACCATGGAGTCCTAACCTCTGGACTGCCAGGGAATTCCCTTGGATACAGTTTTGGAAACATAAGTGGATACAACTCAGTGCTGGGAAATCCAGGCTGATGTACATTCATACATGCTGCTCCTGAGGGCAAACTTCCAATATTCCAAAAAATAAGTTTGCCATCTATATCAAGATCTTTAAAAATGGCCCTAGCTTTTGATTCTGTGGGCTTCCCTTGAGGCTCAGATGGTAAAGCGTCTGCCTGCAATGTGGGAGACCCAGGTTCAATCCCCGGGTCGGGAAGATCCTCTGGAGAAGGAAATGGCCACCAACTCCAGTACTCTTGCCTGGAAAATTCCATAGATGGAGGAACCTGGTAGGCTACAGTCCGTGGGGTCGCAAAGAGTCGGACACGACTGAGTCGCTTCACTTTCACTTTGATCCTGTAATTCCACTTCTAAACATTTACCCCAAGAGGGAAAAAAAATCAGAATTGTGGCAACTCCTTCTTAGGCAATAGTATCAAGTCTAGTGTTACTTGGAACAGAAGGCACAAAGAAATAACATAAAAACCTAGTCTAGATAGGGGACTGATTAAATGCATCTTATTAGTTAAATCAGGTAGAAAATTTTGAAGCCTTTGTAAAGTATGCTCTTGAAGACTATTTCAAGAAATGAGGAAATGCGCATAATATAATGGGAAATACACACAGCATGATCTTAATTTGGCTAGAACAGTGCCTGGCAGCTGATGTGAGCTACTATCATTATTAATGATAATGTCAAACCCCCAAATGAGCATTCATTCCTGCCTCAGCTGCACACGCGTGTGTTCCCAAGGCTCCTTGCCTGGCCCACCCTCTGTGAGCCGGTTGGGGAAGGCTGTGGGGGTAGCCCCGGCTCCTCCGCCCTGGGCCGGTCCCCCCAGACCAAGCGGGGGCTCTGTTTCCGGCTGAGCACTGCCATCTAGCGGCTCCTGGCCCACAGTGCAGCTGTCCTTGCAGCTCTCCCACCCAACAACGGGGCTCCGGAGTCTTCCTTGTCTGCTGGGGGCGCTGCTCGTTCAGCGCTGGAACAGACCCTGCAAGACGCCTTATGTCAAGATCTTTACAGAGATCCTTTGGGCCCATGTTTCTTAAACTGTGGTCCTTGAACCTGCATTGCTGGCCGCTGCTGGGAGACTTAATAGTAAAGATTCAGGGTACATCCCAACTTCCCTGAATCAGAACTTTGCTGGCGGTGGGGAGGGCAAGGTTGCTGAAAATCTCGAATTTTAACTTGCTCCCTGGGTGATTCTGATATACATTGGTGTTTGAGAGCCATTGATCCAGACCTCTAATATTTTATAATTTAATGGGAGTGGGAGGCTTGGCATAGAGCCTTAAGCCTTTTCCCTAGTAACCTATATCTAGATCTGTTTTAGGAGGTGCCTTGACTCCAATGTAAGATTTTTTTTTTTTAAAGAGCAGTTTTAGGGACTTCCCTGGTGGTCCAGTGGGTAAGACTTCACGTTCCCAATGCAGCGGGCCTGGGTTCGATGCCTGGTCAGGGAATCTGATCCTGAATGAGCGACTATGAGTTCAGATGCCATAAGTAAACCTCCTGCGTGCGACAGCTAAGACCTGTGCAACAAAATAAATTAATAAGTAAGCTAAATAGGACAAAAAAAGAAAGCAGTTTTAAGTTCAAAGCAAAATTGAGAGGAGGTACAGGGGTTTCTCATATACCTTGCACCCCCATCCCCTACCAGAGCCTTTCCTATTATCAGCATCCCCCCCAGAAGGGCACATGTGATGAGCTTATCCTGACACATCCTAAATCACCTGAAGTCTATATCAAGGCTCATCTGGTGGTGTGCATGCTGTGGGTTTGGACATAGTATTAATATAATCCCTTGGATCCATCATTATGGTATCACACACAATGTTTTGCTGCCCCCTTCCCCAAACCCCCCATGCTCCACTATTCATTCTTTTCCCCTGACCCCAACCCCAACCCCAACCCCTGGGAACCACTGATCTTACTGTGACTCTTCTGTTGATTTTTCTAAAATGTCATACCCTTAGACTCATCTCACTACATACTCATTTTATGTAGTGTGTAAACTACATAGCTTTTTCACACTGGCTCCTTTCACCTAATAATGTGCATTTAAGATGTCTCCATTCTTTTCATGGTTTGATAGCTCATTTCTTTTTAGCGCTGAATAATATTCTGTTGTCTGAATGTACCACGGCTTATGAATAAAGCTACTATAAACATCCACATACAGGTTTTTTGTGGGGACTAAAGTGTTCAACTCCTTTGGGTATACACCAAGGAGCGAGCTTGCTGGATCCTATGGTAAGAATGTGTTTAGTTTTGTAAGAAACCAGCAGACTGGGACTTCCCTGGTGGTCCAGTGGCTAAGACTCCACGCTCCCGATGCAGGGGCCTGGGTTCCATCCTTGGTCAGGGAACTAGATCCCACAGGCTGCAGCTAAGACCTGGTGCAGCCAAATAAGTAAATAAATAAGTAAAATATTAAAGAAAACCACCAGACTGTCTTCCAAAGTAGCTGGACCATTTTGCATTCCCACCAACAATGCCTGAGAGTTCCTGTTGCTCCATGTCCTCCCTAGCACTTGATGATGCTGTTTCAGATCTTGGCCTTTTGAATAAGCACGTAATGCTATTCACTGTTGTTGTAATTTGCATTTCCCTGAAAACATATGATGCAGAGCATGTTTTCATATGCTTATTTACCATCTGTGTATCTTCTTGGGTGAGGTGTCTTTTAAGGTCTTTGACCCATTTTTAAATCAGGTTGTTTATTCCCTTATTGTTGAGTTTTAAGAGTTCTTGGTATATTTCAGGTGATGGACCTATATCAGATGTGTCATTTGCCAATATCTTCTTCCAGTCTGTAGCTTGTCTTCATATTCTCTTGACATTGTCTTTCATAGAGCAGAATTAAAAAAAAAATTTTTAGTGAAGTCTAGCTCATCAAGTATTTCTTAAATGGATTGTGCCTTTGGTGTTATATTTAAAAAGTCATCACTATGTCCAGTGTCATGTACTTAGGTTTTCTCCTGTGTTATTTTCTAGGAGTTTTATAGTTTCATATTTTACATTTAGGGGTGTAATCCATTTTGGGTTAATTTCTGTGAAGGGTGTAAGATGCTACAGACATAGCCATGGTGAGCCCTGGAGAGGGAGAAGGCTGATCTGCTGCTCAAAGCCATCTGGGACATGAGTGGGGCTGGCTCATTTGCCCACATCCCCTGGAGAAGGGGAAAACCTATTTTTTTTTTTTTTTTTTTTTTTTTTTTTTTTAATTTTTTTATTAGTTGGAGGCTAATTACTTCACAGGGAAAACCTATTTTCTGTTTGTCTACTCAGTATTCTGTCACAGGTACAGTGGCACTCTGAAATATTTCTGGTTGATAAAATAGTGATTTGAGTATAATAGAGTAAAATTCTAAAAACACTGTTTTTGTATAATTTTTCTCTTCTGAGCAACATAATAAAGTTAGTAACTAATACCATACCATTGCCAAGTACATGAGAAAAAGTGTCACAAAATAGCATTTTGCAAATTCTAGCTCATCACCTATTAAGGCTGTGACCTTGGTCAAGTTACTAACTTCTGAGCTTTTTCCTCTGTGAAAGAGGATTAACAATAGTATCTTAGCTGTGGTAAAGACTGCTCATTTTCCCCCAAGATGCTATCTCCCCTGCATTTTAGCTAGGGCTGTGCCAAATGAGGGGCTCCCTTGGCAGCTCAGTGATAAAGAATCCACCTGCCACTGCAGGAGACAAAGGTTTGATCCCTGGGTTGGGAAGATCCCCAGGAGAAGGGAATGGCTACCCACTCCAGTATTCTTGCCTGGGAAATCCCAAGGACAGAATCTGATGGGCTACAGTCCGTGGGGTTGAAAAGAGTCAGACACTTATTGACTAAACAAACAACAGTGATGCCAAATGAAGACTACTTTCCCCAGCTTCCTTTGCTGCTATGTGTAGTCATGTGACTGACTTCTGGCCAATAGGGCGTAGATAAAAATGATGTGGGGAATTCTGGGCGGGGCTGTTGCCCCTCTCCACCCCTTTTCTCCTTACCCTGAGCTGGAGTGCAGGTGTAATGGCTGGAGATGGAGCAGCCATCTGGAACGTGAGATCGTTTTAGGAATGGAGAATGACGGTCATGCCCAGTAGATGGACAAGACAGAAGAAAGTTGTCTTTCTGACAGTGTGGAATTGCCACGTCAGCCCTGGACTACTTCATCACAGATTTGTACATCACAGAAAAGTAAGTGTTAGTGATAGTTGCTTAGTTATAGTGTCAGACTCTTTGTGATCCCATGAACTGTAGCCCGCCAGGCTCCTCTGTCCATGGGATTTTTCAGGCAAGAATACTGGAGTGGGTTGCCATTTCCTTCTCTAGGGGATCTTCCTGACTCACGGATCAAACCTGGGTCTCCTGCATTGCAGGCAGATTCTAACTTCTATCTTATTTAGGTCATTGACATTTTGGATCTCTGTTACTTGTAACTGAACTTAGCCTTAACAAATGCATGACCATGTAGAGTTCTTGGAGAGATTAAATGAGTTATTATGTACAACTTGCCTATTGCAAGAGCTAGCACATTACCAACACTCAGTAACTGTTAGCTTCTTATTGTAGATTCTCTAACTTCTAACTGTAATAGCAGTCCCTTAGGCCCAGCAAGAGCTCTCGAGGGGAAAATCCTTCTGGAAAGAAACATGATCAAGACTGTGTTAGTTCCAAACAATAAACAGTATCTGGGAATTCCCTGACAGTCCAGGGGTTAGGACACCATACTTTCACTATTGTTCTTGATCCTGGGTCAGGGATCTAAGATCCACCAAAAAACCCCAAAACCAAACAACAGTATCATCATAAACAACGGATTCAACTAGAAATGATTTCAGTTGAGCTCTTCTATTTACCTGTTCTAGCTGACAAAGCTCAGCTTTACCATTTTGCATGGCACTTTAGTTGGAAGAGAAGTCATACATTCTTTGAAATAGCTGTGTTTACAAGCACATAGCTCAATTGTTCCCACATTTGAAACCCAGCCTTTCAAAACAATTTAGATGCATTCTTCTGCTTGGCTTTCTCTGTTTTAGACAACATGTTGGAATGCTTTCCCGGAGTCAGTGACCCCGTGTCAACTTTGTCCTTTGTAACCTATGGATGGCCTATGTATCAAATATTCAGTGTTAGCTACTCCTGTGTCCAATGAGAATTTGTTTGACTTAGTTGTTTCTGAGATTCCCGTTTGGCTCTCGCATTCTTTGATTCTGCAAAATAGTGATAAGAGAGTTCCAGAAAAACATCTGTTTCTGCTTTATTGACTATGCCAAAGCCTTTGACTGTGTGGATCATAATAAACTGTGGAAAATTCTGAAAGAGATGGGAATATCAGACCACCTGACCTGCCTCTTGAGAAACCTGTATGCAGGTCAGGAAGCAACAGTTAGAACTGGCATGGAACAACAGATTGGTTCCAAATAGGAAAAGGAGTTACGTCAAGGCTGTATTTAGTCACCCTGCTTATTTAACTTATATGCAGACTACATCGTGAGAAACACTGGGCTGGAGGAAGCACAAGCTGGAATCAAGATTTCGGGGAAAAATATCAATAACCTCAGATGTGCAGATGACACCACCCTTATGGCAAAAAGTGAAGAACTAAAGAGTTTCTTGATGAAAGAGGACAGTGAAAAAGTTGACTTAAAGCTCAACATTCAGAAAACTAAGATCATGGCATTCGGTCCCATCACTTCATGGCAAATAGATGGGGAAACTGTGGAAACAGTGGCTGATTTTCTTTTTCTGGGCTCCAAAATCGCTGCAGATGATGACTGCAGCCATGAAATTAAAAGATGCTTACTCCTTGGAAGGAAAGTTATGACCAACCTAGACAGCATATTAAAAAGCAGAGATATTACTTTGCTGACAAAGGTCCATCTAGTCAAGGCTATGGTTTTTCCAGTAGTCATGTATGGATGTGAGAGTTGGACTGTGAAGAAAGCTGAGCGCCGAAAAATTGATGCTTTTGAACTGTGGTGTTGGAGAAGACTCTTGAGAGTCCCTTGGACTGCAAGGAGATCCAGCCAGTCCATCCTAAAGGAGATCAGTCCTGGGTGTTCATTGGAAGGACTGATGCTGAAGCTGAAACTCCAATACTTTGGCCACGTCATGCAAAGAGTTGACTCATTGGAAAAGACCCTGATGCTGGGAGGGATTGGGGGCAGGAGGAGAAGGGGACAACAGAGGATGAGATGGTTCGATGGCATCACCGACTCGATGGACATGAATTTGAGTAAACTTCGGGAGTTTGTGATGGACAGGGAGGCCTGGCGTGCTGCGATTCATGGGATCGCAGAGTCAGACATGACTGAGCAACTGAACTGAACTGAACTGAAGGAATCCCAAGGGAAAAAGCACAAGGACAGGAAAATTTTACTTATTTATTTAACTGCACTGTGTCTTTCTTGTAGTGAGCGGGCTTTCTCTGGTTGTGGTGAGTGGGGGCTTTCTCTGGTTGCAGTGAGCAGGCTTTCTCTGGTTGCAGTTAGCGGGCTTTCTCTGGTTGCAATGAGCGGGGGCTTGCTCTGGTTGTGATGCCTGGGCTTCTCATCGCGGTGGCCTCTTGTTGCAGAGCATGGGCTCTAGAGCACGTGGACTCAGTAGTAATAGCCCAGAGGCTTAGTTGCCCCAAGGCATATGGAATCTTCTCAGATCGGGGACTGAACCCATGTTCCCTATATTGGCAGGTGCATTTTAAAAAACTTTTCAATTTTTCATTTATTTTTATTAGTTGGAGGCTAATTACTTTACAATATTGTAGTGGTATTTGTCATACATTGACATGAATCAGCCATGGATTTACATGTGTTCCCCATCCCGATCCCCCCTCCCACCTCCCTCTCTACCCGATCCCCGGTGGATTCTTAACCACTGGGTCACGGAGTTCAAGGAGAGTAAAATTGAAGAATGAAAATTGTTACAAGGTTTGTTATCAATGGATGAGAGGAGAGAAAAGATAAATATCAAGATGGTTGCTCTTTAATGCAAAAAAAAAAAACCCCTCAAAATTAACAATATTGACTTACTAAATATAAATAAATATGAATTTTGATATAACATTTAGGGGGGAGATAGAGCCTATTACTACTCTTTTGTCATTGTTGTTCTGCCGCTCAGTCGTGTCCGATTCTTTGCAGCCCCTGGACTGCAACACAACAGGTTTCCCTGTCCTTCAGTGTCTCCTGGAGTTTGCTCAAACTCATGTCCATTGAGTTGGTGATGCCATCTAACTATCTACTCTACAGTGTTACTATTCTCTACTTTACTACAGTTACTACTTTACACTGATACAATAAAAAAATTAAATACTAACTTTTTAGTATTTAAAAAATTTTAGAAATTAAATACTAATATTTTTATAATGGCATAAAGCAGTATTTTATATGTTAACTCAATTTTACAGAAAGAGAAAATATTTCATGTAGAACTGTAATGAAACTGCTGTATAGTTTCATTTCATTTCAATTTAAAAAAGGGTTGGTTGTACTTTAACAGCTCATCAATTGTTTGGTAGGCAAATTTGAAGCTATTTTCTCTGTAGAAAATAGTAAAATGATAACATTTCTCAAGCTAGACACAACAGGTTCATTTAAACTAAAGGATAGCTGATACGTATAAACATGGATTGAGTTCTGGGGTCCAGAAGAAAATTTAGCTTCATTTATTGAGATAATCATTCTTTTCTCAAAATTAAGTTGCGTGAAGTAACATTCCTATTCATCATCCCTCTTATTCTTGTTAAATTATGTCTGATTATTTTTCTTTAGGCCAATCTATGGATTTATCGGCCCTTCCCTGAAGGACAGGTACCAAATCCTTTTAATGTGCTTGATGAGGCAAGAATAAAATCTAATAAGTTATGATCTACAGGGTGCTTGTGATCAGACACCTTGCCATGAATCTTTTTAAAAAACATATTTATTTACATTTATTTATCTATTTGGCTGCTTGAGGTCTTAGTTGTAGCACCTGGGATCTTTATTTGTGGCATGCAAACTCTTAGTTGAGACGCGTGGAACCTAGTTCTCTGACTAGGGATCGAACCTGGGCCCCCTGCGTTTAGTGTGGAGTCTTAGCCACAGGACCACCAGGGAAATCCCCTTGTCAAAGAGTCCAGACGGCCCTCTTTCCAGGTGAGCAGGCCCATGGCAAGGAGCCTGCCCAGGTCCAGGGACAGAGCAAGATCCTGGCTTTGCCTGGGAGGCCCCACGGCCACCTGGTCGTGAAGGAAAACCACCGGCCGCCTGCCTGAACTGGAATCCGGCTGCTGTGGACCTCGGTAGCTTTGCGTCTTTGAGCAAGTCGCTTGGCCTCTCTGGCCGCCGTTTCCTCTTGTATAAAATAGCAATAGCGCCACCTAGTGGCTTATCTAGCTTACACGATGGCTGGGCGTGTGTGCGCGGTTAAGTCGCTTCAGTGGTGTCCAACTCTGTGACCCCTTGGGCTGTAGCCTGCCAGCCTCCTCTGTCCATGGGATTCTCCAGGCAAGAATACTGGAGTGGGTTGCCACGCCCTCCTCCAGTATATGATGCCTAGAGTGGGTCATTACAAAACCAAACACTCCTTCCCCCTACCTTTTTAGAGATACCTTTATTTGGATATAATTCACATCCCATGTAACTCAAGGACAATTCAATGTTTTTTGGCATATTCATTTTAAAAATTGTGGTAAAATATATATTGCACGAAATGCACCGTTTTCATCATTTTTAAGTGGCCTTAATGACATTGGTACCTCCTCTTTATGACAGAATGATCTTCTATGATGTCAACAATCATCATCTTCAGGGTCAAGTTTTCATCTTAAAGCAAGCAATTAATGACTAAATGAGAAGCATGTTTCATTTTTAAATATGTTATCTGAATTCAGGAAGATGTTTCACGTGGGAACAGAGTTTGCACTTACTCGAACAAAAATACGACATCTTGAGGATTTCTCTGTCTCCCTGTCCTAAACTGTTCACACAGGGGCTTCCCTGGTGGTCCAGTGGTTAAGGCTCTGAGCTCCCAATGTAGGGGCCTGGGTTCCATCTCTGGTCGGGGAACTAAGATCCCACGTTGCTGCTCCATGCGGCCGAAAACAAAAACAAGACGAAACAAAACTGTATACACAAATCAAAATGCCAGGATTTTAGGTGGTAACTCCAGCTCATTGTCCTCGTCACAGTCGCCCCTTGATGCATGGATGCTGCTTGCACCCGGGGATGCTAAGCACCAGAGTGGGTGACTTGACTAGTACCCGGCAAGGGTGATGCCCAGCATCTAGGAATTTACTCCCAAAACAAACTTGGGGAGCTGAGTCTGTGAGGCTCTGTGGCCAGGTGTTCTCAGAACGAACTGCTGTGTGGAACACAATGTTTATTAAGGGATAAGTAATAAAAAGGTGCTGATTTGAAGGTGATGTGTATATTATGAAAGTACGTGTGTGCTCAGTTGTGTCCGACTCCTTGTGACCCCTTGTACTGTAGACCCCCAGGCTCCTCCGTCCATGGGATTCTCCAGGGAAGAATACTGGAATGGGTTGCCATTTCCTCCTCCAGGGGATCTTCCCGACCCAGGGATTGAACCTGCGTCTCCTGCAATGGCAGGCAGATTCTTCCCTGCTGTGCTATCTGGGAAGCCCATATATTATGAAAACTCAGTGGTAAATTTTTTTTTTTTTTTTTGCCCGTCCTGTACAACTTGTGGAATCTTAGTTCCCTGACCAGGGATTGAACTTGTGTCTCCTGCTGTGGATGCTTGGAGTCCTAACCCCTGGACCACCAGGAAAGTCCCTGCAGCAACTGTTTAGAACTTAGACCAGTGGAATATACTTTTTGGGGGAGAGTATTTTGATGGTGAGGATAAAAAACAGCCCAACTTGTGGTTGATTTCATTCTTGGCTTCAGTTCTGTATTGATGAGATGGAGCCTTTTACTGACGGCTCCAGGGCGGCCGCTCCCACTGCCCCCTGGGCTGTGGATGATGATTAGAATTCAAATGTGAGAAGAACCCAGCACGTTCTCCAGCTCACCCTGCATCATAGGCTCTGAAACCCAACTGATGATCGATATGGGCCGATGCTCTCTTTCTGCTGACAGGTCTCCTCCTCCCACTTAGGAATTTTTCTAATCTTGGGTGTGGACCTCATTCAGGCATAAATCACTGTGTCTCTTCTGAAACTCTTCTCCAAGGGTCCAAGGAATACGGAATTGTCAGCAATCAAACTTCAATCCTAAAGGAAATCAGTCCTGAATATTCATTGGAAGGACTGATGCTGAAGCTGAAGCTCCGATACTTTGGCCCCCTGATGCAAAGAACTGACTCATTTGAAAAGACCCTGCTGCTGGGAAAGATTGAAGGCGGGAGGAGAAGGGGATGACAGAGGATAAGATGGTTGGATGGCATCATCGACTCAATGGACGTGTCTCTCAGGGAGACAGTGAAGGTCAAGGGAACCTGGCATGCTGCAGTCCGTGGGGTCACAAAGAGTGAGTCACACGGCTGAGTGACTGAAGGACAAAACTTCATGCTCTTTTTCTCTGCAATTTTCCGAGTAATCCATGTTGCTCTGAGCCTTCTGCTTTGGGGCTATCAGTGGAAGCTCATGTAAGATCCCCTTTTTATTAAAATCCTCAAAGTAAATTCCACCTCTGCCTGCTACAGACAGTAACGGAACCGCCGGGTATTTAAAGATGGGCTGGGGGTGATGCTGTGGGTGCATGGAGCTCCCGTGTCCCGGAGTGATTTAATACTGAATGAACACTGTCCTCTCAGCCCCTCCTCCCCGGTCCCAGAGCTGCGCCTTGCATCACGCTTGGGGTGCCAGGCGTCAGATTCGTGCTGACCTGCCTGCCATCCACGCCAGGGCCTGGGGGCCGATGCCCACGCCCCTATTCAGGGAGGAACACCTGAGGTTGAGTGAGCGTCCGGATCTCACACAAGCCCTCCGGCTACCACGTCCTTCTGGGCCCCACGTTTGGACCTCAGGACTCCCCTGAAATATGTCTTCGAGTGGGTGGGGGGGCCCAGTATCTCCCACTGGGAGGTACCACGCAGGCAGTTTGTCCAGGCCACACAGCTCAGGGCTTAACACAACAGGAATTCATTCTCTCACAGTTCTGGAAGCCAGAAAACCCAGATCGGGGTGTCCACAGGGTTGGTTCGTTTCGGGGTCTCTGACGGAGAATCCGTCCTTCAACTCACTCGCAGTGTCTGATGTTGGGGGGAGCCGGCCACCCGGGGTGCTCCTGGGCTGGTAGCAGTCTGGCTCCATTTCCTCCTCTGTCTTCACGTGGTTCTCTCCCTGGGTTCCTGTCCACATTTCCTTCTTCTTATAAAGAAACCAATCCTTGGGTTGAGGGGCACCGCCCTCCCCCAATCCGATATGACCCCACCTTTAACTATCGCATCGGTAAAGATGCTGTTTCCAAATAAGGTCAGATTCTGAGGTTCCAGGTGGACGTGAGGGCCCCCCTTCCTTCCTGATCCCCGCCTCACGACTTGGTGACCCATCAGGGCTAAGGGCCCGGATGAAGTTCCTTCTCAGAGGGGCCGTCCGAGTCCAGTGATGCTCAGGACCCAGGGCTGCAAACTGGAGGCCTGAGCGGGTGGGCTCTCCCCTGGGGAGGGAGAGGGTGGGAAAGGGAGAGGTCGGAGGAGGAAGATGGGGAGGGGGTTCGGGGTGGAGCCAGAGCCTAGCAGGGGAGATGGAGACAGTTTTTTGTGTGGCTCCTGCTTGCCATGAGAGAGAGAGAGAGAGGAGAGGGAACTTGGGTGGTACTTTGCTCATATCTGGAGCTGGGGTCCTGGGAAGAGTTTTGTCACGCTTAGCCCCAACCCCAGATCCATTCAATCATATCTGTCAGGGGGTGTGGCTGAGCTGGAGGCCCATCGGGCAGCAGCATCCCTCAGAGAGAGTGACCAGGGCAGGCTGCTCAGACACGTGACCTTGAAATACCCTTCCTAAAGACAAACACCCACCTCTGCATGACGCGGGATGGAGGGTGGGGCCCGGGGTGCGGGGCGATAACTCATGGAATGTGGAGGGACTTGGGCAGGGGAGTCGCGGCTGAAATACTGTCCTAGGGACCTGTCTCTGACAGCCTGCTTCTCTCCAATTACCCTGGTGACTGTGGTGATAAATCTCGTTCACCTAAGTCTGAGCGCCTGGCAGGCTGAGTATTAGGGCATCCATGTTGGACCCAGCTCTGGCCATTCGCAACCCTGGCCGCTGCGTGGACTTTCTGGGCCTTTTCCGCACTTTGCAATTCCACCTGTCCCTTTATTTTTTATTTAAAAAATATTTATTGTTTATTTGGCTGCCCCGGGTCTCAGCTGTGGCACTCAGGATCTTTAGTTGTGGCGTGTGAACTCTTAGTTGCAGCATGTGGGACCTAGTTCCCTGACCAGGGATTGAACCCAGGCCCCCTACCTTGGGAGCACGGAGTCTTAGCCACTGGACCGCCAGGGAAGTCCTTCCATAAACTACTTGTATGTTTCAAGGTTTCATTATTGCAGAGAATTGGCCTCTTGCATGGATTCCCAATCACGTGTTTGGAGACGCAGTCTAGGATGGAACTCCAGATTGTAGTCAGATGTTGGGTTCAAGGTCCTTCTCCACCAGGAGCTGAATGTCCTGCGAGCAAGTCCCCTGACCTCTGTGAGCCACAGAAATCTCATCTGCAATGTGGGAATCGATGTTAAGATTTGTGAGCTGGGAGGCAGCTTAGCAGAGTAGAATAAACGTGAGTTCTGGGGTCAGACAGACCTGTGTATGCACCCACCTCTTAGCGGTGTGGCCCTGGGTACCTGGAGTGGCCTCTCTGAGCTTCTTACCCGTAACATGTGGGGGAAATCAAGGCAGCCTCCAGGGCTGTCCTGGTATGGCTGAAATTCAACCTCTGTATGGTGCCGGATTAAATCTCAGAGACAGAATTCTGAGTGAAGAAGAAATAGCTTTATTGCTTTGCCAGTCAAAGGGGGCCACAGCTGGCTCATGCTCTCAAGACTGCGTGTCCTGCTCTGGAGGGGGTAGTAAGGAGTCTTATATGTTCAGGGTGTGATCAGCTGGTGGGCATGCTTCTGATTGGTTGGTGGTGAGGTAATCAGGAGTTAGCATCATCAACTTGCTGATTCCAACCTGTCTGAGGTCTACATGCTTGTGGGGAGCATGCAGTCAACTTCTTCCACCTGGTGGGGGTTTCAGTATCTGCAAAGCCGCTCAAGGAAATGGCTCCGAATATTCTCTGCAGTCCTTGAGGAGGTACTGAAGGTCCTTGACTTTGTTTATTGGCTGAAGTATTATTATTTTGTCTGGCTTGACTGTTCTCCTTTCTATGTTTTCTTACTTCTCTGATTAAATTTAATCTTTAAGTCAAGTTTTGCTACAGACAAAAAAGCAAGCAGGGGACTTGGGTGGAGTTTTCTTCTTGGAGGGCCTCTTAGGGTCCTGCTTGGTTATACTGGGGATTCAGAAGATCATGTCTGTAGAGTGCCTTGGGCAGAAATTGACACATAGCAGGTGTTCGCCTAAACCTGGTTCTCTCTTAACACTCCTTTCCTCCTAGTGTGCTGGGGATCGGCACACTTTTTCTGGAAAGGGACAGAGAATGAATATGGTAGGCTCTGTGGGCCATATAGTCTCTTTCATAACTGTCCAACTCTGCCACTATCCGATTCAACAGTGTGCACTTTGAGAGTTGAATTTCTGATCATTTTCTTATTTTATTTTTGGCTGGGCTGGGCCTTCATTGCTGTGCACGGCCTTTCTCTAGCTGCAGCGAGCAGTGGCTACTCTCTAGTTGCGGTGCATGGACTTACTTGCTCCGAGGCACGTGGACTCTTCCCGGACCAGGGATCGAACCCACGTCCCATGCTTTGGCAGGCAGGTTCTTAGCCGCTGGACCATCGGGGAAATCAGAATTTCTGATCATTTTCACATCACAAAATATTCTTTTGATTTTTTAAAAAACAAATTTAAGATATAAAAACCTTTGTTACTTATGGATTGCACAAAAACACAGCAGGCTGGATGTGGCCAGCTGGCTGTGCTTTGCCTACCCGTGTGTTAGTGAGTGTCTCCAAATGGTGTGTAGTTTCCTTTATATTCTCTGTGCTTCACTCAAGGCTGGACCCTTGCAGCCCCCAGTGAGATAAAATTGTGGGAAATGGCTGTGAATAGGTACGTGATCAGGCACGCATATTGCAGGTACTCAAGTCACATTTGGAAAGAATGAAGCCCCTTCAAGGGGAATTTGCATCCTACCGGAGGAGGCGCAAGGAAGTGGGAGCCGGAGTGTGGGTACCAGAGACCCTTGGAAGTCTCTGTTAAATTCGGGTGTGCAGCCATTCCCAATTAAGCCAGCAGGGGGCGCAAGGGGACCGCTTTCCTCGGGTGTCTGAGCTGCGGGAAGCGGTACCGCTGAGGCCTGCCAGGAGATGGGAGATGCTCGGAGATGGGACTGGATGACCTCCGAGCATCTTTTCTGCCCGGTGCATCTCAAGCTCTTTCCAGAGGGAGACATTTAAAGATGAGCTGCCTGGAACTAGCTGGCAGCAGCCCCCTTTCCCTGGAGATGGAATAAAAGGAAAATCTTCCTCTTGTTGCGGGCGGCTGTCATCCTGGAGTCTCAGCGGGCTCCCTTTATCACTCCTTTCGGTTAGAACGGATGCGTTTACAGAGGAGTTAATGGCAAAAGAAGAAGTCAGGGCTCTTTTTATTAAAAGCCGCCTCATTAAGCACATGACAAACACTAGGCAGAAGGAAAATGGTTAAGACTGAGCTGGGACTGGGCACCAAGGACCTACAAATGACACTCTCTTGGCCTTGAAAACCTCAAAGAAAGCTTCGAGGCGAGACAGTATGACAGCCCCCGACGGCTGCCTGTGGTGTCCTGGTCGGTGGTGGTTCCATCTGTGAAGTTGGGATAGAGAAACATCACAGACTGGTCCATGGGGGAGGGCAGTGTTTCCAACCATGGACCTCGGACTAGCAGCATCACCTGGGAGCTTCTAAGAAATGCATATTCTGGGGCCCGGCCCCTGAATCAGACACTGGCGTTGGAGGCTGCAACTGGCCCCCAAGCAGCCCTCCAGGTGAGTGTGGTGCACGCCCCAGTATGAGAACCACTGGCGTCCTGTAGATGTTTTCAGCCTTGGCTGCGCTTTGGAATCTGACTTTATAAAGCCTACAAGTGGGGACCACAGCCCAGACTTTATAAAGCCTTCAAGTGGGGACCACAGCCCAGACCCATGACATCAGGCCCTCTAGGGTTGAAACCAGCACCTGTGGGTTTTTTAAAAACAATTTTGTTGAAGTGTAACTGACGCACAGGCTTCCAAGGTGGCGCTAGTGGTAAAGAACCCGCCTCCCAGTGCAGGAGACATAAGAGACGTGGGTTCGATCCCTGGGTCGGGAAGATTCCCGGGAGGAGGGCATGGCAACCCGCTCCAGTATTCTTGCCTGGAGAATCCCATGGACAGAGGAGCCTGGCGGGCTACAGTCCATGGGGTCACAAAGAGTTGGACACGACTGAGCAACTAAACAACAAACAACAGGGCATTATCCGTGCCTTACATATACCTCAGCCCTGAATGAGAGCTGAGGAAGTGAACATCTAAGAGGTTTACTTACTGGATCTTTTATCTCACAGTCTGGCTGGGGCCAGACTGGGGTGACCTTTTTCTTTTTCTTTTGTCTTAACCCAGGTCAGCCCTGGGTTAAGGGGGTCAGCCCTGTCTGTTTAAATTTAAAGGTCCCCTTGACCTTTAGGAATCTATCATGATACCAAAAAAAAAAAAAAAAAATTGGCAGCATGTTAAGGCTTCCCTGGTGGCTCAGTTGGTAAAGAATCCGCCTGCAATGTTGGAGACCTGGGTTCGATCCCTGGGTCAGGAAGATCCCCTGGAGAAGGGATAGGCTACCCACTCCAGTATTCTTGGGCTTCCTTTGTGGCTCAGCTGGTAAAGAATCTGCCTGCAATGTGGGAGACCTGGGTTCGATCCCTGGGTCAGGAAAATCCCCGGGAGAAGGGAAAGGCTACCCACTCCAGTATTCTGGTCTGGAGATTCCATGGACTACAGTCCAAGGGATCGCAAAGAGTCGGACACAACTGAGTGACTTTCACTTTCACTTAAGACATGTGTGCGTTGTGTGCGTGTGTGCTCAGTCATGTCTGACTCTCTGTGACCACATGGACTGCTGCCCACCGGGTTCCTCTGTCCATAGGATTTTTCCGTAGGATTTTTCCAGGCAAGAATACTGGATGTGGGATTTTCTCAGCCCAGGAATCGAACCCGAGTCTCCTGCGTCTCCTGCATTGTCAAATGGATTCTTTATACCACTGAGCCACCTGGGAAACAGGATATGTGCACAAAGATATTTACTGGCGCATTGCTTGCCTGCAAAAAAATTGGAAACATAACTTTTCCAATAATTGAATAATGGAATAAATTACGGCACATTCAATATTATGGAACATCACAAATCATTGAAAAGAAGCAGGTGGATCTATATGTATTGATCTGGAGAGAGATGTACTATATATTATTAAATGAAAAAGCAAATTGCTGATTTGTGCCTGGGACGTGATTCTTTTTTGTTTTTTTGAGGACCCCTGCTGGGGGCTAACTCAGAAATGAATTGTCCGAGGAGACACACGTGCTGACAGAGCAAGAGACTTTATTGGGAAGGGGCGCCCGGGAGGAGAGCAGGAGGGTCAGGGAATCCAGAACTGCTCTGCCTCGTGGCTCATAGTCTCAGGGTTTATGGAGATGGAGTTAGTTTCCAGGTTGTCTCTGACCAATCGCCTCGCTTGGCCTGTGGTCTGACTCAGGGTCCTTGCTGGTAGTGCATCTCTCAGCCAAGATAGGTTCCGGCGAGAAGGACTCTGGGAGGTTGGGAGGCAGGGAGGCGGGGAGGTTGGGAGGCAGGGAGGTTGGGAGGTTGGGAGGTTGGGAGGTTGGGTGGTTGGGAGGTTGGGAGGGTGGTCGTCTCCTCGCTCTTTTGGCCCCTCCTGACTTCTCCCGGTTAGTTTTTGGCTGCAACACCACGTTCTTTATTGAGACAACTCAGGCAGGTGGGCCTGGCCAAGGCAGATGGTTTCAATCAACAGTTCCTTAATACTACTGTTATTAATATATGTGTACTCATGTGTATGTGTGTCTGTATAAAGGAAAAACCAAGCATGAACCCATATATTCCAGGCTCTTGCATTGCTTTCTTTGTGGGATTAGAGATCGGGAGGAACCCATTCATTCATTCCTGTGCTCATTCATGTTTTCACTGAAATTGACAGGGTCTGCTGTGTGTCAGGCCCGGTAGCCCTGGGGATACGGCCGTGAGCACGGCAGACCGAATCGCCACGTTCCTGCAGCTGGAGTGGCCCCCCGTCCGGGTGCCTGCCCTGCATCACCCTGGTTTAGTGCTGCGGTTCTGTCCTCGCAGGGAACGAGGTCCTGAGCAAAGTAGAATGAGTGGTCACCCTCTGGAGCATGCATTTTACACTTATTAACATTTATTTATTTTATTTTTGGCAGGGCCGGGCTTTCTGTAGTTGCAGCGAGTGGGGGTTACCCTCTGGTTGTGGGGCACACATTTCTCTTGTTGTGAAGCATGGGCCCTAGAATACAGGCTCGGTGCTCACTTGTGGCCCACGGGCTTAGTTGCTCCGTGGTATGTGGGATCTTCCTGAATAGGGATCAAACCTATGTCCCCTGCATTGGCAGGCAGATTCTTTTTTATTTTTTTAAACTTTTTATTTGTATTCACAATGTTGTGATGGTTTCAGATGGACAGCAAAGAGACTCAGCCATCCATAAACACATATCCATTGTCTCCCAAACTCCCCTCCCATCCAGGCTGCCCCATAGCATTGAGCAGAGTTCTCTGTGCTATACAGTAGGTCCTTGTTGCTTATCCATTTTATTTATTTATTTTTTAAAAGCTTATTTTTTTGGCCTTCAAGTTAAATTTTATAAAAACAATCTTATTAAACACCAGGATAAAGAGTCAAAAAAAAAAAGCTCAAAAAAGATTAACCTCTACATTTCTCAAGAGATAAACCTTGCAAAACGTGAGGTTCCAGTGTGGATGTGCTTGCTCATCAAGTGGTGGCTCCGATGTTGTTTAGTTGCTAAGCTGTGTTTGACCCTTTCGCAATCCCATGCATTGTAGCCTGCCAGGCTCCTCTTTCCATGAGATCTCCCAGGCAAGAATACTGGAGTGGGTTGCCATTTCCTTCTCCAAAAAGCTTTTTTTTTTTTTTTTTTTAAAGCCTTTATTGTTACCATAGTCCTTTGTTTTATGTTTTTTTGGCTTTTTGACCCTGAGGCATATGGGAGCCTGGCTCCCCGAGCAGGGATCGAACCGGCACCCCCTGCATTGGAAGTGGAGTGAAAGTCACTCAGTCGTGTCCGACTCTTCAATCCCATGGACTGTACAGTCCAGGGAATTCTCCAGGCCACAATACTGGAGTGGGTAGCCTTTCCCTTCTCCAGGGGATCTTCCCAACCCAGGGATCAAACCCAGGTCTCCTGCACTGCAGGCGGATTCTTTACCAGCTGAGCCACAAGGGAAGCCCAGCATTGGAAGGTGAAGTTCTAAGCCCCGGACCACTAGGGAATGCCCTGGTTATCCATCTTAAATACAGCAGTGTGTCCATGAGGCAGGCAGATTCTTAACCACGGGACTGCCAGGGAAGTCCTGGAGCGTGCATGTGAGCTTGGGAAAGACAGATGAAGAGATATTACAGAATGATAGATATTTGGTGATAAAAAGACCTGCCTTGGAGGTCCTCCAACTTGCATGCAGTGAGAATTATCCTTCTGCCCAGGAGGGAGCCGAGGTCCCCCTTTATGTTCTGCCCGGTTGTCAGCGGTAGAAGGATGCTCTGAGCACCTCAACTGCCCCAGAGGGTCGTTGGCCCGCTCTGCATTTTGCTGAGTTGGCAGTGGGACCTCGTTTGTTAATTAAGAGTAGATGGTGAGCTGTCCTCGTGTTTTAATTAACCTAATGGCCTTCCCAGCACGACTCGGGTTCAGCTGTAGACATCACTGCAACTTTTAATGAAATGATGTGAAGGGCCGTTAGGGAGGCCCTTCCTGTCACTTGGCAGATAACCGCTTGGCAGTTGAGCCGGGGGAACACTTGGGATTTTGTTTTGAGGCACGGCGCTTAATCTTTTAGTCACTCTTTAGGGCTTGATGGCCTTTTCTGCCCTAAACCAATTTGCTCGGCTTTGAAAGCATGGCCAGGAGAAGACGTTTCACGGACTCGGAGGCTGGAGCAGACGCTCTTGCTGTCGTGCCCACGTCCCCTCAGTCCCAGGGCCTCCGACCTTTGAGCGCCTGTGACACCTGGGATCCTGCCTGGGGCTTTCCTCGCTGGCCCGGGCTTGGCTGCACCAGCCGGGCTGGGTATCTTACGAGCTGGATCGCGTTGAAGTCCCAGCCCCGTACCTGTGGCTGTGACCTCGTTAGGAAGCAGGGATTCTACAGGTGATCAAGTTAAGATGAGGTCATTAGGGTGGGCCCTCATCCGCTATATGATTTTTATTGATTGATGTTTGGCAGCCCTGGGTCTTATTTGCTTCATGGGACTGCTCGTTGCAGCGGCTTCTCTTGCTGGGGAGCACGGGCTCTAGGGCACGTGGGCTTCAGTATTCGCGGCTCACAGGCTTCATTGCTCCAAGGCATGTGGGATCTTCTCGGACCAGGGAACGAACCCATGTTCCCTGTCCTGGGAGGCAGATTCTCTACCACTGGACCACCCGGGAAGTCCCCAGGGTTTGCTTCTAAGACAGGGCTTGGCAAGTCGTGACTGCTGGCATGCACATGTGAACATGAGTGTGTATGTGTGTGTGTGCATATGTGTGCACATTGTGTCCTGTAAAGGCCTCGACTCACAGTTTCCACTCTGCAAGCAAAGTGACTTCCTGTCTGAGTTGAGCCCTCAGCCCCTGGCCCGGTGGACCGGCCATCATCTGTATCTGCAGGGTCCCCACCTTCTCCCTGCTGGGGTTGAGGCTTCTGTAAACCCAGACCCGATGAGATCACTGCTGAGCGCCATCACCTTTCAGGGCCGAGAGGATGCTCTAGTCCTGGGGTCTGGCTCATGCAGTTCAAGGTGGCCTCATCTTTCAGGTTCAGCTCTGTCTCGGCCACTGGAGGGGTCAACCTCAGCTGCTCCACCCTGTGCAGAGAGGCCAGCTGCCCTCCGAAGGGATCCCCCCCTTCTGAACTCCTTCCAGGAGCGGGAGGAAACCCAATCCACGCCCTGTGCCCCCTGGTGGGTGTCTTCCTTCAGGATGGAGCTGCGGATGACTGGCCTCGGGTCGGTGTGCGCCCAGAAAGATCCCTCCACAGGCCACTGCATGGCCCCGTGTCTCTCTCCTGTGACACATTCCTGGCATTCCTGGAATGGCAGGAATGCCACGGGGATTGGCATTCCTGGTGCGATCATGGCCCCTGGGGGACCCTGGGGCAGGAAGAAAGACCTTCTCCCTAGGCTACCAGGCATGACTCAGGGCCATGTGAATTTGAGAATTACATCATGCATACACATGTTCATGCATATGTAAAACATGCAAATAGATGAAAGCACTCTGACAACCTGAGATATACTGCGTGGTAAGTCGCTTGAGTCGTGTCCAACTCTTTGCGACCCCATGTTCTGGCATGCACCCCATGCACCCCATGTTCTGCAGCCCGCCAGGCACCTCTCTCCATGGGATTCTCCAGGCAAGAATACTGGAGCGGGTTGCCCTTTCCTCCTCCAGGGGATCTTCCCGATCCAGGGATCGAACCCGCGTTTCTTATGTCTCCTGCGTTGGCAGGTGGGTTCTTTACTACTAGTGCCTCCATGGGGTTGGCCAAAAAGTTCGTTCAGGCTTTTCTGCAAGATCTTACAAACTTTTTGGCCAACCCGGTATTTGGAGTGATCCATGAAATGTTTCCTTTCTCCTTGTCCCTCGATGATAATTTCTTTCTCAGACTATTATATAAATACGAATATAGATCTAGGCACAGATAGATATAAACATGTAGATATAGATAGATATCTATAGCTCAGATGTGGGCACCTCTCTATATATGTAGATACAGATTTGGATCAAGACACAGACATAAAGGTATAGACATATCTATGGGTATAAATAGATACGGCGAGTGTATTTTTGAATGCCATTGTGCTGTCTGGGTGGTTTCGTGACTTTCTCTTACCCCTCGACGATTGTCTAGAAAGTTTTCCAGACCGAGAACATGTCTACCCACCTCATTCTTTGCAACCAATCCCCTGTGAACTGGGAGTCAAGTCGCTCCCACTTCTCCCCCGGACAATGCTGCCACAAGGACACTTTAACAAACTCTTAGATCTTTACGTAGGAGGGATTCCTGGAGGGAGAATTCTTGAGTTCAAAGGGAAGCACGTTTCAAATTTGGGGAGTTGCTTTCCCCAATTGCCCTCCAAAAAGGTTGAACCAATTTCTGCTCCCAGAGTAATTGGATTTGAATATGAAAAAGGATGCCGACCTCCTTTTGTACTTAAGCTGGTGAAGTGGGCCAGATGCGTGACATGTAAATAGGTTAGGAGTAAGCAGGTCTGAACCAGCTTCCACTCAGCGATGCTTCATCATCTCTTTTTTAGTGTGTGTACCTGAAAGTAAAACCAAACTGTATTTCTTTCATGTGCTTT
Organism: Cervus elaphus; assembly: GCF_910594005.1. Lineage (NCBI taxonomy): Eukaryota > Metazoa > Chordata > Mammalia > Artiodactyla > Cervidae > Cervus > Cervus elaphus. The sequence goes on from NC_057824.1 coordinate 22,622,809, forward strand.
ATATTTTAACATTTGCCTGATAGATACAAGACTTTTCTTTCTACCATGGCAATTTTGGAATAAGGGGGGTTTTTCCTATATCAATCACAGGTGATCATAATGGAAGATGGGTCAAATCTTTACGTACTGATAATTCACAGTCAGGATATTTGGGCTTTTGATTTTGTTTTACCTGTAGGTTCAGCCCCCATAGAAAAGATCAACAGTTGACACTTATGCCTGGAGTTTTGAAAATGCGATGTGACCTTGAACGTTGGGGTTCAGGTTGTACAACTCCATTTCCTTCCTCATTTCATTCCTCCCAGGTTTTCCTGATGGAGAAAAATGATGCCTATATTGGGTGGATGTGAGAGGGGGTCTCTTTGGCTGTATCCTGGCTTCTGTCCTGTGCTGTGGTACTTGCAGATTATAGAACTGGTTGTTCTAAGTTGTGTGTGTGTGCCCACCATCAGAAGAAATGTCTCGGGCTCTTCAGAAATGGGTCAGACTTGGAGATGTTTAGGGGTGGATGGGAGAAGCCCTGACTCCAAGTGCATTGTTTCAGAGATCGTCTATTTATTATTATTATTTCTGGAGGCTGGTAGACTTGCAGGAAATTCTGCCAGAGGAGCTCAGAGGAGAAAGACGAGGTGCAGAACGGAAGAACAGACAAGTCCTGTGCTGAGGACCCGTGTGTTGTAAGGATTCAGGGGGCTGCTGTTAGATGTGCGGGCTCTAGAGCCCCACCTGGAGAGGTGGCCTCTGTCATCTGGGATGGGGCCTCAGAATCTGAAACTTACTTGGCTTTGGGCCTTGCGTTGGCCAAAGACATGTCAGCTAACATGGCTTGAGCGACGGTTTGCGCTGGGTTTGCTCTCTTGCACTTCCAGCATAGCTGTGAGAAACATGCCCTGGGTCACCGCTGGTCCCCGAGGAAGGAGGGACATGGAGAGGGTCACCTTAGGCCCTGGGGTCCTTGCAGGCCTGCACCTGGAGACAGAGCTGCTCCCGCGGAGTATGTGAATCGTCACTTACTGTTGTGTGCCTCTTGGGATGGTTTGTTACGCAGTCATAGCCGACAGATACCAAGTTTTTTTTTCTGTGTGCATTTCTCCTATGTTTCTCCCCACTATCACAGTTACTAAGAAAGAAGTGATGTGTGGGACTTCCCTGCTAGTCCAGTGGTTAAGAATCTGCCCTGCAATGCAAGGGGCGCAGGTTCAACCCCTGGTTGAGAATCAAAATCTAACATGCTGTGGAGAAACTAAGCCCGTGAGCCAAAACTACTGAGCCCATGAGCCTCAACTAGAGAGTCTGTGCCCTGCAGTGAAATATCCAGTATGACGCAATAAGATCCCATATGCTGCAGCTAAGACCCGACACAGTCAAATGAACAAATATTTAAACAGAAATTGAATTGATTCTTAAAAAAAAAAAGATGTGTACCTCTCCAAAATCTTCAACAGGCTGTGTGTTTAGAGTGGGCAGAAATCATATTTATCTTGCTCCCATCACCTAGAATTCTACCTGGCACATGGCAGGACCTCATAAAGCACGTACTGAATAATGAAAGATGAATGAATGAAAGGAAGCAAGGATAAATGCACTTAGGTTGCCCCGGTTCCTTGGCTGCCCTTGGATCCTTCCAATTACATTTCCTTTCTTTCTTTTTGAAAGATTACTCTAATTTTAGTAGGAGTTAATTTTTATGATCTGCCCGAATCAAGCATGAAAGGAAAGAAAAAAAAACCCCAAAGCTTAATGAACACATCCGAGCTCAGGGCTCAGTTGACTAAGCTCTCCCCTTCACCTTTGACTTACTTTCTGTTTGTAACAGTCCTGGGATGCGTGATTTCTTTCCCTTCACTGGGAGGATTTGAGGACCAGATATGCCCATGACACGTGGCCCGTCTACCAGCAGGGGGCGTGAAGGAGCCACGTCTGGTATCTCCAGCTCAGGGTCCAGGGTCTTCCTGCAGCCACCTCCCTCCTCAGTGGGTCCTGGCCCTTGCTAACCTGATGCTGGGGCCCCATCTCTGAGAACCTGTGCCAAGTGTTCGAGTCTGGTCCTCTCTCCGAGAATATGCCTTCATTCCCTGGGGTGCAGGAAGAATAAAGTGTTTTTTTTTTTTTTTTTTATGGTCAGGAAAACGTTAATGAAAAATGAACCATCAGTGAAATTAATTTCAAAGATTTATGCATTCCCCATGACTAACAAGCCTGCACCTGCTCATTTGACATCCTTTATCCGCTTCTCCCCCCGCCCCACTTCCCACCTTCTTAAAATTTTCATCCTTTCCTGAAGGCATCTGGAGGGTGCGTCGAGCAGTTAAATACACATACGACGGAATAGAGACACGGCTTGTTAATTAAAAAGGCTGCTCTGCTACTTCAGTTTGGAAGAGATGAACCAGGCTGAGCAGAGTTACCATCCAGGAGGTGCTGGTGGGGTTTTTATGCGCTGTGTAAAAGGCCCTGGTTTAATGGGACGAAAGGGGTGTTCATTAGCCTTTCCCGGAGCTCCTCTGCCTCCGGCCTGGTCCTGCGTGGGTCATCTCTCCCGTCCTCCCCTCCCTCGGCATCACGACAGACACCCTCGTTGGATAAACTCACAGAGAGAATCGCCTGTCTCCCTGGCTCCCCTTCCACATCCGTCCACTGTCCTCGGCTCCAGAATTCTTCTCTTCGTGCCACCAACCCCAAATCCCGCCATTATTTCCTTGCGGCTTGGCTGGACGGAGACCCGACGGGCTGTTTTTGGTTGGCGGCTCTCGGAGGTGGGGAGCTTGCCTTTGCACTTTGTGAAAAGCCCTTGAGAAATCCCAAATCGTGGCAACCGGGGCTTCTTCGGGCATGGCCCCCGTTTGCTGCCCCCCTGTCTGTACCCTTCATTCTTGGTTACCTCCTTTTGGCACCATGAAAGTGTGTCTATAATAGCTCTGAGAATGTCCTGGAGTCTTTCCCATCCTCTAGCCTTTTATGAACTTTACCTGAGGCTTATTACTCATCTTCTTTTTTTAAAACTTTGCATTTAAAAAATGTAAAAATAATTGGGGTGTAACATCCATGCAGTGCGTACAAAATGTATGCATCTTAGTATGTAGCCAGCTGATTGTTTATATATGTGTACACCTGTGTAGGGGCTTCCCAGGTGGCCCTGGTGGTAAAGAACCAGCCTGCAGGCATCCTCGTGTAACTACAGCCCAAATTAGAATTGGGAGCATCCAGTCACTCCGCCTTTTTGCAAGCCCTTGGCACTGTTAGTCTTTCTTTTTTCTTTTTAAAGAGTATTGTATTAAAAAAAAACAATTTGTCTACACCACGTCTTAGTTGCAGTTCTAGTTCCCTGACCTGGGATTGAACCTGAGCCCCCTGCATTGGGAGTGCAGAGTCTTAGCCACTGGACCACCAGGGAAGTCTGTAGTTAGTTTTTTTTTTTTAATTCCAGCCATTCTGCAGAGGGTGTAGTGGTTCTCCATCTCCCCCCCCCCCTGTTTTATTTATTCATTTATTTTAAAATTTATTTATTTATTTTTGGTTGTGCTGGGTTTTCGTTGCCGCTTTTCTCCAGCTGCAGCAAGCTCTCTACTTGTGATGTGAGGGCTTCTCATTGCCATGGCTCTTCTTGTTCCTGAATGCAGGCTCTAGGCATGCAGACTTCTATAGTTGTGGCACATGGACTCAGTTGCTCTGGCGTGTGGGATCCTCCCGGACCAGAGGTTGGCAGGCGGGCTCTCCTCCACTGTACCACTAGGGAAGTCCCAGGCCCCTATCACTTTAGTACGGTTTTCAGCCTTTGGACTTGGTGGGACGTGAAACCCAGCCCCACACTCACTATGAGGTTTGTGAAAAGAAGGCTGGAAGGAAGGCGAGCAGGAAGGCAAGAAAGATCCTTGGAGAGTCTCCCCTTTTCCTTCTCTATTTTTTGGAAATGTGTTCACAGGGGGATCTATAACCGGGAGAGGAAGTCTGATAGCTCATTATCACATGGTTTTGCTCTATGAACATCCACCCTGCATAGTCACTGCCCCCAATCCAGACCTGCTCTTGGCCTGTTCCTCTTGGGTTTGGAGGCAGAACCATGGATGGGGTGACCTCCGGCGCCCTCCAGGAGTGTGGGGATGTCATCTCTGGTGTTGGGGGTCTTTCTTGGAGGAAGCAGCCTGTTCTTCCACGGTGGGAGAGACCCCAGGGAGAAAGTACAGCCACGGGGCTGGGCGTGCAGGCGCCTGGCGCCAGAGGGCGCAAGTTCAGTCCTGGCTCCAGGGTTGGAAATGCCATCAGGACCTGCCTCAACCCCTCTGTCCTCATATTTCTCGTCTGTAAAACTGGGATGACAATATTAACAGGCTTTGACCCACAAGGTTGTTCTTTTTTGTTTTAAATTTTTTATATGATTTTAAAAGATTACACTCTGTTAACAGTTATTGCAAACTGTTGGCTGTGTTCCCTGTGTTGTACAATAAATTCTTATAGCCTGTTTCATACCCAATGGTTTGTACCTTCCATTGCCCCACCCCCGACTGGTCCTCCTCCCCAGTGACAGCCACTAGTTTATTCTCTGTATCTGTGAGTCTGCTTCTTTTTTTTTTTGTTATATTGACTAGTTTGCTGTATTTTTTTAGATTCCACATATAAGTGATGTTGTTGTTGTTCAGTCACCAAGTCGTGTCCGACTCTCTGTGACCCCATGGACTGCAGCGCGCCAGGCTTCCCTGTCCTTGACTATCTCCCAGAGTTTGCCCAAGTTTGTGTCCATAGAATCTGTGATGCCATCCAACCATCTCATCTTCTGTCTCCCCCTTCTCCTTCTGCTGTCAATCTTTCCCAGCATCAGGGTCTTTTCTGGGTCAGCAATATGCATACAAGTGATATCATACAGTATTTGTCTCTCTATCTGGCTTTTTTCACTTAGCATAATACCCTCCAAGTCCATCCATGAGGCTGCAGATGGCATTATTTTGTTCTTTTTATGGCTGAGTAATATTTCCATTGTATGTTTATACCACATCTTCTTTATCCATTTATCTGAGATAGACAGTTAGGTTGCTTCCATATCTTGGCTATTGTAAATAATGCTGCTGTGAACATTGAGATGCAAATGTACCTATTCCAGTTATTGTTTTTTTTTTTTTTATTCCCAAGAGTAGACTTGCTGAGTTGTATGGTAGTTCTATCTTTAGTTTTCTGGGAGAACCTCCATGCTGGTTTCCATAGTGGCTGGACCAGCTTTTACAGTCCCACTGAGAGTGCAAAGGAGTTCTCACAGGGTTGATCTGAGGCTGAAATAAGCTAATCTGTCCCAGTACATAGTTAAGATTGTGTAAATTACAGCTTCCCTGGTCGCTCAGTGGTAAGGAATTTGCCTGCCAATGCAGGAGAAGCAGGTTCGATCCCTGGATGGGGGAGATCCCCTGGAGAACAAAATGCCAACCCACTCCAGTATTCTTTCCTGGAAAATCCCATGGACAGAGGAGCCTGGCGGGTTAGAGTTCACGAAGTTGCAAAGGAGTCAGACATGACTTTGCAATTAAACAACGACAAAATTACTGCTACTATTACATAGCTTTGGAACAACATAAACTTGGTTTCAATCCTAGATCCAAAGTGTATTAGCTGGACAACCTTGGGCAAATCCCATAATTTCAGTTCCCACTTCTGAAAAGAAGAAATAATCACATAATCCCCTAGGACTTTGGTAACGATGAAAACAAGACTAGCAAAAAAAGAAAAAGAAAACAAGACTAGCATAATTAACGGAGCTTGTGGTGGGTCCTTAAGACGTTTTACTCTGCCCCAAACACACGAGTGGGCTGAGTTCTAAAAATTGTGTTCAAATGACATGTTTTAAACTAAAAACGCCTTTCCCAGTGTAAACCATGCTCCAATGAACTGGTCGTGTCCCAGTATAGCCCGTTGCCTTCAGTTTTTCAGGTTGAAAACCTTTTCATTATGAACTATTTCACATCTTCAGAAAAGTGCTGGAAATAACATGACATCCATGTGCTCACCCTCTGGAGCTCTCGGATGTTAACATTTTGTCATATTTGCTCCACATCCTTCTTTACGGGTGGGAGAAAATATTAGTTACAGCTGAGTCGGAGCTATTTAATCACAGATGCAGTTGAGTTCTGGTTCCGATGGGTATTTCTGTGCTAGGTCTATTTGTGGGTGGTGGGGACGCTGATAGGAATAAGAACACTCCCCGGCTTCCATGGGCTCATGGACCGGTGGGGGAGGCACACCCGTGAACAGACGAGTATCCCGCGTGGAAGACTCAAGAGCGGTGGTGGCCTTGGGAAGCGTGGGTGTCAGAGGTCGGACATCTGAGCTATGCCTTGAAAACTTTGGTAGGATTTTGTTGGTGTGGATTCGGAGAAATAGGCTTTCCAAGTGGAGGGAACAGCATACGCAAAGGTGGGGAGGTGGGAAAGGGTGTGTGAGCTGAGTGTATGCTATTCAGATTCTGTACAAACTCCACCTGACCTTTTGGACTGTGGGATGTTGCATCTGTTTCCTATGGCGTCTGTAACAAAGCACCACAAAGCCAGTAGCTTAAAGCGACAGAAATTTATAGTCTCAGTTCTGGAGGCTACAAGTCCAAAGGCAAGGTGTCAGCAGGCCCTGCGCCCACTGCAGAGGAGAACCCCTCGTTGCTTTTTCCCCACCAGCGATCCTCGGCATTCCTTGGCTGGGAGCTACTTCATTCGTCTCTGCCTCCATCATTACCTGGCCACCCTGTCCCTGTGTGTCTCTGTATCCCTTCTCCTCTTCTTAGGAGGACCCCAGTCATGTTGAATTACGGGCCCACCCTCCTCCAGAATGGCCTCATCTTAATATAACTTCACAGAAAGTGAAGAAGTACTAAAGAGCCTCTTGATGAAAGTGAAAGAGAGAGAAAAAGTTGGCTTAAAACTCAACATTCAGAAAACTAAGATCATGGCATCTGGTCCCATCACTTCATGGCAAATAGATGGGGAAACAATGGAAACAGAGACTTTTTGGGGGGGCTCTCCAAAATCACTGCAGATGGTGAAATTAAAAGACCACAGCCATGAAATTAAAAGACACTTGCTCCTTGGAAGAAAAGTTATGACCAACATAGACAGCATATTAAAAAGCAGAGACATTACTTTGCCAACAAAGGTCCATCTAGTTAAAGCTCTGATTTTTTCAGTAGTCATGTATGGATGTGAGAGTTGGACTAAGAAGAAAGCTGAGCGCTGAAGAATTGATGCTTTTGAACTGTGGTGTTGGAGAAGACTCTTGAGAGCCCCTTGGACTGTAAGGAGATCCAACCAGTCAATCCTAAAGGAAATCAGTCCTGAATATTCATTGGAAAGACTGATGTTGAAGTTGAAACTCCAATACTTTGGCCACCTGATGCAAAGAACCTGACTCACTGGAAAAGACCCTGATGCTGGGATAGACTGAAGGCAGGAGGAGAAGGGGATGACAGAGGATGAGATGGTTGGATGGCGTCACCGACTTGATGGATGTGAGTTTGAGCAAGCTCTGGGAGTTGGTGATGGGCAGGGAAGCCTGGCGTGCTGCAGTCCATGGGGTCGCAAAAAGTCAGACACGACTGAAAGACTGAATTGAACTGAGCCAAATATAACTAATGATATCAGCAGTGACTCTTAAGGGTGCAAGGATTTTTTCCCCAGGATGCCCTTATCCATCCCCTGGGTAGGTATGTTTGTGCATATCAGCATAATCCCATGGACAGAGGAGCCTGGCGTGCTACAGTCCATGGAGTTGAAAGAGTCGGACACGACAGAGCACACACACGCACATAAGTATGGATGAATGTTAACATGAATGCATGTATTTTATAAATTGTATTTCTATTCCGCTATAAATGTCACCATTCTGGGAATTCCCTGGCGGTCCAGTGGTTAGGGCCAAGGCATGGGTTTGAACTAAGATCCCATGCTGCTGCTGCTGCTGCTAAGTCGCTGAGGCGTGGCCAAAAATAAAAGTCACCACTCTAGTTTGTAGACACAGGGAAATATTTTTTGTTCTCCTAAGTTTCAATTGCATGAGTTCTTGTTTTAGTTTCCCTTTTTTTTTTTTTAAATTGAAGTTTGGTTGCTGTTGTAGTGATTTTTTTTTTTTTAAAGAAAGTGGAAGTATAGTTGATTATAATGCTGTGTTAGTTTCAGGTATATAGCAAAGTGATTCAGTTATACAAATATGTATCTTTTTTTTCAGATTCTTTTTCTTTATAGGTTTTTATAAGAGGCAATGAACTTTTTAAAAAGTTTATTTTGGTTTCACCCAGTCTTAGCTCCAGCCTGTGGGATCTAGTTCCCCGAGCAGGGATTGAACCTGGGCCCCCTGCACTGGGGGTGCAGTCATAACACTGGACCACCAGGGAAGCCCCAAGATGCAATGATTTTTTTTTTAAAGAAATCCCCCCTGTGGACTTTGCCAGTCAAGGAATCGAATGGATTTTGATGGGTGTTTGAGAACCAGTCCAGCTAATCCAATATTTCCTGGGCATCTGCTGAGTGCCACATAGTTAAGCTGTGGCTAACTCCTTTATGCCATTTTTAGGTGGCTGGTTGATGAATATTCCAGGTGTCAGAAAGACCTAATTCATAAAAGTGGACTTGAGAGGTGGCCTGAAAGTAAATGAGTACCGAGAGTGGGCAGATGGTTTCTGGGTCATTTACAGTCCTGAGACAGTACCCAGAAAAGACAGTTGCATTTGAAGTGTTGAGTCAAGCGTCTGGAAATTTACAAATCTGAGGATAAGTCTGGGGAAAGCAGAGTGCTTGACAACAAGGCCCTGACATTTGGCCCCATTTGTATGGCACTTTGAGGATGACAAAGACATTGGTTTTGCACATTCCCCCCCTGAGCACTGCAGCATGTCTGCTATACAGGCCATTGCATATTTTATGATTCACTCCAGGGATAAGAAAACCAAGACCCAGAAAGGTGATGTCTGGGAATGTTAGGACTTGAAAAACTATGACAAACCTAGACAGTGAACTAAAACGCAGAGACATCACTTTCCTGACAAAGGTCCATATAGTCAAAGCTGTGATTTTCCAGTAGTCATGTACTGATGTGAGAGTTGGACCAAAAGGAAAGCTGAGCACCAAAGAATTGATGCTTTTGAACTGTGGTGTTCGAGAAGACTCTTGAGAGTCCCTTGCACAGTAAGGAGATCAAACCCGTTAATCCTAAAGGAAATCAACTCTGAATATTCATTGGGAGGACTGATGCTGGAGCTGAAGCTCCAATAAATACTTTGGCCACTTTTGATGTGAAGAGCTGAGTCACTGGAAAAGACCCTGATGCTGGAAAGATTGAGGGCAGGAGGAAAAGGAGGTGACAGAGGATGAGATGTTGGACGGCATCACCGACTCAAAGAACATGATTTGAGCGGACTCCAGAAGATATTGAAGGATAGGAAAGCCCGGCGTGCTGCCGTCCACGGGGGCAAAGAGTTGGACATGACTTAGCGACTGAGCAACGACAGCCAAGCGCTCTGTAGGGCGTTTGCACCTGAGCTGAGAGTTGAGCCCAGAGCCCCTCCTTTTCATGCCCTGACTGTGGGCCTGGGGCTCCTCCTCCCAGAATGCTAGGAGGTGTCAGCGGAAGTTCCCAGGATGGGCTCCCAGGGGTGGGCTCCCCTCTGTCACCAATTCAGGCCTGCCTTGGCATGGGGACCACTTCCTGTGGTCACCACGCATCTCAGCACTCCTTCTGGCCAGTCAGTGCCCCCTGTCTAAGAAGCTCTTCAAGGACTTCCCTGGTGGTCCAGGAGCTAAGAATCTGTCTGCCAATGCAGGGGATACGGGCTCCATCCCTGGTCGGGGGAGAATCCCACATGCCAAGGGGCAACTAAGCCCATGTGCCACAGCTGCTGAGCCCACGTGCTGCAACTCCTGAAGCCCGAGCGCCTGGCTCCGCAACGAGAGAAGCCCCCGCAGTGAGAAGCTCGAGCTACGCAGTGAAGAGCAGCCCCTGCTCGCCGCAACTAGAGAAAACCCGCACGCAGAAACAAAGACCCAGCGCAGCCAAAGATGAATGAATAAACAAATAAGAAGCTCTTTATTTTTATCTCACCACCTTCTTCTATTTTTGCTTCCACACCTCCTCACGTCCTCCGTGGGGCTCTGCAGAATCACCCACCCCAGCCCCACATGTCCCAGGCCCGGTAAGTAACACTTGATTTCCATGTTAACCTTCAGCTCGTCAGCAACAGGAAGGAGCTGTTATCTCTAATTTGTAGACGGGGAGGTTGAGGCAGCAGGAGAAGAGGGTGCTTGTGCAATCACTTAATTGGATCGGAACCGGTTTCAAGGGTATCTGGGAGGGACTTCCCCTGGCCGCCCAGTGGTTAGCTTTCCGTGTTTCTACTGCAGGCGGCCCGGGTTTTTGGTCAGAAAGCTGAAATTCTGCATGCCACTCGGCATGGCTAAAGAGAAAAAAAAAAGAGTAACTGGGATTTATTTCAATTGGGGAAGGTAAGATACACAGACAAGGCATGACTTTCACAAAGGAAGAAGTTTATGTTCCCTAGAAACGGGAGACGGCCCCAACTGCAGGGCCACGCAGGGCGGCACCTGGGTCAGTCAGGGGGCAGGGGGCGTGGGGGGCACATGTGGGCGTGAGCTTCCACTGTGGGTTTGAGGCCAGGTAAGCAGGCTTCCCGGGAGGCTCAGATGGTCAGGAATCTGCCTGCTATGCAGGAGACCCAGGTTTGATGCCTGGGTTGGGAAGATCCCCTGGAGAAGGGAGCGGCAACCCACTCCAGTATTCCTGCCTGGAGAACCCCATGGACAGAGGAGCTTGGCGGGACACAGTCCATGGGGTTGCAAAGAGTCGGATGTGACTGAGCAATTAACACAAGCTGGCTCACTGTTGGCTAGCTGGAATAATTTCAGTGGGTTCCACTAGCTGAACAGTGCCTGACCCTGCGGCAATTCAGGCAAGGGGAGAGTGGCCCAGAGGGCAGGTGAGGCCCTGATTCAGAAGGTGGTTGGGGTGTAGGCTCTGGATTGGCTGGTTTGCATTTGAAACGTGTGTTTTCCAGGGAGCTGTTTGCTTCCTTTAGGTGTCAGTTAACCCTGGGGGAGGGGGGCAGTCCTTCCTGGATCATCCAGGCTCCAAGATGGTCCAAGCATCAAGCACATAAAATAAAATAGACACGATTAATACAAAGCCCAGTTCTTCTGAGCACAAAACCACATGCGTTCTGCTACACCCATTCATCCTTGTCAAAGACCAGAAGACAGTTCCTTGAGACCCAAAGAAGGATACACCATTTTTTCCCTTTTTTTGCCTAAGAACAATCATTCCCTCATTCCAGAGTGTGTGACTTCATTCCCCTTCTGCATCTTTCTCTTCTTACAGCCACTTGCTATGTGATTTCCATCATGACGGCTGTTGGGCTGGGTCCAGTTGGCGGTAAGTGTTAGTGTCTGACTAAAGACAATGGGCCCGGTGCACCATAACAATAATAACGAGCAGACGGGAGGATATGAAAACCCTTGGATTCTTTGCTGCGCTTCTCTCTTTCCTTGGGCCAGAGCTGAGGCTGGACATACTGTAGTATATTAACTCTTTCAGGCTGGCAGTCAGCAGGAATTCAGATCAGGGGTCTTCTTTGCCAGGACTCAGAGACAAGCCCCAGAGGATTTTGTCTGCGGTCCCTTGAACACTTTTTCATTCCCACCAAGGTTTGGGTGAGTGGTTGAGAAATGACCCAGAGAAAAGTTCTGGGCTCTCAAGTTAAAGCGACCTGAGTTTGCATCCTGGCTGTGCCAAGGGCACCAAAAGCCCTTACCCTCTCTGGGCCTCTGTCTTCTCATCTGCAGGATAGGAAGGAGACCACCCTCCTGGAGGGTGTGGGGAGGCTCTTGAGTCCCAACGTGAAGTGACCACTGATGTACAAGGTGTGGGAACGTGGTGGTGAGATGAAGCTCTGCACCAAGTAGCTTATGGTCTACCATGGGAGACAGACAGAAAACAAAAAAAAAGCAAATAAACACAGAAAAACAATAATTGTAGTAGGTGCTCTCTGGAACATAATATGCACTCTTAGAATCTAGCGGGTGGGAAATGACTTTTGCAAAGGTGGTTAGGAAAGGTTTCTTTCATGAGGGGAGGTTTAGAGTGAAACCTGGAGGGTGAGAAGTACTCAGTCATGAGAAAGTGGGAGTCAGGGGAGAAAGGAGACAGTCTGTGCAGAGGCCCTGGGGCCGGGAAGGTGCGCTTGTTCTAGGGATGGGTGAAAAGCGGTGAGTGAGGGAGATGGGGATGAAGCAGGAAAAGAAGGCAGGGAGCAGCCATGCAGCCCCATGTTGGCTTTTGGACCCTATCCTAAGTAGGGCAGGAACTCTTGAAGGGTTTTCAGCAGGGGGAGTGCCATGACTGGATATATACTTAAAAAAAATATGTATGTTTACTTATTTCTTTGGCTGTGCCAAATCTTAGCTGTGGCATGCGGGATCTTCATTGTGACACGTGAACTATTAGTTGTGGCATGTGGAATCTAGTTCCCTGACCAGGGATTGGATCCTGGCTCCCTGCACTGGGAGCTTGGAGTCTTATCCACTGGACCACTAGGAAAGCCCTGGATACAAGTTTTTTTTTTAATGGACCCTCTGGCTGCTGCTGAGTGTTGCGTGGATTGGAGGAATCACTCAGTCATGTCCTCTGGCTCAAGTGAGGGGTGAGGGTCACTGGGGTTAAGTTGGAGGTAGTGGAGATGGACAGGAATGTTTAGGTTAAAAATGCAGGTAGTTTTAAAAAGTTTTTATTTATTTATTTTATTTTATTGCTGTCTTTTTAAGTTAGGGACTTCCCTGGTGGTCCCAGTGGTTAAGATGCCATATTTTAAATGCAGAGGGCATGGGTTCAATCCCTGGTCAGGGAACTAAGATCCCACATGCCACGTGGTGTGGCCAAAGAATAAAAAAATTTTTTTAAATTAATTTTTATTAGAGTTTAGTTGATTTACAGTGTTGTATTAGTTTCAGGTAATGGCAAAGCTAACCAGTTATGCATATATACACTCTTTTTAGATTCTTTTCCCACATAGGCCATGACAGAGTGTTGAGTAGAGTTCCCTGTGCTATGGAATAGGTCCTTACTAATTAATCTATTTTGTATATAGCAGTGTGTATATGTCAATCCCAATCTCCCAGTTTATCCCTCCCCTGCCTATTTTCCTTCTTGGTAATCATAAGTTTGTTTTCTATGTCTGCAACTATTTCTGCTTTGTAAATGAGTTCATCTGTATTATTTTTTAGGATTCCACTTATAAGCGATCTCATGTGATATTTGTGTTTCTCTGACTTACTTCACTCAGCATGTTGCTGCAAATGGCATGATTTCATTCTTTTTTATGGCTGAGTAATATTCCATTGTATATAGGTACAGCACCTTCTTATCCATTCATCCAAATGTGTTTTAGAGGGAATCAATAGGAATTGATGACTGTGTACTGACTTCTCTCTTTTCAATGACAAGTTGGTCTTAATTTTATCACATACGGTCTTAAATATGTACACATCACTATTAAAAAAATGCGTTTTCAGACCCACGTTCTCCATGCTGAAGGCTCGCCAGCACTTTCTTCTTGTTTTTTTCATCACAGTTGTAATGTATGACATTTGGGGCTAGATCATCCTCCTCTGTTGTCTTCCCTGGAGGCTCAGAGGGTAAAGAATCTGCCTACAATGCAGGAGACCCAGCTTCAATCTCTAGGTCGGGAAGATCCCCTGGAGAAGGGAATGGCAGCCCACTCCAGTATTCTTGCCTGGAGAATCCCATGGACAGAGGAGCCTGGCGGGCTACAGTCCACGGGGTGGCAGAGTCGGGCACACCTGAGTGACTGGCACCCCACACTCGTTCTCTGTTGGAAGCGTGTCCTGGGCACTGCAGGTGGTGATGCTTTTACCCGCGGGATGCCAGGAACCACTCTCCACTCCCCACAATTGCAACAACCAAAATATCTTCAGATATGGCCAGTTGTTCGCTGGTAGGGGATGAAGGGGTGACATTACCCCTGGTGGAGAACCACTGACCCACATCACTGAAATCAAAGACCATGACCTCAGCCTTGGCCCTGGGATTACATAGGCAGCTTTGAGTTTAGGCTGGGCTTTGTTCTGTGTGGCCCCGATAATGACAGCGATAATGGTGATGGTAATATATAATAATAATCATCCTTAGAGCTGACACTGACCTTGGTTACCGTGCCAGACTCTGTTCTGAGTCCTGTACACGATTACCTCATTTGTCTTCTCAACAGCCTCACCATGTAGGTTTCATTGTTACCCCATTTTATAGAAGAAGAAACAGAGGCACAGCAAGGTTAGAAGTTCAGCCGGGTTCACAGATGCTAAATTGTAAACAAGACCCAAACCCTACTGTGCTAAAGTGCTGGTTCTAACCCCAAAGGCAGTGGGTGGCCACTGAGGGGTGTTAAGAAGGAAGCCACGGGCCAGATTTGCATGTCGGAAAAGTGGCGTTAGAGGCCAGGGTGGAAGGTGAATGCACGGTGGACCAGTGAGGCTGGAGGCAAAGCTGATGTGGAATCCTGGTCTGTAGGAAGCGGCTACAACCACCCAGAGGGAGAAGCAAGTTGCCCGGAAGAATGGGGCTGTTCCCTCAGATTGGGAGAAAATAATAGCAAATGAAGAAACAGACAAAGGATTAATCTCAAAAATATACAAGCAACTCCTGCAGCTCAATTCCAGAAAAATAAATGACCCAATCAAAAAATGGGCCAAAGAACTAAACAGACATTTCTCCAAAGAAGACATACAGATGGCTAACAAACACATGAAAAGATGCTCAACATCACTCACTATCAGAGAAATGCAAATCAAAACCACAATGAGGTACCATTACACGCCAGTCAGGATGGCTGCTACCCAAAAGTCTACAAGCAATAAATGCTGGAGAGGGTGTGGAGAAAAGGGAACCCTCTTACACTGTTGGTGGGAATGCAAACTAGTACAGCCGCTATGGAAAACAGTGTGGAGATTTCTTAAAAAACTGGAAATAGAACTGCCATATGACCCAGCAATCCCACTTCTGGGCATACACACTGAGGAAACCAGATCTGAAAGAGACACGTGCACCCCAATGTTCATCGCAGCACTGTTTATAATAGCCAGGACATGGAAGCAACCTAGATGCCCATCAGCAGATGAATGGATAAGGAAGCTGTGGTACATATACACCATGGAATATTACTCAGCCATTAAAAAGAATTCATTTGAACCAGTCCTAATGAGATGGATGAAGCTGGAGCCCATTATACAGAGTGAAGTAAGCCAGAAAGATAAAGAACATTACAGCATACTAACACATATATATGGAATTTAGAAAGGTGATAACGATAACCCTATATGCAAAACAGAAAAAGAGACACAGAAATACAGAACAGACTTTTGAACTTTGTGGGAGAATGTGAGGGTGGGATATTTCAAAAGAACAGCATGTATACTATCTATGGTGAAACAGATCACCAGCCCAGGTGGGATGCATGAGACAAGTGCTTGGGCCTGGTGCACTGGGAAGACCCAGAGGAATCGGGTGGAGAGGGAGGTGGGAGGGGGGATCGGGATTGGGAATACATGTAAATCCATGGCTGATTCATATCAATGTATGACAAAACCCACTGGAAAAAAAAAAAAAAAAAAGAATGGGGCTGTTCATTCAACTCATTCACTCGTTCAGGTCACAAGTATTTACTGAGGATTTCTGTTGTGCCCGTTGCTGTTCCAGGCACCAGGCCTGATGCTCTAACTCCCCTGGTAGAGTTTGGAATCCAGTGGGAGGAGATGGATGCATAAAACAAAACAACCATTATGCCATCATGCAAACCAACCACAGAGATGCTTAGATATGATGACGCGCTCTAGGTAGGAAATGGGGTGGATACAAGGCAGATGGAGTGAGAGGGGTCCCTATTCTAGGTGGGGTGGTTTTAGCAATTTATTCATTTTATTATTTTTGGCTGCACCAGGTCTTTGTCGCTGCACAGGCTTTCTCTAGTTGTGGCAAGCAGGGTTCTCATTTCCGTGGTTTCTTCTGTTTCGGAGCTTGGGCTCTAGGGCGTGAGGGCTTCAGTAGTTGTGGTGCAGGGGTTTTGTTGCCCTGAGGCATGTGGAATCTTCCCGGAGCAGGGATTGAATCTGTGACCTCTGAATTGGCCAGCGGATTCTTAACCCCTGGACCACCAGGGAAGTCCGGGGGTGGCTTTTTAAAAATAGATTTTATTGGAGAATAGTTTCTGCTATACAGCGAAGTGAATCAGCTGCGTGTATACGTATATCCCCTCTTGTTTGGATTTCCTTCCCATTTAGCACCAGAGAGAGGTGAGCAGAGTTCTCTGCAGTACAGTAGGTTCTTGTTAGTTATCTGTCTTATCCGTAGTGAATATATGTCCATCTGAATCTCCCAGTTCATTCCCCCTCCCTTATTCCCTTGGTAGCCGTCTGCGTAGGTGGAGTGGCTTTTAAGCTGAGCTCCTAGGAAGGGAAAGAGCCGGCCTCTGGAAGCCTGGGGTGGGGGGCGTATTCTGCAGTGAGAAATCTTTTCTAGCAGGAAAGTCTTGGGGTGTTCTAGAAGGGGCAGCGAGGCCAGAGTTGGGGGGTAGAATGAGTGAGGGGGAGAAGTGCCTTGTGGACCATGGCCAGGATTTCATTTTCAGTCTGAGTGCAAAGAGAACCATTTGGAGATTGTCCAGCAGAGGAGTGCTTCGTCTGTTTTAGGAATGAAAACGTCTCTCTGGTGGCATTGGGTGAAAATGGAGCCTTCCTGTTAGGGTCTGGTGGAAGATGCCCCTGGGGACCCAGGAAGATGCAGTCGGAGCTGGGAGGAGGGGTTTGGTCTTCGGACAGGAGTGGATGGACCACGGCAGCTTCAAGGAGGAATGAGAACATCACCGTCAGACCCCAGAGATGCTGGAAGGGCAACCCCTTCCCACCCACAGGAAGTCAAGAGCTGGGGCTCAGATCCAGCCAGGGCACCTGGAGACACCCCACATGACCCCACCCCCCCGACCGCCCCAGAAGCAAAGTCACGTGGCCTCATCCACCACGGACACATGCGTCTGCTGGAACCTTCCTCGCCAATTCTATTTTTGCTCCCCTTGGCAGCTCCGTGGAAATTAAAAGGCTATTTGCAGTGACTAATGTTGCTAATTCTGATCAAACAATTTAAAATTCATCCTTCGCCATATCGGAGACCCACTAGGGAACAGAATTAACACATCATTTGTGGCAATTTCTATGACGGTTGGTAGAAAACAAAAAAGACATAAAAATTGGTCTCAATTCAAGCCGTTGCTCATTAAACTGCCTCCTTTAAAATATCCCATCTTGATCTATACAATAGCTCTCCGTCTGTTCCGGCTTATTAGCCAAGGGGAGGGGCCTTGACAAGCTGGCTGCTGACTCCCAGGTGCTAGGAACTTCCTTGGGAGTCTGGTGGGAATGCATTCTGCTGTCCTCACTCACCCGGCACCCCTTCCAGCTCCATGTCTAGCTCCAGCTACCTGCCTTTGGTCCTCCTGTCTGGAGAGGGCAGTGTGGTTCCTGTCTCTGAAATTTAAAATTCAAGAAGCCAAGTATTAAAAAGAAAATCAGGCTTCCCAGTCTTGCCTAAAATTGAATCATTTACTTACCACCTGTGTGATCTTTACTGTGTCCAAATCCATACTCTGTGATTTCCTTAATATGAAACCAACTCTTTTAAAAATGAAATTAACATCTTAATTTAATTTATGCAGGAACCTTTATAACCTATCTAATATATCCATTAAATGAACACATTAATTCGATTTTAAGCAGGAAACTTTATAACACTATTAGAAATGCTTGAAAGTCAGCATCACATGCAATAAACATTAAGTGTAAAAATAAAATCTAAAAGCTCTGTGGCTCAGTGGTAAAAAATGCACCTGTCAATGTAGGAGATGTAAGAGATGTGGTTCGATCCCTTTGTCAGAAGATCCCCTGGAGAAGGGAATGCCAACCCATCCAGCATTCTTGCCTGGAGAATCCCATGGAGAGAGGGCTACAGTCCATGGAGTCACTGAGCTCCCCGAGAAGGAGACCTGTCATCCCAGTAGCTGTCTCTTTTGGGTCCCACAAGACCAGACTCAGACTGCAGAATCTTAAAAGATTTAACTGATTCTTTTTTTTTTTGATCACACATCCTGGGTCCCTACAATTACCCAGTTCCACCTGCTTCAGGCAGAGGTGTGTGTGTGTGTGTGTGTGTGTGTGTGTGTGTGTGTGAACTTTGACATTGATTTTATAAGCTCCAAGGTTATGATAATGTCTCTGTTTTCCTTTCTATTCTGCCCTTCCCATCACTATGGCAACCCACAAAGCAAAAAGGGCAGAAGGAAGGTCTTTGATCTTATCTCGCCTGGGGTCTTTGCCACATCCTTTGATCTTTCTGTAGACACAACCCCATCAGGAAGTTCAGCACTGGGTATTGAACAGCCTGGGTTACCTGAAATTCATTCATTTGTGTCTTGGATTCCTATCAGAGAGGTGTGGGAAATAACTAACAATTCTAAAGCAATTAACTGGAAATCACAGAAAAGTCATTATGCAAATCTGTGGCAGATTGAATTCTCTGAAGATGGGTCAACAGTAGTTTTAGCACTACATGCTGTGCTAGAATCTTCCCAGCCTCTCAAGAGTTGTAGCCTCTGTCCCCTCCTCATGAAACTGGACGGGCCTTGATGACTGTCTTGACCAACTGAATATGGCAGAAGTAATGGTATAGGACTTCTGAGGCTAGGTCATAAGAATGATTTCCCTAAAAAGCTAAAAATAGAGTCACCATGTGATCCAACAATTCTACTCCCGGGCATATATCCAGAAAAGACAAAAACTTTAATTTGAAAAGAAACATGCACCCCTATTCATAGCCACACTGTTTATAGTAGCCAAGACATGGAAGCAACCTGTGTCCGTCAGCGGAGGAATGGGCAAAGAAGATGAGGCATATGCGTACACACACAGACATACACAGTAGAACACTACTCAGCCGTAAAAAAGAATGACACTTTGCTATTTGCAGCAATGTGGACGGACCCAGAGATGATCATATTAAGTGAAGTGAGCCAGACAAAGAAAGACAAATATTATATGGTATCACTTCTGTGTGGGGCTTCCCAGGTGGCACTAGTGGTAAAGAACCGCAATGCAGGAGACGTTAAGAGACAGGGGTTCAGTCCCTGAACTGGGATGATCCCCTGGAGGAGGGCACGGTAACCCACTCCAGTATTCTTGCCTGGAGAATCACCATGGACAGAGGAGCTTGGTGGGCTACAGTCCATAGGATCGAAAAGAGTAGGGCATGACTGAGGCGACTTAGCACACATCACTTATATGTGGAATCTAAAAAATGATATAAATGAACTTATTTACAGAACAGAAACAGACTCCAAGACATGGAAAATAAACTTATGGTTACCAAAGAGAAAGTGGCCAGAGGGAGAGTAGGGTGGGAGGGAGGGATAAATTAGGAATTTGGGATTAATAGATACACAGCACTTTTATAAAATAGATAAACAACAAGGATTTACTGTACAGCACAGGGAACTATATTTAATATCTTGTAATAGTTTATCATGGAAAATAATCTGAAAATAATGTATAACTGAATCACTTTGCGGCATACCTGAAACTTAACATGATATTGTAAATCAACTATACTTCAATAAAAAGATATAGCAAAAAAAAAAGAGAAAAAGTTTGGTTGTCTTTCTTTAGCATAGAAGACAAGCTGACTATTCAGAATTTCATTTTTTTTCTAAGTTTCAATTATTTCTGAACATTTTGCCCTTTTCAGCTAACCTGTGTATGTATGATGGGTACAATTATTCCTTGAATATTTTTCTTTAAATAGACTTGACTCACTTTCTCTTTGTTTTATCCTTGGTTGTCATAATATCCATGAACTAAGTTTGTGCTAGTTGTAAAATGCAAGTTAGTTCATCCTGTAGACTTCTTGCTTAATGCACTTGGGAAAGACTGATTCTATGGTCTTTGGTTCCAAGTTGATTGCTTTGTATTTTCAAGTAAATGAACTTCATAGTGATTCCTCTCCTTGCTTTAGATTAAAAAGAAAATTGCTCTGCACATCCACCTGGTGCTCACTCTTGGAAACCGGCCACCATGCTGTGAGGAAGCCCAAGCGTCCTGTGGAGAGACCCATGAGGGGAGGATAAATGTCTCCAGCCCATAGCCCTCTGCTAGTCCCAGCTGATAGACAGGCCCAACTTGCCAGTCCTGGGAGTTATGTGCAACCTTTAAACTAGCAACCCCAATGGGTGCTGCACGGACTAGAGATGAGCCACACCCACTGAGCCTTTTGTTGTTCAGTTGCTCAGTCGTGTCCTACTGTTTGCGACCCCGCCAGGCTTCCCTGTCCTTCACCATCTCCTGGAGCCTGCTCAAACTCATGTCCATCGAGTCGGTGATGCCATCCAACCATCTCACCCTCTGCCCTCCCCTTCTCTTCCTGACTTCAATCTTTCCCAGCATCAGGATCTTTTCCAGTGAGTCGGCTCCTCGAATCAGGTGGCCAAAGTATTGGAGCTTCAGCATCAGTCCTTCCAATGAATATTCAGAGTTGATTTCCTTTAAGATTGACTGGTTTGATCTCCTTGCTGTCCAAGGGACTCTCAAGGGTCTTCTCTAGCACCATAGTTCTAAGGCATCAGTTCTTTGGCACTCAACCTTTTTTATTGTCCAGCTCACATCTGTACATGACTACTGGAAAAACCATAGCCTTGACTATATGGATCTTTGTAGGCAAAGTAATGTCTCTGCTTTTTATTTTTTTTATGTCTCTGCTTTTTAATATGCTGTCTAGGTTTGTCATTGCTTTTCTCCCAAGGGGCAAGTGTCTTTTAGTTTCATGGCTGCAGTCACTGCCCACAGTGATTTTGGAGCCCAAGGTATTAAATAATCATTGTTGTTTTAAGTTACTAGATTTTGGAGTGGCTGGTTAGGTTGCAATAGATAGTCCAAACAAATACATGTCCTAACAAGAGTTTTCTGCTTTGTGGAGATAAAATATTCACCTGTTTTCTTCCTCTGGGCTTTCCTGGTGACTCAGTGCTAAACAGTCTGCCTGCCAATGCAGGAGAGGTGGGTTTGATCCCTGGGTCAGGAAGATCCCCTGGAGGAGGGCATGGCAACCCGCTCCAGTATTCTTGCCTGGGAAATCCCATGGACAGAGGAGCCTGGCGATCTACAGTCCATGGGGTTGCAAAATAGTCAGACATGACTTAGCGACTAAACAACAACAACCAACAACAGTTTTCTGCCTCTACATGCACTTCCAATTGTCTTTGAAAATTAGTGCCCCTTATGACCCTTGATAGTTCTCAACATGACATCTAAGTAGAGACTTGAAGAATGAATTCAGAAAGGTGGGGAAAGCATCACAAGCAACAGGGACTGCTCGGACAGAAGCATCATAGCACAAGGAGTTAAGTGAGCACCGGAAACCAGAGGCAGTGGGTCCATTCTGAAATGTGAGGAAGGCAAAGAGAAGTAGGGGATGAGAATGGACGCGTCAGTTGGGGCCACATCCTGAGAACCCGCTGGGGAGCAAAAGAACTGGTGACTCACCTCTCATTATATAATAAACTCAAGTGGGACTGGTTCCTCAAGCTGCGTTCCCCGACTCCCAGCACAGAACCTCATGGACTGTTTTCAGCTCCAGTGTAAACCGCCCTTGGTGGTTGTTACTTTTAAGGCTCTGAAAACTCAGTGAGAAAAGTAGGGTGGTTATACAAGGAAATGGTTAAGACCTTAAGCTCCAAGATCAAATGCCAGTTTCCTGCTGTACCATACCTGGGTTTCAGTTTTCTCACTCCAAAGATGTGGTGACAATAATAGCACATACCTCATGAGACTGTTTTGCAGATCCAATGAGTGAGTTAATAAATATTTAGCACCTATTTCCCTGGTGCTGCAGAGGGGCTTCTCTGGTGGCACAGACAGTGAAGGATCCACCTGCAGTACAAGAGGTTTGAGTTCAATCCTTGGGTCAGAAAGATCCCCTGGAGAAGAGAATGGTGACCCACTCCAGTATTCTTGCCTAGAGCATCCCATGGACAGAGGAGGCTGGTGGGATACGGTCCATGGGGTCACAAAGAGCCGGAGATGCCTGAAGCGACTTGGCACGCACACATACACGCAGGTGCTAGTGGAGGAGATGGGAGACGTTAGCAAGGGTGGACACAATGAACAGATCAATTGAGCGACTTCTCTCAAATCTGTGAACTGAGAAACATTACGGTTTTCTGATCCCTGCAAGATGTCTTTTCAGATTTTCGAGACATTTCTGAGTTGAGATGAGGTGAACAATAGCCTTTCAAGGAGGAAACGCATGCTCATAAGAAATAGCTGGCCCTCTAGAAGGAGGCTGGTGAGAGAATGGTTGTGCTTGATTATTTAATTGAGGTTGGTCACGCTATGCAGGGCTAAGGCATTCCTCCAAACCCATGGGTCTCCCCAGGAGGGTGACCCCTGGGGAAATCTGTGCTTTTAGGTTACTCTTGAAGCTCCTTAATGGACTGCTTAATGGACTGCCATTGTCTCGGAAGTGAAATGGAATTCTTTCTGCATAAAAATGGAGGTGTGATGTCTAGTTCGCACCCCATACAGAAGGGAACTTGTTCTCAGTGATAAGAATAGAAACCAAGAAAGTTGCCTTTCAGCCTTCCATGGGTTCTGTTGTCACTGAAGGAATGAAGGCAGGGATCAGGGAGGGAGTGAATGAATGAATGAGTGATCAGGTGAGCCAGTGAATGGATGAGCTGGCGTGTGAGTGAGCCAGTAGGCAACGTGGGTACACCCCCACCCTCACTTTACTCCAAGTCACCCTTGGTTTGCCCCTGTCCCACCACAGCAGCCTGACTTGGTTTGGGTATTCCTGAAAGTGGGTCCTAATACAGGTAGGTTGCAGGATACAGGTAGGTTGCAGGTAGATTATTTGGGGGAGGTTATTCGGGAGAGGGAGAAGCAGAAGGGAGAAGAGAGTACAGAGAGAACAAAGTGGATGTGTGTTTTGAGCTGGCTGAGACAGCGTATTAAAAAGCAGAGAACATCACTTTATCAACAAAGGTCTGTATAGTCAAAGCTATGGTTTTTCCAGTAGTCAGGTATGGATGTGAGAGTTGGACCATGAAGATGGTTGAACGCCAAAGAATCAATGCTTTTGAACTGTGGTGCCAGAGAAGACTCTTGAGAGTCCCTTGGACTGCAAGTAGAGCAAACCAGTCAATCTTAATGGAAATCAGTCCTGAATGTTCATTGGAAGGACTGGTGCCGAAGCTAAAGCTCCAATCCTTTGGCCACCTGATGCAAAGAGCTGACTCATTGGAAAAGACCCTGATGCTGGGAAAGATTGAAGGCAGGAGGAGAAGGGGGTGACAGAGGATGAGATGGTTGGATGGCATCACTGACTCAATGGACATGAGTTTGAGCAGACTCCAGCGATAATGAAGGACAGGGGAGCCTGAAGTGCTGTAGTCCACGGGGTTGCAAAGAGTTGGACATGATTTAGTGACTGAAAAACAACTGGCTTTCTGGGCCTCTAGCTTGATGGCAGATTGTGGGACTTGTCAGTCTCCATAATTCCAGGCCACTGGTGCAGGGAGTGCTGGGTGTTGGTGAGCCTCCGGTTGCTTGTGCTATTTCATTCCAGCTCCCCTCGGCCAGAACTTGTTGGCAACTAAGAAATAGCTGTGGAATGAAAACTTGGAAGGAATTCATTCATTCAACAGATACTGATTGAGTTCCGGCTCTAAAAGGGAGGGTCTGGTGTGAAACAGGTGTGGTTTGCATCCTGGGTTATTCCTGCTCTACTGAGTACCTATTATGTTCGTAGTATGGGCCAGGCATACAGTAGGTGCCTACTTAACAGGTGCTGAATGACAGAAGGTGTTGTGCAGTGATTGGCAAGACACATCACTTTGCCTTAGCTCAGTTCTTCATCTCTGAAATGGGCATAATAATGACCCTGTCCCAGGACTGCCCTGGTGGTCCAGTGGCTAAGACTCTGAGCTCCCAATGCGAGAGGTCCAGGTTTGATTCCTGGTCAGGAAGATCCCTTGGAGAAGGAGATGGCAACCCACTCCAGTATTCTTGCCTGGAAAATCTCATGGACAGAAGAGCCTGGCAGGCTACAGTCCATAGGGTCGCAAAAAGTTGGACAGGACTTAGTGACTGAGCTTGCACAGGGAACTAAATCACACGTGCTTTAACTGAAGAGTTTACATGATGCAACTAAAGATACCCTATGGCACAAGTAAAAGATGCTGCAACTAGGACCCAGCACAGACAAAAAAACACAAAAAACACACAAAATAGCCTGTCCTCATGTGGATATGAAGAGATGGTGCAGACGGTTTGTAGAGCTGGTGTCTCATAGATTCCCTACCAGCACTAGCTTTGACCATGACGGGATTTTTAATTTATTTTTGGTGGGAGGATAAGTGCTCCACACTATTGCATTGACTTCCGCCGTACGTCAACATGAATCAGCCATAGGCACACATATGTCCTCTGCCCTTGAACTGCCCTCCCACCTCCTTCCTACCCTTCTCGGTGGTAACAGACCAGGTTTGGGTTCCTGAGATGCACAGCCAGTTCCCATCAGCTAACCGTCTTACAAGTGGTAGTGTATGTGTTTCC
Source organism: Cervus elaphus (assembly GCF_910594005.1). Lineage (NCBI taxonomy): Eukaryota > Metazoa > Chordata > Mammalia > Artiodactyla > Cervidae > Cervus > Cervus elaphus. The sequence goes on from NC_057824.1 coordinate 22,647,501, forward strand.
ATGCTACTCTCTCCATTCCCACGATGGAGGACGGAGAATCCAGTCACCTAGCAGAGCCCAGGGGAGTTCTGATGTCCTAGTTCTGTGGCTCTTCACCTCCAACTCCATGTCTGCAGTGTCTGCGGAGGGAGCGTCGCCTGTCATGGGACCCCAGCCACGACCTTCTGAGTGCTCAAAAGTCAATTTATGTATCGTGTGTACTGTGTGTGACAGATAGCTGGTGAGAAGTTGTTGTATAACACAGGGAGCCCCGCCTGGCACTCTGAGATGACCTAAAGGGTGGGGTGAGAGGTCAAGAGTATTAGTCGTTCAACAGCATCTGACTCTTTGTGACCCCATGAATTTTAGCCTGCCAGGTTCCTCTGTCCATGGGGATGCTCCAGGCAAGACTACCGGAGTGAGTTGCCATTTCCTTCTCCAGGGGAATCGTCCCAACCCAGGAATCGAACTGGTGTCCCTGACATTGCCAGGCAGATTCTCAACCACTGGACTGCCAGGGAGGCCTGTGTGTGTCTGTTTCTAAGGGCGCGTGTGCGTGCTAAGTTGCTTCATTCATGTCTGACTCTTTGTGACCGAGGAGCCTGGCAAGCTCCTCTGTCCATGGGATTCTCCAGGCAAGAATACTGGAGTGGGTTGCCATGCCCTCCTCCAGGGGATCTTCCCGACCCAGGGATCGAACCGACATCTCTTTTACGTCTCCTGCATTGGCAGGTGGGTTCTTTACAAGTATCGCCTCCTTGAAGGGAGTGGCTAATCCCCAGAGAAGAATAAGAGAAAGTGAAGAGGGGAAGAAATGAGGGTGGAAAGAAAGATCAGAGGAGAAGGGTGAAGGAAAGGGAGAGAGGAAACCGAGCTCTCTTTACGACATTCTTTCCCTGCTTCTTTCAGAGAGAGGGTGGCTCACCCTGAGTCCCGCAGCTGGGCGGGGACTCTGGAATACGTGTGGGCTCCACATTTGGCCTTCCAGCTTCCACCAGCAGGAGGGTGGCCGATGGGACCTGGCCATTGTTATTCAGTTCAGGGAGCTGGATGCCGCCGGCTCGCATGGAAATGAGTCTTCCAGTCCACTGAGCCCAGTGCCGGCAGCTGGATAGCCCAGCAGTCCTGGCTATGCCGCTGGCCCTGGAATAGGAGGAGCCTCCTGGGCTGGGTTCTTGGGTCACAGCCCCTGGGGAGGTGGGGGAGGCAGGGCTGACCTTTCTTGAGACCGCCTGGGAGAAGAAACGAGAATCTAATGATGCCAGAGTCTTGCGTGGCCGGAGGATGGGGAAGCGTGAACTCTTCACAGTCTGTTCACGGGCTGCAGAAGCCTGTGCCAGACATGGGCATAGGCTTGCACTGGCCTGGTAGCCTGGCAGCAGCTGCCATGGAAGAAATTGCAGCTCACCTTCATTTCCAGCCGGCTTCGGGGGTCAGGAGCCAGCCCAGAGCTGTGGGAAGAGCAGGAGGTGGCCCGAGTGAGGCACAGCTGGAGCGCACATCCCCGCTCCGCATGGCCCGTCACCTCCAGGTTCCCCATTTGTCAAATGCAGACGATCGCAGTAAAAGTGCATTTGCTGACGTTTATGGAACACTTAACTGTTCCAAAATGCCTTAGGGCCCGAACTCTAATGCATCCTCATAACAGATGGTTAGGGTTATTTATTTGTAAAACTTAGCAGCTTAAAACGTCAATTGATCGTTCTGTCCCTCACTCCTGTGGGCTGGTTGGGCTCAGCTGGTTGCTTCTGGCTGGGGTTTCTGCTGCAGTGGTGGATCAGGTGCATCTGGGACTGGGGGCATCTGAAACCTCGACTGGGCTGGGTGTTTAAGGGGCTTCTTCCCTCCCAGGGTGGTCGTAGCCTCACTCTCTGCAGGGCTCTAAGCCTCCAGGACTTTTCCCTTTGACCCCATCGCAGCACGGGGAGTGTATTAGTTTTCTGTTGCTGCTACAATATGCCTGCTCAGTCCCTTCAGCCATGTCCAGCTCTTTGTGACCCCATGGACTGTAGCCCGCCAGGCTCCTCTGTCCATGGCAAGAATACTGGAGTGGGTTGCCACACCCTCCTCCAGAGGATCTTCCTGACCCAGGATGGCACCCACGTTTCCCGTGTCTCCTGCATTGGCAGGCAGAGTCTTTACCAGTGAGCCCCTAAGGAAGTCCCTTCATTTTAGTTTTGATTTGCCTTGAATGAACGAACGAATCTTTACATCCACTTCCTGCCTGAGAGTGGCCACTCCTTGGCAAACGAGAGGAGAAATTCGATGGTTGTTTTGGCCGCAAAGTGTCTCTGCTTTGGTTACCTAGGTTGCTGATTCATTAGCAGAGATTTACAATATGTAATTTTTTTTCCTAGTCTGAGCTAGACTACTCGTTTAGGCTGGGAAAACATTGGCAATGTATTTTCTAAATGCATTTTAGTTCCTTGGACACGCTTTTTAAAACGTTGGCTGTTTCATTAAGGTCTCTGGAGAAATCATAATCATAAACAGAGATGTCATTTACTGAGCTTCTACTATGTGCTAAGTGTTTTAGACTGATTGCATCATTTAATCTCAACAGTCCTGTGTGGTAGCACAGTGATCTCTATGGCAATAATAATATTAGTAATAATAATGGCAACAGCAGTACTGGCACTAACAAGCAATAATAATAATAACAGCAAATATTTATTGAGCACTAGTTGCATTGTGCCCTGGGATGTATACAACATCCTTATCCCTTTGCTCACATGCTGTTAAGGACATTTGGGCTGAATCTCAGGTATTGCCCAGGGCTCTTGCCCTCCCTCTCAAATACAACATTTTTTTAGCAGAAAGAGACAAGGCATCTGGGTGGCACTAGTGGTAAAGAATCCCCTGCCAATGCAGGAGACTTACAAGACACGGATTTGATCCCTGGGTCTGGAAGATTCCCTGGAGGAGGGCAAGGCTGAGGGCTGTGGTCTTGGGGAGAGGAGAACTGGGTTCAAATCTTGGCTTTTCCATTTCCCAGCTGTGTGACCTTGGACAGGTGACTTTATTTCTCTGAGCCTCATCTTGCTCATCCTTAAAATGGGAACAAGAACTTTGTGTGTGGGGGGGTGCCTTCAAGATATTTATTCTCTTTGTTCTCACCTGGTAGTGTCAGATTTGCTGCATCTCTTTCTCTCTTTTTTCCCCACTGCATCTGTGGATGGAAGGTCTGCCGATAGCAGACAGCCCCTGCCCGATAGCCCTCTCCTAACAAATTTCTGTTTCTAGATTCTGGAACTGCTTCCTCCTCACCCCAGGATTCTCTCTCAACAAACTTAGCTCATCTTTCCCATCCTTTTGCCCTCTAACCCCTTAAGCTCTGTTCCTTCCAGCTCTCTAATTCTCCTTAGCAGCATCTTTCCTTGCTGGGTTCCATTCCTGCCACTGTGTGATAATCCAGTCCTCTCAACCCCCTTCCTAAGGTATCAGCAAATAACTAATTTAAGCAGGGATTCTCACTGGGTGACCCAAGGGTTTTGTAGGATTTTGCATCTGTCTGCATTTTTCTAGGAAGATGGTCTATAGCCTTCCTTCCTCCCTCCGCCCCCCACATTCTTCAAACATAAAAAGATTAAGAACCATTGGGTATTTGTCACTTCTCCCAGGATCATCTGATTTTACAGATGACTTTAGAATAGCCAAAGGAATGAATCTTTAATGGTGGAATTATTACAGAAGGTTGCACAGATCCTAGGGCTTGGCACAGCCTGCAGCATTTTCGGTTGGTCATTGCAGACGGTGCTTGCCTGACATCAGAGCTTAATACATAGTTACAGATTTTATTAGCCCAAAGTGGAAACACAAAGTCTGAGAAATTCATGTCGGATTATAAAAAGCCCAGACTTAACAATTCTCTAAAACTTTTTCAGAGTGAAGGAGAAAGGAAAATATTAATAAAAGATGACATGCTGAATTAAATGGACCCGGGAGCAGATAACAAAATAAATCTTGCAGCCAAGGAGTTTGGCTCCGTAATGGAGGCGGGAGGATATTTAAGAGGGGGAAGAAATGGATAAAAGAAAGGAATAGGAAAGTTTCTCCCTCTTTTTAAAAAAATATTTAATAAAATAAAATAAAAATATTTATTTATTTGGCTGTGTCAAATTGGTTGCAACATGTGGAATCTTGGTTGCATCATGTTGGATCTTTTGTTGAGGAGCATGGACTCTCTAATTGTGGTACGTGGTCTCCAGAGTGCTCAGGCTTCGGTAGTTGCACTGCGTGGGTTCAATTACTCCATGGCATGTGGGATCTTAGCTCCCCGACCAGGGATTGAACCTGTGTACCCTGCATTGCAAGGTGGAATCTTAACTGCTGGACCACTGGGGAAGTCCCTCTCCCTCTTTTCTTGGAGTGACCCAATCTCTGCCTTCGGGAGTCAGAAAACAAAGTATGTGTGCCCTTATCTCTTAGCAAGGTCAGGTGGGCCAACATCAGGGGGAAGGTTGATCTTTTAGGGATGGAATCCTTCTCCCTTTTTTTTTTTTTTTTAATTTTTTTATTAGTTGGAGGCTAATTACTTCACAACATTTCAGTGGGTTTTGTCATACATTGATATGAATCAGCCATAGATTTACACTTATTCCCCATCCCGATCCCCCCTCCCATCTCCCTCTCCACCCGATTCCTCTGGGTCTTCCCAGTGCACCAGGCCGGAGCACTTGTCTCATGCATCCCACCTGGGCTGGTGATCTGTTTCACCATAGATAGTATACATGCTATTCTTTTGAAACATCCCACCCTCACCTTCTCCCACAGAGTTCAAAAGTCTGTTCTGTATTTCTGTGTCTCTTTTTCTGTTTTGCATATAGGGTTATCGTTACCATCTTTCTAAATTCCATATATATGTGTTAGTATGCTGTAATGTTCTTTATCTTTCTGGCTTACTTCACTCTGTATAAGGGGCTCCAGTTTCATCCATCTCATTAGGACTGGTTCAAATGAATTCTTTTTGACGGCTGAGTAATATTCCATGGTGTATATGTACCACAGCTTCCTTATCCATTCATCTGCTGATGGGCATCTAGGTTGCTTCCATGTCCTGGCTATTATAAACAGTGCTGTGATGAACATTGGGGTGCACGTGTCTCTTTCAGATCTGGTTTCCTCAGTGTGTATGCCCAGAAGTGGTATTGCTGGGTCATATGGCAGTTCTATTTCCAGTTTTTTAAGGAATCTCCACACTGTTTTCCATAGTGGCTGTACTAGTTTGCATTCCCACCAACAGTGTAAGAGGGTTCCCTTTTCTCCACAGCCTCTCCAGCATTTATTGCTTGTAGACTTTTGGATAGCAGCCATCCTGACTGGTGTGTAATGGTACCTCATTGTGGTTTTGATTTGCATTTCTCTAATAATGAGTGATGTTGAGCACCATTTCATGTGTTTGTTAGCCATCTGTATGTCTTCTTTGGAGAAATGTCTGTTTAGTTGAGGCAAGGATATACAATGGAAAAAAGACAACCTCTTTAACAAGTGGTGCTGGGAAAACTGGTCAACCACTTGCAAAAGAATGAAACTAGAACACTTTCTAACACCATACACAAAAATAAACTCAAAATGGATTAAAGATCTAAACGTAAGACCAGAAACTATAAAACTCCTAGAGGAGAACATAGGCAAAACACTCTCCGACATAAATCACAGCAAGATCCTCTATGACCCACCTCCCAGAATATTGGAAATAAAAGCAAAACTAAACAAATGGGATCTAATGAAACTTAAAAGCTTTTGCACTACAAAAGAAACTATAAGTAAGGTGAAAAGACAGCCGTCAGATTGGGAGAAAATAATAGCAAATGAAGAAACAGACAAAGGATTAATCTCAAAAATATACAAGCAACTCCTGCAGCTCAATTCCAGAAAAATAAATGACCCAATCCTTCTCCCTTTTTAAAAGATATTGATCTATTTGGCTGTGTTGGGTCTTAGCTACAGCATGTGGGATCTAGTTCCCTGACCAGGGATCAAACCCAGCTCCCCTGCATTGGGAGCATGGAGTCTTAGCCAGCCACTTAGCCAGCAAAATCCCCTCCCCATTTTTTCTTTCTCCTTCCCCTACCTTTTCTGTCAACCCCTGCCTTTCGTCTGGACAAGATGTTTGGTGGGGTGGTAGGCAATTTTACCAGCATTATCTCAGATTTGCACCTTGCCAGCTATGTGACCTTGGGTGAATGACATAACCTCGCTGAGATTAAGTTTCTTTTGTTCGTGGAGGGGTTATAGGGCTTGCATGATATAGTACATCTGAAGCCATGGGTACAGCATCTATGAACAGCAGTCCATTAATAAATGTTCTCCTTCTTCTCCTTGTAACACAATTAGCCAGCCCCTAATGCATCTAATTAATAAATGTGCATTTGAAAGAGACTGACACAGTGAACAGGGAATGGTGCTTCCTTTTATTGCCTGCAGGAGGGTACCTGGACACAATGGACTGAAGCTGCCAATTTTAAAATAAGGTGGGATCTTAATTCTTGTTTTAAGGTGTGGAGTAGGCAGGGGTAGTTTCTGAAATGCAAATGTGCATTGTGTTGCCATGACAAAGATGTTGCAAGGAAATAGAAAACCGCAGAACTTCAGAGCCAGAACAGATTTCAAACCAAATTACTCTATTTTCCAAGCCCAAACTGGGACAGAGGGTCAGAAGGGTACAGGCGATCTTCTGGGGACAGAAGGACAGAGTCATATTGTCTAGAGTTTGAGATGCTATCTTTTAGACACCTTAACATATCTGAAAATAGAATGCCTTTTGTGTGCATTTAATGTAGTTTTCTTTTTAAGTCTGAAAAAGCTATTATACCCAATGTGCATCTATAGGCAATGGTGTTTTAAGATGGAGAAAATATGGCTTTGAAATCAGAGCTGACGCTGCTGGAATCAATGATCAGTCCAAAATAGGGCTTATTCTCTTTTGTACTATGAGGAGGTAGACCAGCTGACCACTAGGTGTCCTTATAGCCCAAGGGTGCCCTACCTACCCCTCAGCATCTATCTCCATGTGCCTCCACCTTCTCATGCTTCTATCTCAAGGGCCCTTGGGGCTGACAGTATGATCCGCCTGTGCATGGGGGATGCTGGAAGTGTGAGGGAGTTAACGGCCCTGGAAGCAGCCCTTGGCCAACATGGCCTGGGATTTGGTGGAAAAATACCCCCAGATTGCTCGCCCTTTAGATGGGAAACTCTGAGATGTGCCCAGCATTCCCCGGTGGTACCCAGCTCCAGTTTGCACACAGGGCATCTTGCTCCATAATGCATCCCTGGCTGCCTTCCCCTCCTCCCCCGTCTCATTTTCCTCCTCCTCCTGCTCATGCATCTTGGGTCCCCTCCCAAATAAATTACATGTGCTACAATCCTTACGTGATGGCTCACTAAAAAAAATTTTTTTTTAATCAAAGTATAGTTGATTTACAATTTGTGTTAATCTCTGCTATACAGCAGAGTGATTCAGTTATACATATATATATTCTTTTTCATATTCTTTTCCTTTATGGTTTGCAATCGGATATTTAATATAGGTACCTGTGCTACAGTAGGGCTTTGTTGTTTATTCATCCTGTCTATATTAGTTTGCATCTGTTAATCCCAAACTCCCATTCCGTCACCCCTCACCCCTTGGCAACCACAAATCTGTTCTCTATGTCTGTGAGTCTGTTTCTGTTTTGCAGATAGGTAATTTGTGTCATATTTGAGAGTCAACATATTGCTGTTCTTCAGTCACTAGGTTGCATCTGACTCTTTGTGACCCCACGAACTGCAGCCTGCCAGGCTTCCTTATTCTTCACTATCTCCTGGACTTTGCTCAAATTCATGTCCATTGAGTCAGTGATTCCATCCAGTCATCCCATCCTCTATTGCCCCCTTCTCCTCCTGCCCTCAATCTTTCCCAGCATCAGGGTCTTTTCCAATGAATCGGCTCTTTGCATCTGGTGGCCAAAGTATTGGAACTTCAATTTCAGCATCAGTCGTTCTAGTGAATAGTCAGGGTTGATTTCCTTTAAGATTGACTGGCTTGATCTCCTTGATGTCCAAGGGACTCTTAGGAGTCTTCTCCAACACCACAGTTTGAAAGCAACAAGTCTTTGATGCTCAGCCTTCTTTATGGTCCAACCAATGTCATAGAAAAGCTATGACAAAGCTAGACAGCATATTAAAAAGCGGGCACATTATTTTACTGACAAAGGTTTGTATAGTCAAAACTGTGGTTTTTCCAGTAGTCATGTACAAATGTGGGAGTTGGACCATAAAGAGTCTGTATATAAATGATATCATTTATGTGTTGTTCTCTTTCTGACTTCTCTTAGTGTATGTGTGGTGGTTCATTTTTGGCGTCCACTTGACTGGGTCACTGGTTGCCCAGCTAGCTGGTAAAACATTATTTCTGAGAGTGTCTGTGAGGGTGTTTCCAGAAGAGAGATAAGCGTTTAAACCAGTGGACTCTGTAAAGCGGATGGCCCTCCCCAGTGTGGGTGACTCCACTGCGGGCCTGACTAGAGCAAAAGGCGGAGGAAGGGTGAGTTCACTCTCCCTGACTGTTGAGCTGGGACTCTGCTCTATTCCTGTCCTGGTTCTTGGGCCTTCAGACCTGGACTGGAAACCACAGCACCAGCCCTCTGGCTCTCAGGCCTTTCCACTCCACCACTGTGGTGCTGGAGAAGACTCTTGAGAGTCCCTCGGACTGCAAGGAGATCAAACCAGTCCATCCTAAAGGAGATCAGTCCTGAATATTCATTGGAAGGGCTGATGCTTCCGTAAAGTCACAGGCGGCCAGCTGTCCCTCTTGAGCCTCCCTCCCACCCCATCCCACCCCTCTAGGTTGTTACAGATCCCTGGTTTGAGTACCCTGAGTCACAAAGCAAATTCCCATTGGCTATCTGTTTTACAAATGTTAAAATAAATACATATGTTATACATATGTTAGTGTATATGTTTCCATGTTACTCTATCCGTACATCCCACCCTCTCCCTCCTCCCCTCTCCGTGTCCATAAGTCTGTTCTCATTGTCTGTGTCTCCATTGCTGCCCTGAAAATAGGTTCATCACTACTATCTTTCTAGATTCCACATATATGCGTTAATATATGATATTTGTTTTTCCCTTGTTGACTTACTTCACTCTGTATTCTAGGTTCTAGGTTCATCCACCTCATTAGAACTGACTCAAATGCACTCCTTTTTATGACTGAATAATATTGCATTGTATATTTGTACCACAGCTTCTTTATCCATTCATCTGTTGATGGACATCTAGGTTGCTTTCATGTCCTAGCTATGTAAATAGTGTGAGGCAGCAGTTTTTATTAGTAATAACAGCTGCTGATCTTTGCTAAGTCTTTCCCATGTGCTAGTTTCTGTGCTAAGTGATTTGCAAACAGTGTTTTGCTAAGCTTCCCTTTAGCCCTAGGAGGTAGGTTCTGCTATTCATTCTAGTTTACAGATGAGAAAGTCAAGGATCAGAGAGCTTAAGTAACTTGCATCAGGTCACAGAGCTAGTAAGAGTACAGTTGGGATGTGAGCAAACTGTGGGTCCATAGCCCAAATCCTGGCCCCTGGCTTGTTTTTATAAATAAAGTTTTATTGGAACATAGACACATCCCTGCATTTACATATTATCTGCAACCGCTTTCACACTATGGTGGTAGAATTGATTAGCTGTGATGGAGACCTAACAGCCTGCAAAACTGAACCGTTATCTGGCCTTTACCAAAAGGTTTGCTGAGCTCTGTTTTATTACATCGAGTCATTTCATTCCCATGACAACACAATACTTGCCTCATGGGGGAAACCAGGCACAGAGAAGCAAAGCTGCTTATCCGAGGTCACACAGCAAAGCTGGGCTTAACACTCTGGCCACAGTTTGGCCCAGAGGCTGTGTTCTAACCATTTTATCCCACTGCCTTTCCAGTCAAACCAGCAAGATCTGCTCTTTGTGCTTTATGTTAGTGTAGAGCAGGAGGAAGAAAAAAAAGGTACTCGTTAGAACCGTCTACCAGCAGATGTCAAAATATTTTCGGTGGCACCAGAGATGCATGTTGGGAAGGAAAATCTTGGGGAGCCAGAACTTTCAATATTTATCTTTGTGGTGACCACATAGGGGGAACTTTGGCAGCTCTCCCAAAATGGTCTGTCGGCGGGAGACTGTGGGGAGGGGCTGGAAGAAGCGGTTTGTAATAAAACTGCGCCCGTGGGGCTGCTGTAAGGATAAAATCAAGTGATAGACACCAGGTGCCCAGAACTGTGCCTGCTGAGGTCCCTGCGGGTGTTTGTTATCACGTGTCCTCAAGAGCTGCGGCCAAGCAGTGTTCTGCGTTCCCAGCCGCATCTGGTTCACTCGCTGGCTTCTCTCTCAGCTCTGGGCCTTGGCGTGTTCAGTTCTCCATGGATTTGCTCACCTGGGAGCTGAGACCCATGTCTGCCCGGCTCTCGCAGGGTGTGCAGCCTCAAATCAGGTGTCAGGCGAGCAGGGGCGCTCCCTGACCGCTCTAGCCCTGGCCCGTGTGTGCGTACCCCCCGCTCGGTTACAGCTCAGTCTCCCCAATTATATGAGGAGGAGTCGAGGCAGGAAGAGCGCAAGATCTTAGCCCCTAGACCAGCGGTCAGTGACAAGGGCCCTGGCCCTTCCGCTTTGCAGAAAAGAATTCCCAAGAAGATGGAAAGTAGTGAAACACGTATTTATTAAGAGGAAAACAAAAACAAAAACAAAAAACAGTACATGTTGGATAGGCACACAGGCGGACTTAGAGTTGCTGAGCCCCACCCTCGTGGTAGTCTGAATGACCTTTATGGGGCATTCCTTCCGGTTTCCTGTGGCCAATCATTTTGATTTGTCTGGTTCACAGTCCATATTTGGTATAGCTCAGAATCCTCCCACATGTGTGCACGCATCTCTTAACCAAGATGGTTTCTATCGCAAAGGCCTGTGGGTAGAGCATCTCTTGACATCACTCCCTCTCTGACCTCCAAGGAGCTTTTCTGTGCACCTGTGGCCGGGGAGTTGTCCTGACTTTGGGAATGAGAGATACGTGGTCTGGGCAGGGCCCAGCCTCCTGATTTAATTGTCCTGTTATTCTCGTCTTGGAATTTCGGTCCACAGGGAATGAATCTCCAGTAGGTTTACCGTGGGGGTGGATGCCCTGTGCTGTTGGATGCTGACCAGTATCCCTGGTCTCTTCCCACTTGACGCCAGTGACGTCTCCCCCCAGCCTCCAACAGTGACAGCCTAAACTGTTCTCCCATCATTGCCAACTGTCCCCAGGGGCGGGGACACAAAATCATGTTTTAGCTTAAACTTCAGAAATGCCTCTTTACGGTTGTATTCACAAAACCACTGCTTTATAGACTATGTACTGGCTTTTGAAGAGTAATTTTTGACTTTCGGTGACTTCTTCCTAGCTTAATGGCACAGAACTTCCCTGGTACCCTGCTCTTGAACCGCCCAGTGGGGCAGACGAGTTCCTGCAGCTAGAATTCCTGGGTTTAAACCCCAGCTCCGCTCTTTACTAGCTCGAAACCTCTAGGCAGTTACTTACTGTCACTGAGCCTCAGCTTCCTCATCTGTAAAATGGGGAGTTATTTTAGAATCTACCCTACGAGGTTGTTATGGTGTTGAATTGAACATGTCCTGTTGTTCAGTCACCGAGTCGTGTCCGACTCTTTGTGATCCCATGAACTGCAGCACGCCAGAATTCCCTGTCCCACACCGTCTCCCTGCGTTTGCCCAAGTTCATGTCCATTGAATCAGTGATGCTATCCAACCACCTCATCCTGAGTGAGCACAAAAAGTGCTTGTGAGAGTACTTTATGGGGACTTCTGGTGATCCAGTGGCTAAGACTTCACCCTCTCAATGCAGGGGGCCCAGGTTGAATGGAGCTAGATCGTCATGGAACTAGATCTCACATGCTACAACTAAGAGTTCACATGCTGCAAGTATAAGATCTGGCCTCCTGCAATGAAGATTGATGATCCTTGGTGATACAACTGAGACTGGGTACAGCCACATAAATAAAAATAAATCTTTAAAAAAAGAGAATACTCTGCAAGGAATACTACTATTATTTCCACATGGTTCCAAGAGTTGTTGAAAATCCCCAAGCTTGGAATTTAAAAAAAAATTTGTTTGTTCTCATTCCCTACCCTGCCATGGGCAAACTCCACGAATTCTGAAACCTCTTCCACAGGAGAATGAAAGCCTTGGAGAAGATATACAAGTGATGCCTCTTTTTCTATTGCTTACCTCTTTTAAAGTGATCAAATTATGGATCATCAAAGGAGAATGGATTGTGGAGGAGCGGGAATGATGCTTACGTCCCCTTTCTGATGGCCCCCCCATTATTAACTCCCATGTCATTGTTCGGCAGGCACTTACGGGCTGGGGAAATGATGGCCACATTTTTCTAGGCTGAAGTGGAACACATTACGAGGGGGATAAGTGAGCTAATGGGTGGCAATCACTCTGCACAGTGTCTGGCACGTGGTAGACACTTTGTAAATGTCAGCTGTTGTCCCTCGTGTGTGATGCAATTTGCTCCTGTCTGGGGGAAATGGTGTTGGAAACCTGCTGTGTGCCGATTGACAGCTCCCCCCAGCCACACCCCTAAGATGTGGACCGCTGAGCCGGACCTTATTTGGATAAAGGTTCTTTGCAGGTGCAATCGAATTAAGATCTCAAGATGAGATCACCCTGGATGATCTGGTTGGCTCCAATCCAACAACTGGTGGATTTGAAAGAGGAGAAGATAACAGGTGAGAACATCATGTGAGGATGGAGGGGAAGAGTGTGTAACAGGGAGGAACAGAATCTAACTCCACGTTGGATCCTGTTTCTTTTACATTAACCTTTGCTTGCCTTTGCTTTTGTTACTATCATCTCGGAAAGGATGCTGTCTGTTAGCCTTAAGCATACACAATGGCCTGCCTCGGGGATCCCTACGTCCTCTGCCTGAAAGCTAAAGTGTCTTTGTTCAGCTCACAGGAAGACCTTCTGATCCTGTCCACCTGTGAATCGTGGGAAGAAGGAACAAACACATCCTCTTCCCTAAGGCTGGCCAAGCCAGAAGATATTTTGCAAGACTTAAGGCCTTTTTTTTTTTTTTTTTACTTTACTTTACATCCTCACCTCCTCTCCCTCTCTGTTCTATAAAAGACACTGGCCTCCAGACCCCAATAAGTTGGTGCTCTAGGACTGTAGTCCTCCATCTCCGTGGATAGCTTTCTGAATAAAGTCACTAATCCTTGCCTCAACACTTCATCTCCTGATTTACTGGCCTGTTGTGCCATGAGCAGAGTGAGCTTGGACTCGGTAACCATTGGAATGATACATCTGCACCCTCCAGCCGAGGGCCACTGAGATTGCGGCTGCCCGCAGTTGTGGAGGGACAGGCGTGGAGCAGATTCCTCCTCACCGCCCTTGGAGGGGACCAGCCTGGTGACACCGTGACCTTGGACTTCTGGCTTCCAGAACGGTGAGAGAATACATTTCTGTGGTATTAAGCTGCCCACTTTCCGGTAATTTGTTATAGCAGCCACAGAAACTAATAAAAACACCCTATTTGGATGGTATACTTTTCTTTAAAAAAAAAATTTTTTTTTAAATTCAAGTACAGTTGGTTGACAACGTTATGTTAATTTCTGCTGTACAACACAGTCATTCAGTTTACATATATATGGATATTGTTTTTCACACTTTTCCATTATGATTTATCACAAGATATTAAATATAGTCCCCTGTGCTATTCAGTAGGACCCTGTTGTTTGTCCATCCTGTATATAATAGCTTGCATCTGCTAATCCCAAACTCCCAGTCCATCCGTCCACCACCTCCCTCCTCCTAGGCAACCACAAAGTCTGTTCTCTATGTCTGTGGGTTTATTTCATAGATAAATTCATATGTGCTTGTATATACACACACACACACACACAGATATATGTATGTATATGTATATGTGTACATGTAATTTTTGGCTGTGCCCCATGACTTGTGGGATCTTGGTTCCCCAACCAGGGATTGAACCTGTGCCCTCGGCAATGAAATCACTGAATCCTAACCATTGGACTGCCAGTGAATTCTGTCAAACTTTAGATTCCACATATAAGTTATATGCGATTTGTCTTTCTCTAACTTAGCTTCACTCAGTCTGATAATCTCTAGGTCCACCTATGTTGCTGCAAATGGCATTATTTCATTCTTTTTTATGGCTGAGTAGTATTCCATTACATGTATCAACATAATGCCTGTCAACTCTCAGGTTGCTTCCATGTCTTGGCTATTGTAAATGTTGTTGCTGTGAAGAGTGTGTGCCATTCTTTGGGCATGAAAAGTCATTCTAAGTGGTCTCTAGACTTGGCATTTTATTTATTTATTTTTAGACTTGACATTTTATAACTTCAAATCTTGTTGTGGAAAATTGCTTCTCTTCACATTTCCTCTCATTCCTCTGATTATTCAAAGCCAGACATCTTGGTCTGGCATCATCTGTCTTTGTTACTGATATTCCATTTATTTATTTTTTTAAAATTACTTGGCTCTTTATTTTTGGCTGCACTGGGTCTTCCTTGCTATGTGTGGACTTTTCCCCAGTTGTGGCGAGTGGGGACCACTCTTCACTGTGGTGCATGGGCTTCTCATTGTGGGGTCTCCCCTTGTTGCGGAGCACAGGCTCTAGGCGCTTGGGCTTCAGTATTTGCAGCACTTGGGCTCAGTAGTTGCAGAGTGTGGACCCTAGAACTTGCGGGCTTCAGTAGTTGTGATGTGCAGGCTCAGTAGCTGCGGCTCACAGGTTCTAGAATGCGGGTTCAGTAGCTGTGGTTCGGTGGCCTAGTTGCTCTGTGGCACATGGAGTTGTCCCGGACCGGGGATCAAACCCATGTTCTCTGCACTGGTATATGGATTCCTATCCACTGCAACACCAGGGAAGTCCCTGATCTTCCTTTTAAACAAGACAGAACGGTCCTCAGGTGCAGAGCCTTCCGTGGACCCCAGGAGCTAGATTTTCATGGTATTTGTTTTTTATGGCAGATTATGGTAATTATTACACCAGTTTTTCCATTAATAGTGATAAAAGATCTTGTTGGAAAAGTTACTTATTTATTGAGGTAAGAAAAGCAGTTGGTTTAAAGAAAAATGTTTAATGAAGGGAACCTGTAGAGAAAAGATAGATGTCTTGAATCCATCCTTTACTGAAGAATCAGAATGAACTCAGCCATGCATAGGATGCTTACTGAAATCTCATAATCACAGACAGAAGGTGGGGAGGAGTTCTTTATGTGACAGAGAATTAGAAATGCTAAAGCCCTTCTCAAGGGCTGTGCCTCTTTCAAAAGATGAGGTCCTTCTGCAAGATGACTAGCCAGGACTCTGAAAAAGTGTGAGTGACATGAACGTTAAAACAAGGCAGTGGGGCTGTTCTAGGTTAAAAGAAACTAAAGGGATATGACATCTAAGTGAAATACATGACCCTTGATTGGATTCTGGATTAAACAAAGAAAAGTGGTATCACTGAGATATTACTAAAAATATATCACCGGGGTTGCTAGGAGGATGTTAAGATGAGCCACATATAAGGTAACATTATTGTATAATATTAAAGCTCTTGGCTGTGATAATGGTGTTATTACACATGGAATATGTTGGAGAGTGTACTTGTCGTTAGGAAATATATGCTGAAGTATTCAGGAATGAAATGCTCCAAATTGTTTTCACATAGTTCAGCAAGAAACAAAACACAGGTAAGCAAATGTGGCAAAGTGTTAATGACTGATAAATCTAGATGAACCTAGGTACCCATTATCCTATTATATTAAATTTTCTATAAGATGACAGATTTTAAAAATAAAGAGTTGGGAAAAATTTCCCAACTGCACTAATGGGGCTAGACTTATTGCTTTGTAGTTTTGCTTGCTTTTATGGAAATGAGCATTTTAACTGTGTCAATAGAGCTCCTAAAGTTCTGGTTTTTAGTGAATCACTTGTTTTTAAAGAACTTCCTGGGACTTCCTTGGTGGTTCGGCAGTTGCAAATCCACCTTCCGTAGTAAGGGACACAGGTTTGATTCCTGGTTGGGGAACTAAGATCCCATACACCATGGGCCAACTAAGCCTGTGTGCCACAAACTACTGAGCCCATGAGTTATGGAACCAGTGCATCACAGCTAGAGAGGAGCCCATGAGCTGCAACTAAGCCAGTTTGAAAATCCCAAGTGCTGCATCTGAGACCTGATGCAGCCAAAAATGAGAAGTAAATTAAATAAATATAAAAAAATAAAGCACTTCCTTTGTGTGAGCAAAGCTCTAAGGGAAAAAGATTCCCTTCTAGGCTTCAGAGGCATTAATAGACCACAGATGCTCCCTTTGTATCATGGATTTACTGCTCTGTTGGATGCAGGACAGGATGCTGCTATCCTCATCCCACAGGTATCTCAGCCTTATGCCACCTCTCTCTTGTACCAGGGCAGTGATTCTGATTGTCCCAGCAGGGTTGGCAAATGAATAGCACACATCGTGATGCTCCTATGCCTGTATCTGTAGAAGACATCACTAATCAATTGCAACACAATGCTCCAGCCAGTCACCACTAATCAATCTCAGAGAAATGGTCACTTGATATCCCAGGCAATTGTTTACCCCCCACAGTTTTCAAGCAGAAGAAGTATGAGTCTGAGTTACTCTAAACCTGGAACAAATGGTATCCAGGTTGTCGTGGTGACTCAGCCCTCTCCACTTGACTTCTCCCACCAACATAATAAAACAGGATGGTATCTTGCCTCAAATCCCTTTTAAACATTTAGTGGGACCCCAGGGTACTCCTGTGTCCTCACCAGGAGGTTGGCTTCACATTTGGGGCTGCTACTGCTCCCGGGGATGCTGTCACCGAGCTGATGGGTGCTGTTCCCTCTGCCAGGGGCATCTCTTTTCTATTCTTATGAATTTCTTCTAGCTTATCCACTGGGGCTCTTGGCACCGACACTTAAAAAAAATAACTTGGGACAAATGGATAAGGAAGTTGTGGTTCATATACTCAATGGAACATTACTCAGCTATAAAAAAGAATGCATTTGAGTCACTTCTAATGAGGTGGGTGAAACTAGAGCCTATTATACGGAATGAAGTAAGTCAGAAAGAGAAACACCAATACAGTATATTTAACGCATATATATGGAATTTAGAAGAATGGTAATGATGACCCTCTATGCAAGGCAGCAAATGAGACACCAATGTAAAGAAAAGACTTTTGCACTCTGTGGGAGAAGGTCTGTGCAAGGGTGGGATGATTTGAGAGAATAGCATTGAAACATGTAAATTACCATATGTAAAATAGATGACCAGTGCAAGTTCAATGCATGAAGCAGGGCACTCAAAGCCGGTGCTCTGGGACAATCCAGAGGGATGGGGTGGGGAGGGAGGTGGAAGGGGGTTCAGGATGGGGGACACAAGTACACCCATGGCTGATTCGTGTCGATGTACGGCCAAAACCACCACAATATTATAAATTAACTAGCCTCCAATTAAAATAAATTAATAATTTTAAAAAGTAACGGGAATTCCCTGGTGGTCCAGTGGTTAGGACTCGGGGCTTTCACTGCTGTGGCTGGCATTCGGTTTCTGGGGGAAATAAGATCCTGCAAGCTGCCTGACACTGACAACAGCAACAACAAATTAATCGAGGTATATTTTACATATCATATATTTTATCCATTCTAAGTGTACAGTTTGACAATTGTTTTTTTAGCAAATTCACCGAGTTGTGCAACTGTTGCCACCCCCACAATGAGATCCGTCACACCCGTTAACCAAGGCCTTTAGACTCAGACCAGAGCTTTACTCCACGGACCCCTGGTTCTTAGGTCTACGGGAACTACATCACCGGCTTTCCTGGGCCTCCAGCTTGCAGACTGTAGATCGTGGGACTTCTCAGCCTCCGTAACTGAGCCAATCCCTCATAATAAATCTTCCCATATTTTTGGATACATCCTATTAGTTTTGTTTCCCTGGAGAATCCTGGCTAATTCAGAGGCTACCCTGAGAACTGGTCATTTTCCCTTTCTGTCTCTGAGCGTAAACAGGAGAAGGAAGCACAGATGTGCTCTGGCCTTGCTTTGCAACCTGCGTGGTCGGAGTCTGCGCCTGGGCCCGGGGCTGCCGTGTGCAGTTGCTGGTGTCAGTAAAAGCCTCTCTGCTTGTTTTTTCAATGGTTCACCCTCGCAGTGAAATGTGCAGAGGACGCTGGCAGATGGAGCGGAGGGGAACCCAGTGGAGAGAAATACCTGGAGAGATGCTTCGTGGATGGGAATCCAAATAGGGAGTCTTTTAACCCAAAGCAGACACCATGGCCCTTGATTTTGGAGCTGGTGGAGATGGGAGGCACACCGGGGAAGCACCGTAGATCTGCCTGGAACACTTATTAAGTTCCTATTGTTTGTTAGGCTATAATCTCTGGAAAGCCCACAGTTCACAGAGCCCTAGTTCAAAACCTGAGGCTGGATTACCTCTCGAGCATCCCTCAAGGATGATCTTCCTTCTATCATTTTTTTCCCTTTATTTCTGCCATGCTGTGTGGTCTTCATTCCCCGACCGGGGAGCAAACCCGTATCGCCTACAGTGGAAGCATGAAGTCTTAACCACTGGACCACCAGGGAAGTCCCTGACCTTTCTTCCTTAACTCAATCACCTTCAGAGGTGGGGCGCTCGCTGGCTCATGTGGGTCAGGGCAGCCAGGATAATGCGCCTGTGCTTAAGTATCTCCACATGCAGAAATGACACCTGCACTTTGATGAAGAGCGTAAGGCAAAGAACTTGTCTTTCCCACTTACCTTTTCTAAATGCCAGGTTCCTATTAGAGGTGAGCATGCAGATGGCAGGATTTGGATCTGTTTCTTTGGTGGTGTCACTATTATTTTTAAAAATTTCATCAGATGTTTCTGGAACAATCTTTTAATTTTGCTGGTGTCCTTGATGCTTATACCTTGGATTCTCTCCTGTGCAATCAGGCTCTGCTGTTGCATTCAGACTGCACTTGCCAAGGCCACTGGTGGTCTCCAGATCGCCAGATTCGGCGGTCAGTTTGCTGTCACGTTACTTTTCATCCCAGCAGCTTTCAGCACTCTCACCTTCTTAGAACACTTTCTTCTCTTGGCTTTGGTGTCACTTTCGTGGTTTTCCACACATTCACTGGAAGCTATTTACAATCTCCTTTTCTTACTTCTCTGCCTGTGTTCTTTGCTGTTTTATGCCCCCACCATGGAATCAGCCATTCATGCACTGATCTCTGGCTTCCCTTGGAGGGAAAGGGTACTTAGAGACCACAGACTGGGTGCTAGAGGTGTCTTTTTTTTTTTTTTAAATAAAATAAACATCTTGAGTTTATACTGAGACTTCACATTCAAACTCAGGACCATCAAGTTTTTACTTAACTTGTTCAATCTTATATCGAAGTCTTTCTTCCATATCCAAATTCCTGATTCTCCAAGGACCGACATAATTACTCATTTGCTTTATTGTGTAACACATGCAGAATTATCTCAGGAAAACAACAGCAAGACTGCCATCAACGATTTAATTAATAAAAACAGTTTGAGGTGCTGTTTTTGGGCCTTAATATATATCTTACTAGAGGTGTTTTAAAATCACCATGTTTGAAAGTCACTTGAACAGTTTTCTTCCATGTGGTTATGCCTCTAACTCAATGTACAAGGAACGTCATTTATTTCATTCTGCTTTGTTTCAATTTTTAGGAGTTAAAAAAATCAATTTTATTTATTTATTTTTAATTTGTGCAATGTTGGCTCTGAGTGTCTTTGTTGTGGCACATGGGCTTTCTCTAACTGCCCGTTGGCACGTGGGATCTCAGTTCCCCAACCAGGGATCGAACCTGGGTCCCCTGCTTTGGCAGGTCATTCTTAACCACTGGACCACCAGGAAAGTCCTAAAAAATTAACTTTAAAATTAGAATAAAAAAATGTAGTACGCAAAATATTTATAATGTTATAAAGTCAAATTTACACAATTTATTCATTGAAATCTAGCTTCTCTCTTTCCCCATTTTAACTGTGTTCTGCCTTCCCTGGCAGCAAACCATTCGTGTTTTTGATTTATTTTCCCATTAAAAAATATGTTCATATTCCACGTCTTTAAGAAAGATGCAAAAAAATGAATAAAGAAAGAGGCAGCACAATATGGCAACATAATATACACAGTTTTCTCCACCTTGATTTTTTTTCATTAAATCATACATCATGAGGACGCTTCCGTAGCAGACTATAACACATTCCACCTTCCTCTGGCAGCTGAGTAGTGGGTGGTGTTGCGTCCGTGTTCAATATTAATTCATCCAGCCCCTGCTCATGCCCCAGTATATGTGGTTCCCAGTCTTCTGCCGTCACAAGTGATACTGCGGCGATTCGCCTCATGCACACTTCTTTATCTTTTGGCCAGTGTGTTTTGGGGTAGATTTATTTATTTATATCTTAAATATTTTATTTTTGGCTGCGAAAGCTTTCTCTGATGGCTGTGCCTGGGCTTCTCATTGCAGTGGCTTCTCTTGTTGCAGAGCATGGGCTCTAGGGCACGCGGACTCGGTAGTTGGGGTCCATGGGCTTAGTTGCCCTGAGGCATGTGGAATCTTCCTGGGCCAGGTCTTGAACCTGTGTCCCCTGCATTGGCAGGCGGATTCTTAGCCACTGGACCACCAGGGAAGTCCTGGGGCAGATTTTTAGGAGTGGGATTGTTAGTCAATGGATAAATACACATGTTAACTTTGCTGGAGATTGTCAAGCCGCCTCCGCTGGAGTTGTGTCCTTTGCATTCTGGCCAACAACATCTGGAGAGCCTGTTCCCCCACCAGTTACAAAACGGCAGGTTGTAAAACTTTGAGGATGCTTGCCAGCTGGTTAGGAAGAAGCTCCTGAACTGGGCTTTGTGCTCACTCAGCAATCGGTTCCATCCACAGCAGCCAGAGAGCTCTTTTTGTAAATGTTAGTGATGGCACGTCACTCCCTTGCCTGAAACCCTGATGGCTTCCACTTTCAACATCTGCAACCCCATGGACTGTGGCCTGCCAGGCTCCTCTGCCCATGGGATTTCCCAGGCGAGAATACTGGAATCGATTGCTATTTTCTTCTCCAGGGGATCTTCCCAACCTAGGGATTGAACCCGCGTCTCCTGCATTGCAGGCAGACTCTACCATCTGAGCTTCCAGGCAAGTCCTCAGCCAACCCCCTCACCTGGCCGCAA
The DNA here is from genome assembly GCF_910594005.1 of Cervus elaphus. Taxonomy (NCBI): domain Eukaryota; kingdom Metazoa; phylum Chordata; class Mammalia; order Artiodactyla; family Cervidae; genus Cervus; species Cervus elaphus. The sequence goes on from NC_057824.1 coordinate 22,668,714, forward strand.
AGTCCTACATAATCTAGTCTCTTCCTACCTCTTTGATCCCGTCTTGTTAGTCCCCCATTGGCTCACGTCGTGCTGACTGTCTTGGCCTTTTCTCTCTTCCTTCAGTCACTGAGGTCATTCCTTCCTCAGGGCCTTGACATTTGCTGTTCCTTCTGCTTGGAACTGTCCCCCCTTCTTCACACAGTTGCTCCATCTCCGTATTTACATACCAGCTTCTGTCTTCGAAGAAGCCTCCTCCGACCAGTGACCTAAAGTACCCCTCCACTCATTCTTCCTTATCCTTTTTATTCTAAGAAACTATTTTTTTTTGGTGTTGACTGATTGATTATAAGCTTCTTAACAGCAGAGTCTTTTCCTGCCTTCTCATCCTGGAATGCTCAATACGTACGGTTCACTGGAGAAATGTGCTGGGCTAAGTAGCTCCAGTTGTGCCCAATCCTTTGTGACACTGTGGACTACAGCCCGCCAGGCTCCTCTGTCCATGGGATTCTCCAGGTAAGAATACTGGAGTGGGTTGTCATTTCCTCCTCCAACGTTGGATGAATGAATACCCAGCAAATATTTCTCCTGGGAAATCATCCTTGGGCTCATTCTCAGTCTCCGTCAGTAGAGGGCGCTCCTTGAAGGCAGAATCATTTATTCATCTCTGCCTGTAGTTGGGGGCTTCCTAGGTGGCTCAGTGGTTTAAAAAAAAAACCTTCTGCCAATGTAGGAGATGCTGGAGACTTAGGTTTAATCCCTGGGTCAGGAAGATCCCCTGGAGGAGGAAATGACAACCCACTCTAGTATTCTTGCCTGGGAAATCCTATGGACAGAGGAGCCTGGCGGGCTACACCACATAAAAAAGCAATGAGTCCGACATGACTGAGCACACACATGTATGCATGTGTAGTTGTTGTTTTTCAGTTGCTAAGTAGTATATGATTTTTTTGCAACCCAGTGGACTGTAATCTGCCAGACGCCTCTGTTCATGGAAAGTGGGTTGCCATTTCCTTCTCCAGGGCATTTTCCCAGACCAGGAACTGAACCCATGTCTCCTGCATTGGCAGGCGGATTCGTTACCACTGAACCACTGGGGAAGCTCCCTTACCTGTAGTACCTACCACTTAATAGGAGCTCAGGCGGGACAAATTCAGATTTTGTGGAGCCCGAAGCTCCTACTGTTGTGGAGGCCTCTTTAAGTACCAGAATATAGAATTGCAAACGTCACATTAGGTGGAAGGCCTTGGAAGGGACCCATGTAAGTGAGAGAGGGCCCCTGATGCTTAAGCCTTGTTAGTTTCGGGGAAACCCTTCTCCAGGGCTCATTAAATGTCTGTTGAATGAGTGACTGAGTCCAAGGTAGGTTTCAAATGCCTGATTTTTGCGGGTTTCATTTTCAGCGGGCAGAAATGCAAAGACAGGGGTAACAGCAGGACAGAACGACCTGCTCCATTGGACTCTTGCACGTAATTAGGATATTTTTTATCTTTCCAATTTAAGGTGGTTTCGACCTCAGGCTTATACCCAACAGGAAAGAAACTAATCGGATGTTTCACTGGGGCCATGCTATTAGGCAGCTGCTGTCCCGGCCTCTCTGTCCTCCATTTCTCTTTTTTGTGTTAACAGCACATTCATTTCCTCTCGGAGAGTCGTGCTCTGCCTCTTTTAATCCCCCTGGTGGGGCTGATCCCAGTTCCAACTAAGGGTGTGCACCCGTCAAGTTAGCACATTTCAATCCCCTCCTCCAGTAATTTAATTATTATTATTATTGTTTGGTCATGCCACACAGCTTGTGGGATCTTAGTTCCTCAACCAGGGATTGAACCTGGGTCCTTGGCAGTGAAAGTGCAGAATCCTAACCACCGGCCTGCCAGGGAATTCCCTCTAGTAATTTAATTAACAGTCACTTCCATATCCTTTGTACTGTGTGCTAGTCACTTACCTAAGCATTTTGTAAGTGTGTGTTTATCCATTTAATCCCTGCCACAAGGCTTTGAGGGGAGCACAATTATTGTCCTTATTTTACAGATGGAAAAAATGGAGACACAGAGGGGTGAAGGCTTTGTCCAAGGTCCCCAGCAGGTAAGTGATGGAGCTGGGGTTTGAACCTAGCCAGTGTGGGTCTTTCTTGACCACCGTTATCAAGTTGCATCTTCATTAGCTCAGGCAAGAGAGAGGAGAGCCAAGCCAGTGAGTCAGAATCCCAAGGCTCAGACCTAGAGCGGGGGGTGGGGGTGGTTTCTGTGACTGTAGGAGCTGCTGACAGTTCAGATGATGAAAGCTAGAAGCCTCCGGGGCCACAGTGTAGAGCCGGAAAACGTTGCCACCTGGAGGCGCTTTGGGAACCCTATCTGTTGTTGCAGTTGGCACCCTCGTTCTCAGCCAGCGTGTGAAAGTCTACTTCTGGGTTTCCCTCACAGGAACCAAGATGTTCCCTTTATATTTATTTATTTTTTAAAAAACCCATTTATTTATTCATTTAACTCCCCTGGCTCTCAGCTGAGGCAGAGGAGATTTTTGTTGCAGCATATGTGCTAAGTCGTATCTGACCCTTTGTGATCCTGTGGGCTGAAGTCCACCAGGCTCCTCTGTCCATGGGATTCTCCAGGGAAGAATACTGGAGTGGGTTGCCATGCCCTTCTCCAGGATATCTTCCTGACCCGGGGATCGAACTTGCGTCTCTTACGTCTCCTGCACGGACAGGCGGGTTCTTTACCACTAGTGCCACCTGGGAAGCCCCTTGTTGTGGCATGTGAGTTCTTTTATTTGCGGCATGCAAGATCTCCAGTTGCAACATGCAAGCTCTTAGTTGGGGCATGTGAGATCCAGTTCCCTGGCCAGGGACTTCAACCGAGCCTCCCCCCGCCACCACCACCCTGCATTGGGAGCTTGGAGTGCCAGCCACTGGACCAGGGAAGTCCCAAGATGTTCTCTTTATTGTTCAAGAAAGCTTGAGTTGGGTTTTCTAGATTTTGCAGCTTAAGAAAAGCTCAACTTTTTTTCTGACCCCAATGACTTTTTATAGCAGAATTTGAGGAAGAATTCCTCTTGGCTTCCTGGACAGGAATAATGTGCCCAGACTCTCAGGTACCCTCCTCCTGCTGACAGTGTAGTGTGCGGAGAATATGAATGATGGAGGCAGAGGTTTGATTCTCAGCCAGGGACCCTAGGGAAGTCACTTGGGTCCCCTGAATCTGGAGAAATGGTGCAGACTGCCTTTCTGGGTGATGGGTAAAACTTTAACAAGATCACACGGGCAAGAGCTTCTGGCGCATAAAACATGCTTCACACATGTAGACCCTCCTGTCCTCTCCACCCTCTTGGGCTTTGTCTGCCTTCACCTGCTATTAGGGTCTTCCAGAGAAACAGAACCAATTGTTTATATGTAAAAAATACATTTTATTTATGAGCAAACTCTGGGAGATGGTGAAGGACAGGGAAACCTGGTGTGCTGCAGTTCATGGGGTCGCAAAGGGTCAGACATGACTGAGTGACTAACACTTATACTTTTATATATTTGAATATGTAAATAAATATAAATACACACTTTATGTTGTTGTTGTTCTGGCGCTAAGTTGTGTATGACTCTTTGTGACCCAGTGGATTATAGACCACCAGGCTCTTTTGTCCATGAGATTCTCCAGGCAAGAATACTGGAGTAGGTTGTCATTTCCTTCACCAGAAGATCTTCCTGATCCAGAGACTGAACCTGGATCTCTTGCATTGCAGGCGGACTCTTCCCCACGTGAGCCACCAGAGAAGCCCCCAAAATACAAACCTTTATTTAAATACACATGCATTTTAAGTATGTGTATTTTTTTATTTTAAGAGATGAGTTCACACAATGGTGGAAGCTGGCAAGTGCAAACCTCCAACAAGCAGCACACTCAGGCTGAAAGCTTCGTGCTGGATTCTTGAAGCAGAATTCCCTTTTCTCCAGAAAACCTCAGTTTTTGCTCTTAAAGTCTTCAGCTGATTGGATGAAGTCCTTGCATTACAGAGGGCAATCTCCTTCACCCAGCGTCGACTGGTTTTACGTGTTCATCACATCTACACTATCCCTTTGCGGCAACATCTGGGCTAATGTTTAACCCAGACCATCGGCACCATAGCCTGGCCTCAGCTGACCCCAACATTCGCCTCTAGGTGTGTGGATGCAGTTTCTGTGGACCTCAGTTTCCCCATCTGTTCACTGGGGAGCGGGCCTTGCTGGGCGCTGCAGGCTGCTTCTCTCTGAGGCAGGAACAGTGGACCAGGCCGGGGCTGAGGGGCGAGAGGCGGCGAGCCCTGGTGCAGAGTGACGATGGTTTCTGGACTCAGCATCCTCACCGACGTGGGATGGACTCTCCTGCACTTTGAGGCCTTTTGTTCCCCGAGTCCCTGAGTCATCTCAGGGGAGGGGAAGGTAACATCAGAGCCTGACGGCGGCTGATGGCATGTACCGGAGCTATTTATATGATTCCCAGCTCTTTCACGAAGACAGTTTCAGCCCAGAAGGGAGCAGACACACAGCCCTCCTGGGTAGCAGCTCCGAGCACATAGATGTGCACAGTCGATCTGTCATCATCCTAAGGAGAGGCCCCCTCCCTTGCGTTCAGCACCCACGCTGGGAGGAGAAAAGAAGCAGGAGAGCAGGAGGAGGGGAGGGGGTGACACAGATGAGTACCTCTTTTGTGGGAAGGGACACACACACACAGTCACCCACATGGGCAATGTGGAGAGCAAGGTCTGGATCCTGGTTCTGACACTGCCTCATGGTTCTGGCTCTGCCGGGCAAGTCAAGGGACCTCTCTGACCCTCGGTCTCTTTATCTGCGGCTGGGGGAGTCCTGGTAATAGTGCATGGTTTGCGAGGATGCGGTGAGGATGACACCAGATAAAATATGTGTGGAGCCTTTCATTCTCGGATGTCGCTACATGGCCTGGTGGGTGAGGGCTCCCGGATCAAGAGGATCAGAGAGGTGACCCCAGGCTGGATATGGTCATGTCCACTGTGCTGCCGCTGGCCACTCCAAGGTCAGGTTCAGCGCTCAGTCATCCTGGGTCTCGGTGTTCATGTTTATTTTTCAGCATGGGAACGGTACCGTGAAGGAAGAGGGAGAGCTATTAACGAGCATCTTATTCAATAATGGGAGATAATAAGTAGCTGTTCTAATTGTATTATGAGCCTGTAACTTGAGGTTCATACTGTGATTCAAGCTCAACATTTGAAGTATTTTTAAGTGGGAGCCCAGGTTTTCAAGTACCAAAAATAAAAAATTAAGACACGCACACACACAAGAAAGAACAATTACTTAAAAATGGTAAAATTAATATCTCTTCATTCTCGGCCTTCTAACTAGCTCTCTGATTATACATGAACATTCATGGCTCCTCCAGACAAATGAGGTTAGGGGGATGAGATAGCTTCCACCCAAGTGATGAAAAGCTTCCACGGGCTGATTCTTGGTGTTTGAAAAGGCCAGACGGTCAACCCGAACGTTTTGGGATTGGCTTGACGCTCATCAGTTCAGTCGCTCAGTCGTGTCCAACACTTTGTGACCCCATGGACTGCAGCATGCCAGGCTTCCCTGTCCATCACCAACTCCCGGAGCTTGCTCAAACTCATGTCCATCGTGTCGGTGATGCCATCCAAGCATCTCACCCTTTGACAGTCATAGAGGGTGTTTATCCCACCGGATCCTCTTAGGGACCCTGAGAGGCTGGCGTTATGATGCCCATTTTGCAGATGGTGAGACTCAGAGAGGTGATGGACCTTGTCCTCAGGGGCAGAGCCAGTGCAGGAAGGACCCTAACAAGCAACCCTGACCTGTCTGCTGAGGACCAGCTTAGGTGAAAACAGACTAGAGGCATTTTCTTTATTTTTAATTTTTAAAAAATTGGAAAAAAAATTATTTATTTTTGCTCCCTCAGGTCTTCGTTGCTGCGTGCGGGCTTTCTCTAGTTGCAGCGAAGTGGGGCCCCTCTCCAGTTGTGGTGCATAGGCTTCTCATTGCGGTGGTGTCTCTGGTTGCATTGTGGTGTTGTGGCCCCCGTGGCATGTGGGATGTTAGTTCCCAGACTTGGGATCTAACCTGTGTCCCCTTCATTGGCAGGCAGATTCTTAACCACTGGGCCACCAGAGAAGTCCAAACTAGAGGTATTTTAGATATCTACTTTGTGAAAGGCCACGTGCTTCCTCAGGGGTCGTTTTCTTTTTTTTAAATTAGAGGATAATTACTTAACAATATTGTGATGGTTTTTGTCATACATCAACACGGATCAGCCATAGGTATACATACGTCCCCTCTGTCTTGAAACCCCTCCCTTACCCCACCCTTCTAATATGGATTTGGCTGCACCGGGGCTTAGATCTTTGCAGGGTCTTTGATCATGGCTGTGGCACGTGGGAATTTTAGCCGCAGCATGTGGGATCCAGTTCCATGAACAGGGATCGAACCCAGGCCCCCCATACTGGGAGCGCAGCGTCTTAGCCACAGGACCACTAGAGAAGTCTCCTTATGGGCTCTTTCTCGATGGCCCTGGGATGCCCTCTGATGTGTTTGGATCTGGACTGGTGTCACAGACCTATCACAAATCTGTCCTCAGTCTTCCTCGACCTCATCTTTTCCCTCCCTGTCTCCAGGCCCGTCTCCGCTCGTCCAGACCATCTGGGTTTCCATGCGGGGAGCCTGAGCGGCTGCTGCTCGCTAAACAGTTCCGCAGTTGCGTTTCTAACTACCTTCTATTTATGGCTAACAGCTCCGACTTTCCAATTTGGGCGGGAACGTACAATTTCCTCTTACAATAAATACACTTTATACCTTTTAAGAGTGTGTAGGTATAAAGAAATATTTAAATAGATAATAGAGATACTGGCAGATATGGACATAACAATAAGCACCAAGGTTTATTGAGTGTTTACTATGGGCCTGGCACGACTCTTAGCGCTTTCTATTTATTAACTCATTTAATTTTCACAACCATTGAGGTTGGTTCCCTTATTAGCTCCAGTTTATGACTGAGCAGCTGGCCTTGCCAAAGTTCCACGACCAGGAAGGGCTGGAGCTGGGATTTGAACCTGGACCGCCTGACTCCAGAGTCCACGCTCCTACGTGGTCACGTGTGTGGGGGTATGCGCGGGTGGTGCCTGGGGAGTGCCAGCCCTGGTTGTATCTGCGGTTGTAGCTGACCAACTTGCCCTGGTTTGCCTGGGACATTCTTGGTTTTCAACCCGCCTGTCCTGTATCCAGGGAACCCCCTCATCACTCTCGTTGAGTCTCAAGTCTTTCCCAGTCTCTTCTGAGATTGCATCACTGTATATGCCAGCAATGTAAGCCAAGCATATGTAACCAACCCAAACCTGCCAGGTCTGTGTGGAGTAAATAGACACATCTCCTTCACTGTGTACATAGCATCCAGAAACCCTTCCTAAAATAGCCATAAGGCGCCTGATCGCTGTCTATGTAACCAACAGTGCTACTTGCCTTACCGGTATAAATAACAGTCAAGACATCCCATATCTCTATCTACAGCAGAGTAAAGAGGGTCATGTCTGCATGTACTGAAACGCCGCATTCTGGCATCCTGACACATATCCTGCAGAATAAAGAAAGCCCGCTGGCACATCTGAAATAACCATAATGATGGCGATGGTGGTGATGATGGTAATAATAACACTAATAATAGTGGTGGTGATAGCCCCTCTGAATTTAGCCCCCCTTCTGGTCCAACACAGTACTGAGCACTTTAAATGCACTATCTTAACGAATCCAGACAGTCCCTGTGGGATAGTACTATTATTAGCATCTCCATCTTACAGAAGAGGATACAGAGGCACAGAAAGGTTTTATCCCAAGATTCCTGTTCACAGGATATTCAGACACTGATCTAGGTGTTGCTGGAAAGGACGCCGTTCAGTTCAGTTCAGTCGCTCAGTTGTGTCCGACTCCTTGCGACCCCATGGACTGCAGCACCCCAGGCCTCCCTGTCCATCACCAACTCCTGGAATTAACTCAAACTCATGTCCATTGAGTTACTGATGCCATCCAACCATCTCATCCCCTGTCGTCCCCTTCTCCTCTTGCCTTCAATCTTTCCCAGCATCAGGGTCTTTTCCAATGAGTCAGCTCTTCACATCAGGTGGCCAAAGGATTGGAGTTTCAGCTTCAGCATCAGGCCTTCCAATGAACATTCAGGACTGATCTCCTTTAGGATGGACTGGTTGGATCTCCTTGCAGTCCAAGGGACTCTCAAGAGTCTTCTCCAACACCGCAGTTCAAAAGCATCAATTCTTCGGAGCTCAGGATGCTGTAGATGTAACTAAAGTCCCAAGTCAGTTAATTTCAGGCATGAAGATTATCCAGGTGGGCATTGTCTGATCACATGAATCTTTTTGTTTTTTTTCTGTACCACACGGCATATGAGATCTTAGTTCTCCAGTCAGGGATCAAACCCGCAACCCCTGCATTGGAAATCTGGAGTCTTAACCCTGGACCATCAGGGAAGTCCCACCTGAGCTCTTGAAAGCATAAGGTTTAAAGCAGAAAGAGCCTCTGGGATTTGAAGCGTGAGATAATATGACATGCTGTGTCCTCCTGAAGACAGAAAGTCTACATGGAGAGGAATTCGAGTGGCCTCTGGAAGCTGGGAGAGCCCTAAGGTTGACAACCAGCAAGGAATCAGGATGTCAGTCCGGTAACACCAAGGAACTGGATCCTACTGGTAACAGGAGTTAGCGTGGAAGAGGGTCCTGTGTTCCAGAGAAGAATACAGCAGATGAATACAGGGGAGGTGATTTCAGTCTGAGCAGAGCCTCGCGCCATGCCCAGCTGAGCTTGACCCATAGAACGGGGAGCGGACATGTGAGTGTCCGGTTGATAATTTGTTGTGCGGCAACAGGAGAGGAATACGGATGGTTTCTTAAAAGTGGAATCAAAGGTTATCAGCTTTTGAAATCTTTATTCTTTCAACAAATGTACATTGCCCATGAAGCGCCAGCTCACTCCAAGCTTTGGGGACACAGTAAAGAATAATGAAATTACAAAATCTCTGCTCCACCCCATGGAGCTGATAGTCTTTTTGGGAATGTGTTGGGAGGAGGCAGATGATAACAGAAATATGTAAAGCATGCATTATCTGGTGACTTGTGAATGCCACAGAAAAACAGAAGGCACGGAAGAGGGTGAGAGAGAAAGTGGGAAGTGGGAAGAAGAGGAAGAGAAAATGTGTGTACATGTATGGGAGTTAACGTGTGGCTAGGGACACATCTGACAGGAGACCAAAGACTTAAAGGGAATGAGCCACACAGAAAGCTGAGGGAAGAGCATTCCAGGCAGCGGGAACTGCATGTGCAAAGGTCCTGGGGCAGGGACATACCTGGTCAGTTCAAGTAAGTCTTAGGGTAGAAAGAGCAAGCAGGCGAAGTAGCAGGAGTTGAGGTCAGAAAGATGGTCACGTCTAGATTCCAGAAAACCTCCAAAATGGGTCTATCATTACACCCCTCTCCACCATGTTTGAGGGAATCCCTCTCTCTAACCGTCCACCCTTGCCAGTAGTGGTGAGGGTCAAAGGCAACATTGTGTATCAATTGGATGGTGAATAATGGTGCTTCCTCTTTCCAGCTTGCCTTTCAGGGTCACTGGTGAGGTTGGGAATCTTCCTGGATCCCTGTGGGCCAGGAGTACCTCCTTTCCTCCTCCAAGGCCATCCCCAGTTCAGGCATCTATGTCTGTCATGAAGAAGGGAACTTGGCATTTCTGTATGTATCTCATAGGGCTTAGGCTCCAGAGAGGCTGTCCCAGGACTTGGGGTCCAGAGAGGCTGTCCCAGGCTTTCTATTCCATCACGTGTGGACACATCCCTACTCATGCTCCCATCAAAAATTCCCTCCTTTCCTCTCCCACGGAAAGAGCTTAATCAGAATGCAGTGAGTGAATCCGATGTTTCATAGGAATAACCTTGAATCTACTTGTACATACATTTGCAACATTTGGCATTCATTATTAGTAATAGATGACTTGGTAATACACCTCACGACTGCTTGGAATGCAGCATCTTGGTTGTGAATTGCTGGCAGAGCACAGGCAGAGGACGGGTGTGTGTGTGTGTGTGTGTGTCTAGGTATACATATGTGTATGTGAATGTGTGCATGTGTTTATATGTGTACACGTGTAGGTATATGTGCACACGCACATGCCTGTGTGTATGCATGTTAGCTGTGTGTGTGTGAATGTAGATTTGTGTATGTTCTCTTTGAGTGCCTTTGTGTAAGTGTGTTTGTATATATGTATATGTCTGTGTGAGTGTGTATGTGTGTCTGTGTCTATGTGAGTGTGTATATGTGTGTGTAAGTCTATGTGTGTGAGTGTGTATATGTATGTGAGTGTGTATATGTGTGCATGTGTGTGTGCATGTGTATGTAAGTCTATGTGTGTGATACGTATATGTGTGTGTGTGTGTGTAAGTCTGTGTGTGAGTGTGTCTATGTGTGTGAGTGTGTCTATGTGTGTGAGTGTGTGTAAGTCTATGTGTGTGAGTGTGTCTATGTGTGTGAGTGTGTGCACATGCGGTGAGTGAGCCTGAGGCCCAGCGGGTGATCACTGCCCTCCCCGAGCCCCGGCGTCTCTCTCGGGCACCAGTGAGGTGAGGAGCCCGGCCGCCCCCACCTCAGCCGCCTGCAGGCCGAGGCCGCTCAGCCTGGGGGCGACCCCGGGACCGACTCAGTGTCCTCAGGTCTCTGCCGCCAGCTGGGCCCTTCCCGGTGGCTCTTCCCAAAGTCTCTCTTGGACTGGGACCCCCAAGAGGCCTTGGGCAGCTACCAAGCCCCTTGCAGCGCAGTCATGCCGTGTGAGGCCAGGGGCCGAGCCCGGGAGGGGCTTCTACAGTCAGGGATCAGCTCGGCGGCCCACGAACGGGGGGCGCTGGGGGGAGACAGGACAGACGCCTCATCGCCGCCCCAGAGGGAGCCCGCCCGGCTGGCCCCTTGACTGGGACTTCTGGCCTCCAGGACTGTGAGACCGTGCGAGCCTGCTGTTTAAACCGCCTGGTTGGTGGCGCTCTGCTCTCCCAGCCCCAGGAAATGAGCAGTTTGGAAGCGTGGAGCTTAGAGTTTGGGGTGAGGGCCTCTCAAGGACATGAAGGAAGAGCTAAGGATCCTACATTAGGCTGAAAGGCCAGCCACCCAACTGTGGGAAGGGAGAGTTACGCAGTGGGGGCCTCGGGGTCAGACTTGTGTTCAAATCCTGGCTCTCCTGTGTGACCTCAGGCTGGTGACTTAATTTCTCTGAGCCTCTGAGCACCCGTATTTCTTAAGAGCACCATGTTAACAATCAGGAGTTTATTCCTGAGGCTCATTTTTATGATGTGAAATGTTATAGCTGATCGGGGACATCACATAAAGTAGACCTCGATTATCTGCTTTTCCAGGTAGCGGTTGGGTAAACCAGGCATTTGTCAGGACTGCCTGAGGCGTGAAAACAAGACTCCAAAGGCACGTGGATTGGCAGCATTGCCTTCTCCTGTGACTCACCCCCGTGGCCAGCAGAGCCATGCTGCACCCTCCCTTCAAGAAGTCCTTGGAGCTGCCTTCAAAATTAGGGTCACCTCTCCGGAAGGTATCGATGTCATTTTGACATTCTTGAACAGGTTTGAAGGGCATACATTTTTTGAATGGCAAGTGCTGGGTGGGGGGTGGTGGTGGCAGGGTTGCCATGGTGATGGGAGAAGCCAATGCCAGCCCTGAAGGTTGGTGAGAGGTGGGCAGTAAATATCCAGGTTTTTTTTTTTTTTTTTTTAACAGGGGAGGGTTTTTATTTGCAGGGAGAATGATTTAAAAGCTGTAGAGGAGGGAGAATGCGCCAAAACGTGTGTGGGGTCATCATTCCAGGTGACATGTGACGTGAACTGAGGGTTCTTTTGTCCTCAGCAGCTTATGTAAGGAGCCCTGACGTGTGTCCCTGTGTGTATGTATCTGTGTCTCTGAGTGTATGTCTGTGTCTCTCTGTATATGCATGTGTGTATGTGTGTATTTCTACATGTCTATGAGTGTATGGGTGTGTGTTTGTATAGTGTGTACATGTGTGCACCTCTGTGCATGTATGTGTGTGTGTGTGTATGTGTATGTGCAGAAGCGTCAGTGTGTCTGTAATGCAGGTGTATATCGTATGTTTATATCTGTTTATCTGTGTATGCATATGGCTGTGTATACGTGTATGTGTATGTGTCTATGTGTGTGTGTTAGTTGCTCAGTCATGCCGGCTCTTTGCAACCTCATGGACTGTAGCTCATCAGACTCCTCTGTCCGTGGAATTCTCCAGGCAAGAATACTGGAGTGGGTTGCTATTCCCATCTCCAGGAGATCTTCCTGACCCAGGGACTGAACCTGGATCTCCTGCATTACAGGCAGGTTCTTTACTGTCTGAGCCACCCAGGAAGCCCCGTGTGTGTCTAAATGTGCTTGTAACTGTGTAAATGTGTGGCACTAATGTGCCTGTGTACCTGTGTGCCTCTCTCCATGTATATGTACATGTGCACGTGTATGCAGGTCTGTGTGTTTATGAATGTATGTCACACATGTATTTATAAGTCATCACATGTGTGCATCCATGTGTATATGCTTGCACACATCTGTGTGTCTCTGTATACATGTATATTTGTGTTTATGTGTATATGTGTGTGCCCTGTGAGACAAATTTTGGCTTCTTCTATGAAAGAGCTTTCTGCACTTTCAAAGAAGAAGGGCTATGTCAAGACAGTGAGTCCCCCATCACTAGAGGAGATCAAGAAAAGGAGAGAGAGATTCAGGGATGGTGAATCACATCAGAACATGGGAAGTGACATGAACCCCGTTGAAACTGACAGTGGAGGAAATACATTGATTCATGGGGTCAAGAAGAATTCTCAGATAGTTCACGGACTTGAAGGAGGAGCTGCAGACACCATGGTGTCTTGAGATTGGACCTGCAGACCAGTTCCTCTGTGTCTAGCTTCATTTTCTCCCACAGTTTGGTCCACATAGTGGGCAACATGATGGCCCTAAGTTCTGACTCCATATCCTCCCGGCTTAACAACCTTGATGGCAAGAGAACGGCTTCAAGGAGGCTTCTGATTGGCTCAGCTCAGTGCCCACCCCTAGAAGCAATAGGGTGGGAGGGTCAGGTCTGGACTGGGGCCTATGTCCACATCAGTGGTTGGGAGTAGATTCTGTTACTAGAAGGGGAATGGAGGGGACAATGCTGGGCTTCTGAAAACCTCAGTTACCATAGTCCACAATGGATGCTCCGGGAGGATTCAACGTGAAACAGGAAGATGGACCCCATCCCCCCTAATGTACTGGGGCACATAATAGAAATGTTTTAAGCAGTTGATAAAGGAAAGTGTAAAGATTTATTCCAGCATCTCAGTTTTGTGATTTTAGTCCATCATGTTGATACCTTGAAGCTGACTTGGCCACCTAAGATTGTCCTCTGACCTGCAGAGATGCTGATCAGCTGGTGATGGTATGGTGAGGGTGTCTGGGGGTTGTCTCTGGTTACTGGCCACCTCACTCCCAATCTACCAAATTAGGCACCCCTCAGAGAAGGGCTTCTCTGGTAGCCCAGCTGGTAAAGAATTTGCCTGCAATGCAGGAGACCCTGGTTCGATTCCTCAATTGGGAAGATCTCCTGGAAAAGGGATAGGCTACCCACTTTGGTATTCTCAGACTTCCCTGGTGGCTCAGATGGTAAAGAAGCCACCCGCAATGCAGGAGACCTGGATTCGATCCCTGGGTTGGGAAGATCCCCTGGAGGAGGGCATGGCAGCCCACTCCAGTATGCTTGCCTGGAGAATCCCCATGGACAGAGGAGCCTGGGGTCACAAAGAGTTAGACACGACTGAGCGACTAAACACAGCACAGAGAAGACATCCCAATGTTAAAGCACCGTGAGTAGTCATTGAAAATGAACCAAGTGATTATCAAACCATTCTCGCTTATTCTAGTTATTCCTTGAGTCTATCTGCTACCCCCAGTTGTTCTAATGAGCCAGTCATATGAGAACAAGATTATGAGGAATAGTTGGGGGGACAGAAAGGGTTGATAGAGTCCCTCAGAACTCCTGAATGAGATTTTTTTTTTTAAAGAGTTAAAACAACCATTTAGGAAGTGGAGGCCACTGTAAAAATATTTTATGAAGTTTGGCTCAGTAGGTTGTCTTTTGCCCAGTTCTGGAGCTGGAAGAAAATGCTGCCATGTAGAATTCCAGGCTCTCCGCTCTCTCTCTTCTCCACTCTACACACTGTGGCCTGAGTCGTCTCAGGAAAACACTCCTTGCTCAGAAATCCGTAATGGCTCATTATTGCCTGCTGCTGCTGCTGCTGCTGCTAAGTCGCTTAAGTCGTGTCCGACCCTGTGCGACCCCATAGATGGCAACCCCCCAGGCTCCACCATCCCTGGGATTCTCCAGGCAAGAACACTATTGACTAACCCTAGGCTAAGTGTGCTTTAGTCTTTGGGCACCTACCGGAGCCAGGCATCACTAATCAATCACAGACAGCTTCAAACTCCTTCTCTGCGGTGCTGGGGTAGACCACAAAGGGAAACTGATATGCTTTTCCAGTTCTCAAGTGTCAAGTGAGTTGGCAGCAAAGTGGGGAGCAGCTCAGGACTTTCAACTCTTGACTCATTGCTTTGTTTGACTTCTAGGTCAACAGACAGACTCTAGAATTCAAATCAAGGCTTAGCTAGTTACTGGCTGTATGATCTTGGCCAAATCACTTGACTTTTCCAAGCCTCAGTTTCCTCATCTGTAAAATGGGTTTGATTCTCCTCTTCTGCTTAGGGTTATTTCGAGGCATCAGTGAGATGGTCCAAATGAAGACAGCTCTTAATGGTAAAGATCCTAGGACTCAGCGAGCTGCTGGGGCTAACCATCCCCCTACCCCCAAATTTGTATTCCTTGGCAGAAGCTGGAACCCAAGGGGATCTGTGATCTCGCAGCTTTCATGGCCAGAACTGGCCTCCAGGTACTAGGTTCTAAAAAGATGCCCAACTTCCTGGGAACCACACGTCCCTCCTCCCTCCCGGGAGTCCAAATTCCAAGAAATGTAGCTAAAATTGGCCCTCGAACAGCTTTTGCAGAGCACGTCGCAGCTTTTTTTGGGTCTAGAGAGCCAGTTTCCATGATGAAAGTGGCACAGAAGGAGAGACCCAGCTAAAAACAGACACCGCCCCGACTGGTGTTAACAGGATGCGGCCTCCCTAGTCGCTTCGGGGGTTTGGACGCTTCGACTTCCGCAGCAGCTCTCCCCATCACCACTAGGTGGCAGCATGGCAACGCGCTGCCGGGACCGCGCCCCCCGGGACCGTAACAAAGAGCCGCTTCCGAAAAAGATGCCCGTAAAATACGCACCGGCCACCAAATTCCCCACTAAATTATCTCCCTTTTATTTGGGGGGATTTATTTGTATTTCAGGAGCTTTGCGGAGGTATCTCTTCTCAGAATCGTCTAAGCGCAGGTGCCCCAGCCCCCAGCCCACTGGATTTGGCATTCCTTGTGCCTTGCGTCCAGCGTCGTAATGGAAAAACTTGCTTTAGTTTAGAATTTTCCAGGACAAGTTTGGCCTCCATCTGGGGAGAGTGCACCGGCTTGGGACTCATGGTCCAGCTTTGAGGGACTGCTTGCATCCCCCTCTGAGCTGGTGGGATGGAGTTTTGGCTCCGGAGTTTGGCACCCTGTATTCACGTCATTAAATTGTATGGGGGACGGGCCACTAGTGGAAACCCCTCTGGCCCAAAGCGAGGAATGGATGAGTCACAGATGTGAATTTCTCATCACAAGGACTCCCATCTTTGCTGCTTTTGCTCTTTTCTCAGTATCACCGGCGTCTGGCCTATGATTAGCCACCCAACAAATAGCGACTTAAAGGGCCTGACGGCACTTTGCTTGGGAGACAAGGTTGGCGGGGGGAGGTGGGAAGAGTTCTGAGGCCTTGCTTCTCAGAGTGTGGTCCTGGGTCTGCAGCATGGGCAACACGGGTGCTTGTTAGAAAGACAGTGTCTCTGCCCTGCTCTGAACCACCAAACAACTATCTTCCTTTACAGCATCTCCAGGGCTTTTGTGCCACATCGAAGTCAGAGGATGTGGCTCTGAGATACCTTCTTACCCCAGGGAGCTGGGGTTCACCCCTGGGGATATGAGGTTCACCTCAGGAAGCTGGGGCTCAACCTTGAGGTGCTGGGGTTCACTCCTGGGAAACTGGGATTCACCCCCAGGAAACTGGGGCTCACCTTCCAGGTACTGGAGTTCATCCCTGGGGAACTGAGCTGGGGTCCACTCTCGGGGAGCTGGGATTCACCCCTGGGGAGCTGGGTTCACTCCTGGGGAGCTGAGGTTCACCCTTGAGGTGCTGGGGTTCACCCCCCAGCGAGCTAAGTTTACCCCCAGCCCTGGGTGAGCACCATCTCACAGATTTGCCTTTTAGCCTGCCAGCCCTCAGGCAGGCCCAGCAAGTCTAGCCTTTTCTCGAATGTCTTCTCCAGCTGCCTCCGTGCTCAGGTTGGCGTGGGTGACCAGCTGCAATGGGTCCGGGCTGTGTGCCACACGCTCACCTGGGCTCCCAAGTCCAGTTTCCTGCCCACCCACAGATCACGCCGGCTCCCCCGGCTCAGGCCACAGCATCCTCCCCAGCGACCGGAAACAGACTCAGTGACTCCCCCCCTCACCCTCCCTACCCTCAGCCCTGTGGATCATCACCAGAGCATCCACCCCTGCTAGGCTTCCTCTGCAGTCGCTCACTCTGGTTCTCTGTCATTCGGCTCTCTTGGGGACCATCCCCAGTGCCCTTGTCCCCCGCCATCAGCCCTCTCCCTGGCTCCTGATTTCATCTCACACACCTCTGCCAGGACACCAGCCTCCGATGGTTTCACTCTGTGGTCCAAAGTCCCACCCCAGCTCCTCACTGCTGAGTCAAGATCTCCCTTCCTTTGCTGCGAGGCCGAGGCCTCCTGTGGCCTCTTCCCAGTCTCTGATCCACCTTTGTGGCTGCATCTCAGCTTTTTCCTCCTTGTCCTCACTCAGATTGGGGGCTGGCACGCCACAGCCCGGAGGGGGTTGAATCCACCCTCAGCCCGTCGTTGTGGACCAAGTTTGGTTGTTCATTTGTTTACCAGTCGTCCGTGGTGCTTTTGTGTTTTCACAAGGGCAGGATCGAGTAGCTGCAACAGACCTAGCACAGCCCGGAAAGCCTAAAATATTTACCATCTGGCCCTTTTCCGAAAAAGTTTGTCAACCTCTGTGCTAGATCCAGCCCAAGGGCACCACAGCCTGCACGTCCCTCACACACACCCTCCAGACTCCTCCAGCTCCTGGGCCCTAGCCCGTTTCTGCCCGTGGTGACCCTGTTCCAAAACAGGAGTGTCCTTCAGTGTAGGTTTCCGGAGGATCCGGTCTGTGCCTGGCTTGGCGGCTGCAGGGATGAAGTTTTTGTCTCAGAGAAATCATGTGTGGCTGGCCCAGGCTGTCATCAGAAGCACCCTAGAGCTTTAAAGTAACGTCTCCAGGCTTCTCATCATATTATTTTGGTGTCTTGACAGCCTGAGGCCAGGTACCTGCCCTGAGCACTCAATATCTGCTAGGCACACCACACAGTCCATTTTGTTACTGAGTCCAAGCATCAAAAGCTGGACGTCCGAGTAGCTGATGGCAGGAAGAGTCCTAGAGCACCATCCTATCAGGGTCTGGGTGCCAGTTTCTTTTATAGAACAGAGAGAGAGAAGGTGAGGAAGTAAAGTAAAAAGGCCATACGTCTTGCAGAGGATCTCCTGGTTTGGCCAGCCTCAGGGAGGGGATTTGTTCATTTCTTCTTCCAGCAGTCATTCACAGGTGGGCGGGATCAGAATGTCTCCCTGTGAGCTGAACAAAGACACTTTAAGTTTCAGGCAGGGGCGTCAGGTTTCCCCCAGACAGGCTATTATGGATGCTTACGGCTATAGACGGCATCCTTCCTGTGATTATAGTTACAAAAGCAATGGAGAACAAAAAAGGAACAGATCCAACAAGGAGTCAGATTTTGTGCTTCCCTGTTACAATTACAGCTCGTGTGAGTAAGTGAAGGATTTCTGTCTCCCTGGTCTGCTTCTGATTTTCACTCTGGGGACTAGACTCCATCTCCCCCATGCTTCCAGCTTCTTCTGGAATCCCATTTTGGGCCAATGCTATATGTATCAGGGCTTCTCAAACTTTTCTGTGCAGAGGAATCACCCAGTGATTAGAATGCTAGAATGGTTAGAATGTTAACATTGTTAGAGTGTTAGACTACTGATTCTGTAGGTCTGGGGTGGAGCCTGAGACCATGCATTTCTGGATAAGGCCAACACTGCTGGTCTATGGACCACACTTGGAGTCTCAAGGATTGGTGCTCACCTCTCTCTTCACCCTGGAATCATTTGGGGGGATTTTAAAATGCTCATGTCTGGGCCTAACCCTGGACCAAATGAACTGATGGAGGGGATGAGGTAGGGCCCAGTCGTTCCAAGTGGTATTTTTTTTTTAAGATTTTTAAAAAGATTTATTTTTTGGCTGCACTGCGTCTTCGTTGCTGCAAGTGGGCGCTCTCTAGTTTCACTGAGTGGCGACTCCTCTCTGGTTGCGGTGCGTGGGCTTCTCCTTGCGGTGGCTTTTCTCGTTGTGGAGCACAGACCCTAGGGTACCTGGGCTTCAGTAGTTGCAGTGCACGGGCGTAGTTGCCCCTTGGCATGTGGGATCTTAGTTCCGGGGCCAGGGATTGAACCTGTGTCCCCTGCATTGCAAGCTGGATGGGTAGCCGCTGGAACACCAGGTGAGTTTCTAAAGAGAATTTTCTGAATTTCTCTGCTAACCAGAAAGTCCCATCCTCCAGAAATCCCCGTGATCTTGTTATTGGAAAGTGGGGAAAAATCTCCAGCTCTTTTGTCTGTTGATCACGTTACCCTTTAAGCTGCCAGCAGAAGTTTTGGGGCCGAAGTGCAGGAGAAACGCATCCACATGACTAGCACCCCCAGGGCCCTCTCCTCTCCCATGAAGCCTGGTGGTTCGCAACCTTGTCCGCTCCCTGGAATCACCTGGGTGTTGATAAGGATACTTATGTCTGGGGCCCAGGGATTCCATTTTAATTGGTTTTGGTGGCAACCTTGGTATTAGGGCTTTTTAAAAGTAGCCCATCCCACCCCTGAAGATCCTAAGGAAGAGCTAAGGTCGAGAACTTCTGAATTCAGCAAGAGATCTCTTCATTGAGTCCAGAAAGGTTCTTTAATGAGTGATGGAAGAATCATTTCCTTTGCTTGAGGAATTATGTGTCTCTGGGTCCAGGTATTTGAACCCTACTACTGATGCCAATTTGACACCAACCGGTGTCTGGATCTTGGAGGCATTCACTAAAGCCCACCCAAAGGGGTGGGAGTTGGGTTGAACAGTAATTGCATTCCACACACATTCTCTCTTGTCTTTTTTTAAATTGAGGTGTAGTTGATTTACAGTGTTGGGCAAACCTCTGCTCTATAGTAAAGTGACTCAGTTATACTCATGAAAGTGAAAGTTGCTCAGTCATGTCTGACTCTTTGTGACACTGTGGACTATACAGTCCATGGAATTCTCCAGGCCAGAATACTGGAGTGGGTAGCCTTTCCCTTCTCCAGGGGATCTTCCTGACCCAGGGATCGAGCCCAGGTCTCCCGCATTGCAGGTGGATTCTTTACCAGCTAAGCTACCAGGGAAGCCCAAGAATTTTGGAGTGGGTAGCCTGTCCCTTCTCCAGCAGATCTTCCCGACCCAGGAATCAAACCAGGGTCTCCTGCATTGCAAGTGGATTCTTTACCAATTGAGCTATCAGGGAAGCCCCAGTTATACTCATGTAGACATTCTTTTTTGGTATTCTTTCTGTTATGGTTTATCACAGGATACTGAATATGGTTCCCTGTGCTATACAGGAGGACCTTGCTGCTTATCCATCCTACTGTATGTAAAATGGTTTGCATCTTCTGATCCAGCCCTCTCCCTCCCCTCCGCCCCCTTGGCGACCACAGATCTGTTCCTGTGTCTGTCAGTCTGTTACTGTTGCATAAACACTCACTGATGTCATCTTTTAGATCCCACACACAAGTGACATCATATGGTGTTTGTCTTTTCTTCCTGATTTACTTCACTTAGGATGATAAACTCTGGTTGCATCCGTGTCGCTGCAGATGGCATTGTTTTGTTCTTTTTTCTGGCTGAGTAGTAGTCCATTGCATGTATGTTCCACATCTTTTTGATCCGTTCATCTGTTGATGGACGTTTAGGGTGTTTCCATGTTTGGGCTATTGTGAATAGTGCTGCTATGAACACAGGGGTGCATGTCTACTTTTGAGTTAGAGTTTTGTCCAGGTGTACTCCCAGGAGTGGGGCTGCTGGATCATATGGTAGTTCTAGTTTTAGTTTTCTGAGGGTTCTCCATACTGTTTTCCATAGTGGCTTCACTCACTTACATTCCCACCAGCAGTGTAGGAGGGTTCCCATTTCTCCACACACATTCACTCTTTTGATCATACCTGGCCATGTAGGTATTATTATCTTTATATCACAGAGTAGTAAATTCTGGTTTGGAAGGCTCTTTTAAGAGCTACCTTTCATCAAGATCTTTAAACGGTGCTAATTGCTTTACCTTCATTTCCTTATTAAATTATCAAATGAGATATAGAGATCTTCTTCATCAAGGAAGCAGTCCAGACTCAGAAAAGTGGAGTTATATGACAAAGGTCACACAGCTCTTAGAGACAAATGCACTTAGATTTGAGATCCCTTTTTAAAATAACACCAGACTATTTTCCCAGGGCTTCCCAGGCGGTGCTAGTGGTAAAGAGTCCAGTTGCCAATGCAGTAGACACAAGAGGTGAGGGTTCCATCCTTGGGTGGGGAAGATCCCCTGGAGCAGGAAATAGCAACCCACTCCAGTATTCCTGCCTGGAGAATCCCATGGACAGAGGAGCCTGGCGGGCTACAGACCATGGGGTCCCCAAGAGTCGGACATGGCTGAGCACACACACTATGTCCCCAGTCCCCCCCCCGCCCCCGACCCCCCGTCTGCAACATTAAACAAACATTACAAACAACAGCAGAGAAACAAACAGAAAAACAACCAAACCTGTTCAAGTGATCACAGATGGAATCTGCAACTTAATGTCACGTTATCTGTATGCAAATTTCCCTTACGGGTCTCAGCTCTCGGGAGAGATTCTTAATCTCATTTGAAGACACGTTCAAAGTTGTGTTCGTAAAAATTACCTTGTGTAATGAACTCTTAGATCAATTCTCATTGAAATGAGCTGGAATTAGATTCTTGCTCTTCCCATATGTAATGCGTTCAATTCCGTGATGAATTACCGGCGTCAGCAGCTATCTGCCATTTCAATGCCGGGCACAGCTACCTCCGGCTTTCTTGTTTGCCGGCCCTTTACAGAGGCAAAGCTGACTTACTGGAGTGAGTTTTTTAATTTATCGGGGCTGTTTGATCGAGGCTTTTTTTCCTTGATTCAGGAGGAATTTGCCATTTTAACATTTAGATTCATTTGTTTTCAAAATCTCTCTTGGGTCCCTGTGTGAATATTAATGATGAGATGCATGCCTGAGTTCTGTAGACTTAGGGCAAACCGCGTCCCCTCTCTGGGTTTTCTGTCTCCCCGTCTTTGAAATGAAAGGATTGACTCAGGTTGCTGTTTGCCCAAATTCTGTAGATCTGAAGGTGTTAAGAGAAGAAAAATTAGAGAAATACTGGGTTCCTTGAAGTCAGGGTTTCTGCCTTTCCAATGGGAAAGGCTCATTTATTCTGTGTGTTTCTGCCCCAGACCATAAGGTAACGACGCCTCTTAACATACCTGCTTCTCGAGCTGGTGGGGAAGCAGCTTTGACTCTGAGCTGCCTCTTTCTCGGGAAGAGGAATGACTCAAAACCAGGAGATGAGGAAGGCTTGTCTTTGCTTGGACCCTTTGTGCAGACTGGGGACCCAGCGTTCAAAGGCTGCCGACCCAGCGTTCAAAGGCTGCCCTGGACACCCGCGGTCATTTCTTCCTGCAGCCGGCAGAGGTGGAGGCATCTTGTAAAGCTATTTGATGAGCTGTCTGTGCTCAGCATTATGCCATCCTGGTGAATCGAAGGTTTTACCATGCTGGGGTCACCCTCTCCATCCCTAATTGCTTTTTTTTTTTTTTAAGCATAAAATTCATTTTGTCTGGTAGTAAATGATACGGCCACTCCACCATTATTTTCCTAGTATCTGCCTGATGAATCTTTGCTGTCCCTGCCTTTATTTTCAGTCTTTCTGTGTTTTAGCTTTTTTTAGGGGGGGATAAATAGCAGATAGCTGGATTTTTTCCCAGTCTAGTCTGAGAATCTTTTTAATTGAGATGGTTATTCCATTTACATTCATTGTTAATATTAATATATTTGGACTTGTTTCTGTCATTTTAGCTTCTTTGATTTGTCCTGCTTCATATGTATATATAATTTGATTTAAAATGTATTTATACATAAAATATACTATATACTTTAATTACTAATTATAATTATTACATAGCATAATGATACATATTATAATATATAACTTATATAATACATAATATTATAATAATGTAATTAAAATATTGGGTTGGCCTAAATGTTTGGGTTTTTCTGTAAGTTGGAATGAAAAACCCGAATGAACGTTTTGGCCAATCCAATATTATAATTTTTTTCCTTTTCTGGTCTGTATAAACTAAGATTTTTTTTTCATATTACTTTTTATCTTCCTCCTGGGATGAAAGTTCTAGCCTCTATTTTTACCCTTTAAATAGCTAACTTTGAAATTTACTGTGCACAAAAGTGTGATTGTTGCCACCTCCCTGCCCCGCCTGAGCTTATAGCTGGTGGAGCCATCTCTCTGATAACAGGCTCTTGTAGCCCAGGATTTCAGTCTTTCCATTACACCTCCTCATGAGGTAGTTATTTCACTTCATGAAAATGATTACTTTCCAGGCTGACTCATGTTGCCTCCTACCCCACTGTGTCATTTCTTTTTGCATCTCAGACCTTCCTGTCTGTGGTTATTTTCATTCCTCCTGAACTACATCCTTTAGAAGTTGTTTTAGTTGGGCTACTGGTGGCTAAAACTTTCAGCTTTTGTTCTCCTGAAAATGCCCTTATTTTGCCTTTGTTCTCGAGATAGAGTTGTGTCACTATAGACTGAATGTGTTCCCACAAAATTCTTATCAAAAGACCAGTGTGAGGGTGTTAGGAGGTGGGGGACTTTGTGAGGGGATTAGGTCATGAGGGTGGAGCCCCCATGAACAAGATTAGTGCCCTTATAACAGAGAGTCCCCCACAGAGCCTCCTCACCCTTTCTGCCCTGTGAGGACACAGAGAGAAGATGACATCTATGGACAAGGAAGCTATATTTATATTTCTAGGATATCTTCTATATATTGGACATTAGCCAAAAATTCCCTGCTAGCTTTTTTTTTTTTTAAAAAATATTTATTTATTTATTTTTGGCTGTGCTGGTCTTTGTTACCGCTCTCAGGCTTCCTCTAGGTGCAGCAAGCAGGAGCGACTCTCTAGCTGTGGTGTGCGGGCTTCTCATGGCGTTGACTTCTCTTGTTGCAGAGCACAGGCTCTAGGGAGTGTGGGCTTCAGTAGTTGCAGTGTGTGGGTTCAGTAGTTGCAGCCCATGGGCTTGGTTGCCCCATGGCAAGTGGAATCTTCCTGGACCAGGGATCCAACCCATGTGCCCTGCATTGGCAGATGGACTTCCAACCACCGGTCCACCAGGGAAGCCCCCTGCCAGCTCTTGTGAGACAGTGACTTACAGTTGAATTCTGCCTAGAACAAGATGAGTGTGTGAGTGAGGGAGGTGGGTCCGCTGAGGGATGGAGGCTCTGGATGACCGTCCAGCTGGACACGTGGAAGCCGGGGAAGGCTGTGGGAGGCCAGGAGGCCAGGAGTGCCCTCGGCTGCATTCACGGAACAGTCGCAAGTGCATTGTGCTGAGGTAGGTTGAGGAATCCTCTTTACCAGCAGCCTTAGAACTTCATCAGGACTCTGGGGATTGAGAGAGGATGATTTTTGTCTTCCGAGTTTCCCATAGGCCTGGAACTTGTTCTACATGCCATAGAGGTGAACTCCCTTCTTTCCTGGAGTCTCCATTCTAGTGGAGGAGACCACAGTTTTAAGGAGTCAAATAAATAAATAATGTTAGGTGGTTGTAGGGTCACTGGGGGCGTCCCTGGTGGCTTGGTGGTAAAGAACCCACCTGCCAATGCAGAAGACTTGGGTCCAATCCCTGGGTCAGGAAGATCCCCTGGAGAAGGGCATGGCTACCCACTCCAGTATTCTTGGTGGAGAATCCCCATGGAAGAGGAGCCTGGCAGGCTACCATCCATGGGATTGCAAAAGGTCGGACACGACTTAACAACAAAATGACAATAGCAACAAGGGTCAGTGGAGCAGAGTGAGGCAGTGAGAGAGTTAGACGGAATGAGAAAGAGAGGCATCGTGAAGGAGGGGTTTCGAGCTGGAACTCGCAGGAGGAGGTGCTTGCCTTTGCAGCGAGTGAGGAGAGCGTGGTCCCGGCAGACAGAACAGCGAAGGTCAGATGAGGAGTTGGAGGTGGAGCCCTGAGCTGAGGAGGAGGGCTCATGTCCCGGCAGCAGAAGGAGGCCCTGGTGCTCAGTGCCATGTGCCTTACCTCTTCTTCTTCTTTAGTCGCTGAGTCGTGTCTGACTTTTTGCAACCCTATGGACTGTAACCCCACTGGCCCCTCTGTCTATGGAATTCTCTAGGCAAGAATACTGGAGTGGGCTGCCATTTGCTTCTCCAGGGGATCTTCCCGACCCAGGGATTGAACCCACATTTCCTTCATTGCAGTTTTTTCCTGTAACCATTGAACCACCAAGGGAGCCCCTAGTTATCTCTTACTTTGTAACAAATTGTCACATTCTCGGTGGTGTGAAGCAGCATCAGCTTATTATCTGGTAGAAGACAGAGGGTCAGATATTTCATCACAGCTTAGCCGGATCCCCTGCTCAGGGTCTCACCAGGCTACAGTCAGATGGCATCTTTTAAAGATTTTTTTTTTTTTTTTTGATGTGGACCATTTAAAAAGTCTTTATTGAATTTGTTACAATACTGCTTCTGTTTTACATTTTGCTTTTTTGGCCTCGAGGTGCATGGGATCTTAGGTCCCCAAGCAGGGATTGAACCTGCACCCCCTGCATCTAAAGGCAAAGTTTTAACCACTGGACCACCAGGGAAGTCCCTAGATGGCATTTGCATCTCAAGGTTCAACTGGGAAAAGATCTGCTTTCAGCCTCATTCAGCCTGTTGGAAGCATCTATTTCCTTAAGGATGTGTGGCTGAGGACCCTGGCTTTTTGCTGGCTGTTGGCTGAGGCAGCTCTTGGGTCCCAGAATCTGAAGTTCTTAGAGTCCTTCTGCAGCCCTTTGATCTCCTGGCTTCCTCAGCACAACTATGTACATCATCAAGCCAGCAAGGAGGACCTCTCAGCTCAGGGAGATCCCAGTCCTTTTTTTAGGGGCTTTCACCTGATTAATCCAGGCCTACCCAGGTGATCTCCGTTTTGAGGATGTCAGAGTCAACGGATTTGGGACCTCAAAAACCTCTTCACTGTTGCTCTATTGTATTGGCCAAGGTGAGTCCCACTCATCCTCAAAAGGAGGTGATTGCATAGGCTCTGAGCATCAAGGGGCTGGCGTGGAATTCTGCCTACCATAGCCATGTTGTAAGAATGGGACCCATTTGGCAGGTGCTGCTGGTTGCCTGCCCAATATTTAATACCCCCTTTCTTCCCTATAAATAAAACCCTGATTTTGTTCAGTAGCAAAGGCACATCTAAGAAGACTTGTTTTCCCAGGCTCCCTGGAGGCTACCATTGTGATGTGACATAGTTCTGGCCAATGACTTGCAAGTCACAATCTAAAGAGTGGTTATCACTTTCCTGATAAAAAGGGACAGACAAAACTGGCATGTGCCTTTTCTCCTTTGTTTCTATTCCTCCTTCCTTCCTGGAACTTGGACACAAAGCCTGGAGGTGGAGCAGCTGTCTTGTGATCAAGAAGCTTCCTGTTTTCTGAGGATGGTTGAACAGAAAGGTATAAGGAGACTGGATTTCCAAGGGGATTTTGGACCTTCTAAGGACCACTCTTGGACTTCTTGTCCTGTGAGAAAAATATGCCCCTGTTTGGTTATGTGAACATACCAAAATTTTTGTTACATGTAGCCATATAGCATACAACCATATGATGCAAAATCAGGTTGGATGCATTGTGGAGTCTTGGTTTTGTCCCAAGTTAAATGCGATGTTGTTGAAGACTTTTAATCAGATTGATTTATGGAAAATCAATTATTGGATTGATTTTTGGATTATTGGAAAAATCTTGGCTACTTCGTAAAGAATGAACTGTGAAATGGGGCTTGTGGACAGAGTTGGAAGTGGAGACTCAGAGAAAGTGAGTCAACCAAGGTAACACAGCAAGAGATGGACAGAAATGGGATCCAGATTGCATGTTTGTGTGACTCAAGAGTACTGGCTTTGGCTGTTGTGTCTGCCTTTAATCAAGGGCTCTGTCTCCCTGCCGTCACTGGAGGAGCTCAAAGCTGCCTCGTCTCTTGATTTATCTCTGGCGTCCCGTTCTCTGAAATACCTCATGATTTTCACAATCATAAAAGGGAAATTCATCCTGAGTCTGGAAAATTTTTCCAGATCAATCTGGGTCAGCCTAATTAAAGCTAATGAAAGAAAGATTTTGTGTGTGTGTGTGAACTTTCCTTTCTGTTGTGATTTGCTTACAATTTCTTTTAAGTCCCTATTGACTAATACCCACCTGATACTAAATTACTAAAGCTTGGAAGCAAAAATGATTTCAGCATTCTAATCAGAACTCTAATCAGCTCCAACTGATGCTGAATGCTAAATGAGCTTGAAATAGGGCACCTCCCTTGGACATGGTATTGAATTTCATCCAGGGATGTCCAAGGAAATCACGCAAATTTGACATGTTGAGGTGATGTAGTGGCAAAGTGTATGGATTGCGAAGGAGGTGGTCTGGGCTCTGGCTCCCAGTCCCCTTTTTCATGGGGTGACTGTGGGCGGTCACTTTCCCTCTCTGGTCCTCTGTTTTGCCGTCTTCCAAGTGGTGCTCTCTTGTCAGAGCAAAGGTTTTCAATCCGTGTTCCCCAGAGTTTTGGGTTTTCAGGGCAACTCCCCCTTTGGGTCAGTCGAGTCTGGAACTGAAAACTGATTAGAGGAACAGGTGGTTCAGAGGAAGAAGCCACAGCCGTGTCCCTGAGAGCGGTCCCTTTCCATCACGGCGCCACTGTTCTGTTCCAGAGGGGGAGAGCCAGGCTCTGTAACTCATGGGGAAAAGTGTCTTCTCTAATCAGACCCAGTATGGGTGAGCAGGGGGCCTCCCCCAGTGTGGGCGAGCAGTGGGCCTCCCCCAGTCTTCCTGGAGGGCCTGGAAACTAGGCATTTGCTCACATTCCAGAAACAACCTTTTCCCCTCTTGGATCCTTGGACAAAGTTGAGTTAGTGAGTCAGGGAGAGCTGGGGCAGCCTCCGGAGAAGAGAAGTGAGGAAATGATGGAGAGATTCAGTGCGAGGGCTGGGAAGGAACATTCTAGGGCTTGGAGCCATTAAACCTGGAGCTGAGGTGTGGGTATGGAGGGATGTGGGAACCATCCTCTGTAGGATGCTAGCTGTTGAGAGTTCTGAGGGTATTACTCACTCCCTTCATAACTTCAGTCTGGTCACTTAAACACAACCCAGCCCAACCCAATCCAATCTGTCCATCCACCCATCCATCCATCCATCCAACTATCCATCCACCACCCACCCATCCATCCATCCATCCATCCACTTATCCATTCACCTCTCCATCCTTCCATCCATCTATCCATCCATCCACCTCTCCATCCATCCATCCACATTCATCCATCCATCCATCCATCCATCTACCTATCCATTTCTATACTCATGCATTCACCTACCCACTGGTCCACCCATTCATGCATTCACTCGTTTGGTTCAACCACCTCCTCTTTCCCCCTTTGCCTTATTCATTTCTTTTTTCAGCCATTCCATAAATATTTGTGAGGCACCTACTCCATGCCTGGGAATGTAGAGGAGCATGAACTCTTCAGGGAGTTCATAGTCCCAATGCTGTCTACAGAACGGCAGGTGAGTCTGAGAAGTGAGTGTTAATACAGGGAGGAGCAAAGTGTCATTACAGTTTGGAAGAGGGAGATACTGCTCAGAGAGGTAGATCGGATAAGACTTCAAGCAGGTGTTAGTTCCTGAAAGAGGAGCTTTGGTTTATTGGCTGGACAGGTGGAGTGAGGGTTTATTTCTTGGGATGCTGTCGACTTGAGGAGCTGAGGTCATGCTTATCCTCTAGAGATAATACAAGCTTCCTTCCCCCTACCTTCCAAGTCTCAAGAAAGTCTGAATTATTCAATTCAAATTTCTAGGCTGATGAGATTCAGGTTTAATTCAACAGCTGATTGTTCTTGTTCAAAACATTGGAGGGGAAAAAAAAGCCACTCAAGGGAAAATGATAGACGTGCAATCCAGGAAGTTACCTTCATCAAACCTCTCTGTGTGTATCTCCTGCAAGTGAGAACCCAACATGCCAGCTACCAGCTATTCATTTTGCTTGGAGGCTGGAAGGATGTGTGCGTGTGTGTGTGTGTTTCTGGGCTCATTGTGCTTCAGACAACAGACTGTCTTAGCGTTTGGTACCATCTTGCTGCTGCGTATCTTTTGTGCCAGCATCGTCACATGGTCTCAGAGCTCCGCACTTAGACCCACTCTAAGTGGGTGCGGGCTCAGTCACTTTAGTTGTGTCCGACTCTTTGCAACCCTATGGGCTGTAGCCCCGCCAGGCTCCTCTGTCCATGGGATTCTCCAGGAAAGAATACTGAAGTGGGTTGCCATGCCCTCCTCCAGGGGATCTTCCCAACCCAGGGATCGAACCCAGGTCTCCAGCTTTGGAGGCAGATTCATTACCAGCTGAGCCACCAGGGAAGCCCTGACCCACTCAATATCCGTCAAATATTCATTGAGCTTCTTCTGTCTTCCAGGCTTGGCACTGGTTGCTGGTGGTCATACACTAATGAACCAGACAGGAATCTTGCCATTAGAAAAACTCACGGTCTAGAACAAGGTACAGCAAACTTTTTCCACAAGGAGCCAGATAATAGATCTTTTAGGCTTCGCTGGCCATATGATCTCTGCGGCCACTGTTCGTTTCTGCTGTTGAAGTTCAAAAGCCATCTTAGATAATAATGTCCAAGAGTGGGCATGGTTGTGTTCCAAGAAAACTTCATTTATCCAAACAGAATTGGCTCCCAGCTTTAGTCACTGATCTCTGTAGTGGGACTAGACAATGATGAATTAGTGAAGAGGGTAAACCCACTATTCAGAGGAGAGTCCCCACCCAGGCTTGGGCAGTGGAGAGGACTGCCTGGAGGAGGTGATGTGTGGTCTGAGACTTGACAGGTGGACGGAGGGGGCAGGGTGCAAAGGCTGGGGAGCGGGGCATGCTGAGGAGCGCCCCCCAGGCACAGGATTGTATGCAAAGAAGCTTGAAGGTGGAAGGAGTTGCGAATGTCTGGGGAAGGTGAGACCTAGCGTGAGGGGCTGGGGGACCTCTGTAGGGGTTGGCCAGGTGAATGGGGCAAGATAGAGAAGGATCTTGTAGGAGCAGAACCTGGTGCACCATGGCAGGTTTTTAGCACCTTGTTCTATTTTGCCTTATTTTAAGACCCAGCACTCCCAACTAAGCAGGCATCTGGTGTGCTAGGCGCTCCCCGAGTGGGACCCACAGCGCTTCCTGTGGGCGTACCTTGGCCATCCTTTTCCCTTGACCTGGGAGGGGCCCCCAGGCGGCCTGACGGCTAGTCCAGGAGGCAGGTCCCATGGCAAGAGTCCCCCCACCCCTCCCCGGCCCCAACCCCATG
The DNA here is from genome assembly GCF_910594005.1 of Cervus elaphus. Taxonomy (NCBI): domain Eukaryota; kingdom Metazoa; phylum Chordata; class Mammalia; order Artiodactyla; family Cervidae; genus Cervus; species Cervus elaphus. The sequence goes on from NC_057824.1 coordinate 22,698,673, forward strand.
CCAAAAGGTTTTAACTGCAGACTAGAAAAGTAAACGTGTTACAAGTCGCTCAGTCATGTCTGACTCTTTGTGACCCCATGGACTGTAACCCACCAGGCTCCTCTGTCCATGGGATTCTCCAGGCAAGAATACTGGAGTGGGTTGCCATGCCCTTATCCAGGGAATCTTCCTGACCCTGGGATCCAATCCAGATTTCCCGCATTGCAGGCAGATTCTTTACTGTTTGAGCCACCCAGGAAATAGAAACAAAACCACAGCAGACGTTGGCATGGAACTGGGACAATTAATGGTTGCTTCTTTACCAAAGCTCTGTACTCCTGGGTGTTGGGGCGGGAGAGGATCAAACACTGTATTGTTTGTGTTTCTGTCTTCCACATGCTCGAGTGTAATACCAACTAAGACACTGTAATGCTCCCTCCTGCCCGCTGGTCTCTTCCTTTCTCCTCTATTTCTTTGCCTTCTCCTTCCCCTCCTCCCTCTCTCTACTGGGTCCTTGTAAATCAGCATTAAGCAGTATGTTTTACTTTCCAGAAAATGGTTTTTTCCTTTGGTAGAAAATAGTATTAAAAGCAGAAGTGTTAGTCGCTCAGTCGTGTCCAACTCTTTGCGACCCCCATGGACTGTAGCCCATCAGGTTCTGTCCCTGGAAGATGGTATAGAATGTGATTAAAGATATGGACCTCGAGGAGAAACAAACCATGGTTTGAATGCTGGCTGTCATATTTCCTGGTAATATTCTTTCTTTGGAATGTATTTTTTTGGCCTTACCGCATGTGGGATCTTAGTTCTCTGACCAGGGATTGAACCTGTGCCCCTTGCACTGGAAGCATGGAGTCTTAACCACTGGGCCACCAGGGAAGTCCTTGGCTGTCACATTTATTATCAAGTCACTTCACTAGTAACCAGCTTTCTCCTCTTTAAAATGGGAATCCTGTTTGTACGTCCTTCAGAAGGTTTACTGGGATAACTCATGTCAAACGTTTATTGGTGCTGTGCTTGGTATGAGGGTATTGTGATTTGCTTTAAATTTTGGGACCTGGTGCATAGTAGGCACTTAGCAAATGTTTGTTGAATGACTGTATGATGCCTTATGTAGTGTGCAAAACACAGTCTTTTTAGATAGTAGAAATACAAACCTTAATTTGCCAGTTGATAAACTCCTTATCTGACCGCTCTCCTTGGATTTACAGACAAGGTGTTCCCATTAAGTCCTCATCCTCTTTTGCCCAATTCTGTGGATTTAATGTTAGAAAAGTCACTTAAATCAAAGTTTCCTTTTTATTCCTGCTGCCAAGACCTTGGTTCATCATACCTCGTCTGAACTCAGCCTTCAAGGTCCGTTTTCCTGCCACTGGTCTTTTTCTACCCCACCCATTCATCCAGCTGTGAGCAGATAGATCATCCTAAGAATAAAAATGGCCTTTATCCGCTGTGTAATAAACGATCTTGATGACTCTCTGATGTCTAAATTTTAGAGTGTGACCTTCAAGTCCTTCCATGATCTTTTCTGCTAACGCTGGTACATCCAGTTTTATTCCCATCTTTGCACCATCCACAGTACCATCCTGACCCTCTCTGTAATTTCTAAACATGCTTCCCTATCTTTGCATCTCTGATTCCCTTTGTCTGATTACCCTTTCTCTTGTGGTCCTGACACCCTTTTGTCCACCGTTGAGACCCATTTTGTTCATCTTTCCTTCCAGGAAACTTGTAGGAACGAATTGCTAGGCAGGGACAAATTGCTTCTTTCTTTTGGAGCCCACAGCCCTTACAACATTATAGTGTTGTATTATTATTACGACATCCATGTCCCACCCCCATCCATTCCCGGGAGTCTTTAGTGTCGAGTCTTGTTTATTCCCTTTTCCCAATATAATAAGTGTTTGTTGGAAATGAGTAAAATATAAAAAAAAAATAAGTGTTCAAAATATTCACTTCTAGGTCTACACTCTTTTGAGATAGGTACTTTCTGGTGTGTGTGCTCAGTCACTCAGTTGTGTCTGACTGTTTTTCGACCCTTTGGACTGTAGCCCGCCAGGCTTCTCTGTCCATGGGCTTCTCCAGGCAAGAATATTGGAGTGGGTTGCCATTTCCTCCTCCAGGGGATCTTGCTGACCCAGGTACTCTTGGACTAATGTGTAAACATATGCATTTCTCCCCTTCTTCCTCATGTCATCTTCTGGATAAATTTTATGCAAACTTCAAACTTCTCTGAAACTCAGACATGATTTGTGTTCGTGATTCAATTTCAGTTTCAGATCTTCAGCACTTTCACTGTCAGTACTGTTTTCCATTTTGCAATAAATCTAGGATGTGGCTTGAGCACAACTTTCTCCGGCTCCGCCCCGGGACATGTTTACCACCACCCACCAAGAGTCTTCTTTTATGGGAATGGAAATGAATCCTTCCCGTGTGTATCTGCCAACATCTCATTCACATTCAAACCATGATTGTATCTTATTAGAACTGCATTGTTCCACCACTCCCCCTACACCCTTGTGAGATAAATTGTTGTTGTTCATTCGCTCAGCTGTGTCCAACTCTTTGCGACCCCATGCACTGCAGCACACCAGGCTTCCCTGTCCTTCACTATCTCCCAGAATTTGCTCAAACTCATGTCCATTGAATCAGTGATGCCATCCAACCATCTCATCTCTGTTGCCTGTTTCTTCTCCTGCCCTCAATCTTTCCCAGCATCATGGTCTTTTCTAATGAGTCAGCTCTTTGCATCAGGTGGCCAGAGTATTGGAGCTTCAGCTTCAGCATCAGTCCTTCCAATGAATATTCAGGGTTGATTTCCTTTAGGATTGACTGGTTTGAGCAGATTGATTGAGCCCCTGTGAACCCAAGGATCCTGGTTCATCTCTACCATTGCTGTGTCTCTAATGTAGCACATGGCACCTGGCCGACAACAGATGCTCAGTGGAGACCTGTTGAATGCATATGAAACATATGAGCTTGAAACCTGGAATATTTCCTGCCATATCAGTAAACAGGAATGTCAGAGTCATCAGTGATTGCAAATGTCCAACATGAGCCAGTGAGCCCTAAGGGAGCTGGGGAAGGAGAAGAATACTTGCCGTCTAGCAGCCGTCAGACTGTGGCCACTCCCTATGGTGAGCCCCGAGGAAGCTCAGGATATTTTCACATCCTGATGTGATCATGGCCCCAGATAACTGAGGTGCCTATCAAAGGAATGATTCCAGTGAGCCCATTCTCTTACATCTCCCACATATAGAAGCGTGCTAAATTCCTTAACTTGGGTTATCTGTTTTTTTTTTTTAATTAACAGTAATCTTTCGATGTGCAGATGAACTTCCCTTTGTTGCAACACTTCTATATATAACCTGGCTCCTCCCCTCGCCTCCTTGGGGCAGTTCTCTCAGGGTCACTTGAGGTGCTGTCTCCTGGGCTTAAAGTCCTAAAAATTCCCACCAAATAAAACATAACTCTCAACTTTTAGGTAGTGAATATTTTTTATGTCGATAGGCTGTTCTAAAGCTTTCATTTGGCAGACCAAGATCTGAGTTTACAGGGAGAAGTGGCGGAAAGAGCACAAACTTTGAGTCTCAAAATCTTGGGGTCTAGACCTGTATGTACCACATAGATAGCATGTGTCCTTGGGCATATGGGACTTATTGAGCTTCAGTTTCTTTATTTTTCCCATGGGCCTAAATAATATCTATCTACCAGGATTTTCATGGTGAGTAAATGATTAGCATGTAGTATTGGAAAAGACCCTGATGCTGGGAGGGATTGGGGGCAGGAGGAGAAGGGGACGACAGAGGATGAGATGGCTGGATGGCATCACCGTCTTGATAGGCATGAGTTTGAGTAAGCTCCAGGAGTTGGTGATGGACAGTGAGGCCTGGCGTGCTGTGATTCATGGGGTCGCAAAGAGTCAGACATGACTGAGCGACTGAACTGAACTGAACTGAGGGTATTCAAAAAGTGGCATCTATGAATAATAGCAGATGATACCACTCTAATGGCAGAAAGTGAAGATGAACTAAAGAACATCTTGATGAGGGTGAAAGACGAGAGGGAAAAGCCTGGCTTAAAACTCCACTCAAAAAACTTAGATCACGGCATCTGGTCCTATCACTTCATGGCAAATAGAAGGGGAAAAAGTGAAAACAGTGACAGATTTTATTTCCTTGGGCTCCAAAATCACTGAGGACAGTGACTGCAGCCATGAAATTAGAAGACACTTGCTCCTTGGAAGGAAAGCTATGACCAATCTAGACAGCGTGTTAAAAAGCACAGGCATCACTTTGCCAACAAAGGCCTGTATAGTCAAAGCTATGGTTTTTCCAGTAGTCATGTATGGATGTGTGATCTGGATGGTAAATAAGTCTGAGCACCAAAGAACTGATGCTTTCAAACTGTGGTGCTGGAAAAGACTCTTAAGAGTCCCTTGGATAGCAAAGAGATCAAATCAGTCAATCCTAAAGAAAATCAACCCGGAACATTCATTGGAAGGACTGATGCTGAAGCCAAAGCTCCAATACTTTGGTTACCTGATGCAAAGAGCTGACTCCCTGGAAAAGACCTTAATGCTGTGAAAGGCTGAAGGCAGGAGGAGATGGGGGCGACAGATGCTACGATGGTTAGATAGCATCACTGACTCAATGGACATGAATTTGAGCAAACTCTGGGAGATGGTGAAGGACAGGGAAGCCTAGTGTTCTGCAGTTCATGGGGTTACAAAGAGGTGGGCATGACTTAGTGACTGAACAACAACAACACGTAGATCTGAACCGTAATTGCAGACAGATGCTCAGGCCAGTTCATAAGGTATATTTCCTTTAGTCTGTGGCACAGGAGCCCAGGATGTTGGAGGCAGCAGGGTACTTTGAAAAACCCTGATTCTTCACTCTCAATGTACAAAGAAGCCTGAGGCTCAGGGAGGTTGAGTCATTTGGCCCTGGTCACACAGTGAGTCAGTGGCAGAACCCCAGCTTGATCCAAGATTTGACTTCCGAGCCCTCGTTCCTTTTCCTGCACTGAGAGGGCAAGTGGTTTGCATTTTGGTGCTTTAATGGGAAAAGCACAAACACTATTACAGTTGAGCCTAGAGAGACCCACACAGCATTGCTTTCTGTAGCATTAAATTAAGTTCCTGATTCAGCTCTTTGAGACCTGACAGCTTCTCATGACAAGGCGACGTGCAGGAGAAGCAGTTCTCAGAGCAATGCTCCTTAGCAAAGCTGCTGTGGCCCTGGCTCAGATGTCCTTGAACTGCAACGTCAGCTTCTGATACACAAGCCTTTGATGGTGGAGCCACTTCCCTGCAGGGAAGCACCAGCTCCTTCAGTGAACCCAGTCCCAGGGGACGGGGTTCCCCTCTTGGCCATGTCCTCGGTCCTTCTTCTGCAACGTGGGAGTGCTATATATTCAGGGTCTGTGCTGAGAGTTTGGCTTGAGGATGCTCGTCAAGAAACTTTAAGAGAGAAAGAGGCTTGAAGACTCAGGTTCAAGGTCTGGTTTCACTACCTGTCTTGGGGTGACCACAGTGAGTTGCTCAGTCTCTCTGCACCTCAGTTTACCCATCTGTAAGATGGGAACACTTGTTCTAGGGGTGTTGTAATGATTGAGTTAAAGACTGACAGTGCTTGCAACAGTATTTAGTGCATAGTAAGTGCTCAATAAGCATCGTCAACAGTTGATAAACACAGGTGCTAAATTCCTCACATCCTGGTTCTGCTTCTCCTTGCCTATGTGATATTGAGTGACTTACCTGACTGCTCTGAATTACAATATCCTATCAGACAAATGGATATAAGAACAATACTGGAAGTTCTGATTTTCTTGTATCCATTTTTGTGACAAACTGTGCTTTGGAGGCATTTACACTAAAGCTTGTACACTATTTCTTCCATGTGAGTTTGGGATTTAGAACATCAGCTGAGGCAAATCCATCTTGACATCCGTGTGATGATGCCTCTTGGCAGGCAGTTCCTCTCCAAGAGGGTCTCTACCTTCATCCACGCAGCCGTTTGTGCCAAAGACTTTAATATTTTATTGCATTTTTTTGTGATTACTGTATAAAACCAAGCAGAAAGAAAAAGTGCTGATCCCACTGAAGGAACACAAGTCTCATAAACTAAATACAACTGAACCAAAAGGAGGGAAAAAAAGAAGATAAAATCACAAAACCCATTCAGCACAGCAGATCTTCAGCTGGAAGAGCTCTGGGCTTTGCATACTATCTGTTACTTGGTTGTGAAAGAAAAGAATAAAATGGAAGAATGTGTATGAAAATGCCAGAGACATATGGTTGAAGGTTGCATCCAAAGAGTGAGGTTAAAGATTGTACACAAAGATTACCTTTCCTTCCCTCAACATAGGAAATGATTATTCAACTTTTGCAGACATTTGCAGTTGTGTGTTATATATGCATGCAGGGCTGGCAATTGCTCTTTATATAAAGGACCAACCTCAGTGCGTGGTACATATTGGTGCCTTCTGAATTATGGCTACAATCACCATCATCACCACCACCATCATCACCATCATCATCATCACCACCACCACCAACATTACCCTCGTCATCACCACCACCATCACTACCATCATCATCACCACCATCAACACCTTTACCAACATTATCATCATTGTCATCGTCATCAACATCACCACCATCACCATCAACATTGTCATCAACATCACCACCATCACCACATCAACGCCATCATCATTATCATCCTTCAGGTTATCTCAGAAGATTTAGTGTCAGTCAAGACAGACCAATAGCATGAGAATATTATCTGTCCCTTAGGTGATTCATAAATTAACTGTGATTTCCCCAAGAAGTATCCTTTCTGCTGGGATACTGCCAGTCTTGGGGAGCTCATTGCCTGTGGAGATGGTTGAGTGCACCTACTCTATGCCAGTCTATTTCCCTGGAAGACTACGTTAGTGGGGTTTATGATCTGTGTGGATCCAAAAAATGAGTGAAATCTCACTTTCACAGAGGGTCTTCCCTGGTAGCTCAGATGGTAAAGAATCTGCCTGCGAAGCAGGAGACCCAGGTTTGATCCCTGGGTTGGGACGATCCCTTGGAGAAGGAAATGGCAACCCACTCCAGAAGAGCCTGGTGGGCTATGGTCCGAGTGGTCACAGGAGTCAGACATGACTTAGAGACTAAACAGCGGCAATACTTTCACAGAGAATGGCATCCAGTTGGCTCCCCATCCCAGAAGAACTCACTCATTCATTCATCCACAAACATTTTCTGAGTACCCCCTATGGGCTGGCCTCTGGGCTGGGCCTTGGAGGGGTTTCAGGGTCTGTGAGAGAGACAGACAATTGCTTCTGGAATTGTAATTACAGGGCAATCGTAACCTGGAAAGAGAAGGAAGGAGCACTTGCGGTGACTCCCTGAAGGTGGCTAGCACAGCTGGGGGTGGGGGGTGGTGGTCATGGAAGGCTTCCAGGAGGAGGTGACTCTTGAGCTGAGTTTCAGGGGATGGGGAAGAGGAAGGCATTTCAGATGGAATGGAGAGGATGTACAAACAACCATGAAGCTTGAAAGACTGGTGGGTGTGAGGACAGACACTGGTACAGTGTGTGTGTCTGGGAGTGGGGGGTGGTTGGAAGGTGTGGAGGACTTGAGGGTGAATCCGGGAAGATGAAAGGGTCCACGAGAACCTTAAAGCCAAACTAGGGTTTGGACTTTATTTGGGGGTATGAAGAGCTCCTGTGACATCCCTTGTGGTCACCCTGACCCTGCTGTGGGGGCTCCCTCTTCTGGGTTGAGCCGTCCCAGTTGAGTGCAGCACATTTGCTGGAGATCTGCTCTTGGCTTTTTAAAAAAATGATGTGTTTGACTGCATCAGGTCTTAGTTGTGGCATGCGAGATCATCATTGTGTCATGCAAAATCTTTCGTTGCGGTGCACTGACTCTCTAGTTGTGGCACATGGGCTTAGTTGCCCCGAGGCATGTGGGATCTTAGTTCCCACCCCAGGGGTCCAACCCACGTCCCCTGCATTGCCAGGAAACTCCCTGCTCTGGGCTTTTGTGTGGGGCCAGTTCTGTGGCTCCCACTTCTTTGGCACTCACATTGCACGGCTCGTTTATCTCCCCCTGCTTCCTCATGGTGCCATGATAAGAACTCAGTTTTAGAGCCAAGTGGGCCAGGGTTAAGTCCCGGCTCTCTTGCTGCCAACTTCTGAGCCTCGGCCTGGTTCCTTAACCCTCGTCAACCTCGATCTCCTTGCTTGTAAAAAAGGGACAGTCATAAACAGAACAAACATTTATGGGCAGTTATATGTGCCAGGCACCGTTCTGAGCACTTTACAAAAATTACTCCTTGGATCTTTACAACAACTGTTATGATCCCTGCTTTATAGATGAGAAAAAAAGGACAGGGAAGGAAGGACCCAGTCCTTCTGGTTGGGAAGTGGCAGGACCAGGAGGCATAAGAACCTCACCTGAGTTGACCTGACGATCAGAAGAGCTAAGAGAGACAGAATCCTTGATTCTGTCTGACTCATGGCTGACGCGCAGTAAATGGCAACTGCATAGTTATAAGCTGAGAAACATACAGAGCGATGCTATCAAGGATAGAGCAGTCCCCAGAGTTAAGCAAATTCCCTTTATCCCAGGGAACCATGGAAGGCCTAATTCAAACTGACTCATTAACTCCAGACAATAGAAAATGACAGATCAAGCCTTTGATGAAAGAGACTGAAACAGCCTTCGATTAGAGGCCAGACTTGTTTCTTTCTTCTGTTTCAGATTGACCGACTTCTGAAGGCTCTGCTTTCTGTGTAATTAAAGAGCTAACTGAAATGTCAAGCAGGGTTCCCTCTTTAGTCACATCAGGGGGTCGGGGTGGGAGTGAGGGGAGGATGTCTGATAAGCCATAGATTTTGTCCTGCCCAGCACAGCTCAAAATCCAGCTGAGCACTGGAATTTCCAGCCTGCTGCCCTTGAATCTCTGAAGTCACATGGACTCTCTCTTTTACCACCCAGATGGTATTGGCCATTGGAATCAGCCATTGAACAAGAAACAAGGATATTTGCCAAATCGCTACATGTGAAAGTTGGCTGTAACTGGCCAGGGAAGGGGATGGGACTCCAGAGTGGAGGAAGCTGCTGTGAGGTGGGGCAGCTGAGTTGAGTGTAGCCTGCTCTGTGTTTGGAGCCAGCAGACCCAGGTTTGGATCCAAGCCACGTGGTTTGGGACACGACTGGGGCAGTGATTCCTTCCTAGTTCCCACCCAGATTTAAGCCTAGGATTTGACACAGGCATCAGGGTTCCCTTTTCTCAAAAAATTATTCATTTTTAAAGCATTTTATTGGACGATTTATTTTTAATTGGATGATAATTGCTTTATAATGTTGTGTTGGCTTCTGCTGAATCAACAGCATGAATCAGCCACAGGTACACACGTGTTCCCCTGCCCTCCTCTGCTTGAACTGGCTTCTCTGGCGGCTCAGCAGATAAAGAAGCCATCTGCAACACAAGAGACACAAGAGTCTCGAGTTCGATCCCTGGGTTGGGATGATCCCCTGGAGGAGGGAATGGCAACCCACTCCAGTATTCTTGCCTGGAGAATCCCACGGACAGAGGAGCCTGGTGGGATACAGTCCATAGGGTCACAAAGAGATGGACATGACTGAGTGACTAACATACACACTTGTGTGTGCCCTCTTGAAGGGAGTGTCTGCACTGGATCTTAGTTGTGGCATGTGGGGTCCATTTCCCCAACCAGGGATAGAACCTGGGCCCCCTGCACAGGCCGCACGAAGTCTTAGCCACTGGACCAGCCGGGGAAGTCCCCAGGGACTGGGATGAGGCTCAGTTTAGGGTCACACCTGGCTTCGCATCCCCTGGGCCCTACACTTGATGTGTGATGGCGGGGATGGACTTCCCTCTCGGAACCTCTGTTTCGGGAGAAGATTGGAGACGAACAGGAAAAAGTTGTGCTTTGTAACAGTTAGAGGAGCTGGTTCTGGAGACAGCCGGCTTGGATTCAGATCTTTGCTGCCCTGAGTCTCAACCTGGGGTGATTTTGTACTCTCTTTCCCGGGGGGACATTTGGCCATGTTTGGAAATATTTTTGGTTGTCACAGCTCGGGAAAGATGCTGCCGGCATCTAGTGAGTCAGGGCTAGCGATGCTGTTTAAGGTCCTTCAGTGCCTGGGACACCCCCTGACAGCAGAGAGTGACCCAGCGCTAAAGGTCAGTGGTGCTGGGGCTGAGAAACCCAGCTCCATGGCCAACTAGCCTGGGGAGAAGTCACTTAACCTGGTTAACATTCTGTTCCCTTGCTCAGGGGGGGAAGGCAGATAATACCAGTGCCTGCCTTGGGTGGTTGTTTCAGAAACAGATGTTTCAGGACTTCCCTGGGGGTCCAGTGGTTAAGACTTTACCTTCTAAGGTAGGGGGTGCAGGTTTGATCCCTAGTCAGGGAGCAAACATACCACATGCCTCCTGGCCAAAAAACCAAAAAAAAAAAAAAAAAAAGACAGATACAATATTGTAACAAATTCAATAAAGACTTTAAAAATGGTCCGCATCAGAAGAATCGGGAAAAAAAAAAAAAAAAAAAGCAAACACAGGCATCATGGCGCCTTGTGCAGTCCTAGGGACCCAGCAAACCCTCTGTAAACATAAGCTTTGTATATTGTGCGCTAAGTCACGTCTGACTCTGTGATGCGATGATCACCAGGCTCCTCTGTCCATGGGATTCTCCAGGCAAGAATACTGGAGTGGGTCTACTGGAGTGGTTTGCCGAGCCCTCCTCCAGGGGTCTTCCCTGACCTGGGGATCGAACCCGCGTGTCTTACGTCGCCTGCATTGGCAGGTGAGTTCTTTACCACTAGTGCCACTTGGGATCTGTGAAGTTGAGCGGCAATAGCTCATATGAACCTCTTGGACACAGGAGATCTGCAAGGAACAGTAGGGACATGATGATGATTATGGCCACACATTCTGTTTTCACAGGGTCTCTGCGGTGCCCCTGAAACTCTTCTTCTATCGTCCGCACCTCCTCATCAAAGTGAAGTTCAAAGCCATTGTCAAAATTAAGAAAGCAGCAGACTGCCCCTGGGGAGGCTGATGATGGATCTCGGGTCTGCTGGTGCCGAAAGTCATAAAAGGCAGCTGCCTTCCCCCTGGGTTTTCCTCTGCGCTAGTCTTCTAAAAGCTGTCTCCAACAAGAGCAGTTCTTGTAACGGGAACTTGCTTTCCTAGAAGCAAGGGGTAGCTCTTCATCCTCTTTCTCTTGTTCTGTCTGGGTCTGAATGCTTATGTCCTACCCAGATTCATATGTTGAAGCATTCACTTGCAAGTGTTTTAAAAATATTTTTAATTAAAAATTTAAAAAGTTATTTATTTATTTGGCTGTGCTAAGTCTTATTTGAGGCATGCAGCATCTTCCATCTTCATTGGGGCATGCAGGATCTTTAGTCGCAGCATTTGAGATCTAGTTCCCTGACCAGGGATCAAACCCAGATCCACTGCATTGGGAGTGCAGAGTCTTAGCCACAAGTGGCTAAGACCACGAGGAAGTCCCACTTGCAATGGAAGTGGAAGTCCCACTTGCAGTGTGATACTATTTAAAACTGGGCTTTTGTAAAGGGATTACGTTTAGTTAGACGAGGTCATGGGCTTCCCAGGTGGCATAGTGGTAAAGAATCTGCCTGCCAATGCAGTAGATGCAGGTTTGATCCCTGGTTTGGGAAGATCCCCTGGAGGAGGAAATGGCAATCCACTCCAGTATTCCTGCCTGAAGAATCCCATGGACAGAGGATCCTAGTGGGCTACAGTTCATAGGGTTGCAAAGAGTTGAACACAACTGACTGGATGTAGCAAGTACACACTGTATTTTTGTGAACTGGTTTCTGATCACGGGGCCTAGCACATAGTAAGTGCTCAGAAATGTCTGTGGTGTTGAATGTATGAATGTTAAAATGAGAATTCAAAATTAGGTTTTTCAAGGACCACTTTAAAACACAGGTTTCTCTTAAGAGCAAAGTCTGGTTCTGACTTTGAGACAGCAGCTTTTAAATATCTTTTTTGCAGGAGGATTGGAGTTTTGAAATTTTACCTGTAATGAGAATTTGAGTTTAGGAAAATTGATTTGTTCAATGGGTTTAAACATCTTTTCCCTCAGAAAAGATGATGCCCAAGGACAGAAGATAGTAGCTCATGTTCATAGCAAGGACATTTACATGGAGAGAATTAAACGAAAAAGGATCATTTTGGAAAAAATATGCAAGTAATGATACATAAAAAGTTATAGAATATAAATGCAAAGTAGCCTAAGTTTGTGTTGTACTTGGGGGACAAAAAGCTAAGGCTGTATATGGATGGAGAACTTGGCCTGGAAAATATCTACTCCCTCTCCCAACAATTCTAGATATCTAGTATGTGTCATGTGAGCACTAACATGCTCACCTTTAATCCTTTCAAATCCCTGTTTGGTAGGAGTCACTGTCTCCACTCTGTAACTGAGGACATTGAAGTTCAGCGTATTGATGTAATTGTCCCCAAGTTCGTGCAGCTGGGAAGTAGTGGAGGTGGGATTTGAACACTGGTCTTCCTGATGTCAAAGCTGATGTTTTCACACCCATTTCAACCCAAGGATGGGGCACGGGCATAATTCTCCAAAAGGGAACCCAAAGTGCTGACTTCACATTTAGTCCCTGCCGTTGGCTCTGGATTTTTTTTAAAAATTATTTTATTGAAGTCTAGTTGATTTACAATGTTGTGTTAGATTCTGCGGTAGAGCAGTGTGATTCAGTTACACATTTACATATATTCTTTTTCATAGTCTTTCCCTTATAGTTTATCACAGAATATTGAATATAGTTCAGCCCAGGGCTCTTTATTTTTAAAAGTATTTATTTATTTTTGGGTGCACTGGGTCTTCGTTGCTGCAAGCAGGCTTTCTCTAGCTGCAGGGAGTGGAGGCTACTCTCTAGTTGCGGTGCGCAGGCTTCTCATTGCAGTGGCTTCTCTTGTTGTGGAGCATGGGCTCTAGGGCACAAGGGCTTCAGTAGTTGCAGCACGTGGGTTCGGTAGTTGCAGCTCCTGGGCTCTAGGGCACAGGCTCAAGTGTTCGGGCACAGGGTCTTAGTTGCTCCGTGGCATACGGAATCTTCCCCGACCAGGGATTGAACCCGTGTCCCCTGCACTGGCAAGCGGATTCTTAACCACTGCGCCACCATGATAGTCCATGCCCGGGGTTCTTTAAATCCTTTCTAGCCAAGGTCAGGACTGGCCCCGGGGCTAGGGAGGGCTGAGCTTTATTGCTCGGAAGAGGACTCTAAGGATCAGCTGGAAGGTTCTTCCTTGGCCGGATTTGCAGGTGAAATGCTCTAACTCTGATGACAAATCCTGGGGGGACAGACCTTCTCCCAGCAGACAGGTATTCCCCTCTGCCTGTCTGGGGTGGTGAGGGTGAAGATGCGTGGGTGCACACAGGTGAATGCTTTTGCATGTGTATAAATGCAGGTACTTATGCGTAAGAGGGTGTGCATGTCTCTGTGAATATTTATGCCTTTTTTGCATGTGTGTTTTTGTTGTACATGTCACAATTATTTCTGCCTCTGTATGTGTGTGTGTCTATCTGTGTTTGTGTATATAATGACTTACAACAACAAGGAAATGTGTATTCAGAGGGCCCCGACTTCCCGCCATCCTATTTAGCAGATTTTAGAGAGTGTCAATTTACCTCTTATTGGAACTGCTCTGCTGCGCTCTGCAATTTCATCTCCCATTTGATCAAATGGATTTTGTTTATCTTCCATAAATCTTGTGCTGGCAATTCCAGCTCTGCTGACTCCCACATCTCTCATTGTTCTCAACATTGTAGTGTCTTTTATGAGGTTTAATATTCTGCCCAGCCTTCATGGGGTGCTAATTTCCTATTGGGCTATGATCCTATTGTGTTGGCCTGGACTTCGGGGGGTCTGGCTTCGGTAACTGATGGCCAGGCCTGTCCTGTTAGCTCTTCTGAAATATAGAAACAATCTTGGGTGTTGGCAGATTTGGCATCGTCTTAGGCAGCATGGAGTGAGGGACATAAAGAGATGGATTTTGAATTAAATGGAACTCATTTCAATTCTGGCTCTGGAACTAACCAGATGAGTGACCTCAGGCAAGTCCTTCTTGCTTCCTTCCTGCCACAAAACCTTTTAGGACAAAGAGAATTAGAAATTCTTAGTTGCACAGATAAAAATAATCTATCCGAAACAGCGTTTACTTGGTAAGGGTATCAGATAGATATTGCTGTGTAACAAACCATCTCAAAACTAAATGGCTTAAAATCTGTAAACATTTGTGTTTGCTCATGAGCCTGTGTGTTGGCTATTTGTGGGGGAATGTTCTTTGTCTCCCAGTGGGGCTCTGTTCTCTGCCTGTGGGCAGCTGAGGGTCATCTTGGTGGCTTTTACTGGAGGTTGCCTGACTATTGGCTGATGCCTCTTGGTTCTTTTCACGTGATTTCCCAGCCTCCAGAAGACTAGCCTGGGCTTGTCCTCACAGTGGAAGCAAGACATTTGAAACTACAAAGCCTCTTAATGCCTCTACTTGAAACTAGGATTCTGGTCCACTGCATTCTATTGGCCAGATCAGCTCCTGGGGCCAGCCTGGATAAACTGGTGGGGAAATAAGACTCCACCTCTCTCTCTCTCTCTTGTTTTTGGTTGCACTGGGTCCTTGTTGCTGTGCACAGACTTTCTCTAGTTGCAACGAGTCGGGGCTAGTCTCTAGGTGCTGGGCACAGGTTTCTCAGGGTGGTCTCTCTTGTTGCAGAGCATCGGATCAGTAGTTGAGGCTCCTGGACTCTAGGGCACAGGCTCAGTAGTTTTGGCCTATGGGCTTAGTTGCTCCGAAACTTGTGGAATCTTGCCGAACCGGACATCAAACCGTGTGCTCTGCATTGGCAGGCGAATTCTCAACCACGGGACCACCAGGGAAAAGACTCTACCTCTTGTTAGGAGAAGCTGCGAAGTCACATTGGAAAGATGTGCAAACAGGGGGACCATTAACTGGGGCAGTCAATGCAATCAGCATGTTGCAATAGGCACTCAATCCTGGAACTTAGGAGGAATTTCGTGAACATTCATTAACGGAACTTAGTGTAACCTGTTTTGAGGGAAAGAAAAACAACTTTCCCCCCACTCTTCTAGATTCTTGGCTGAGATTCTGTTGTGCAGGCAATCTCAGTTGCTCAGTCGTGTCTAATTCTTTGTGACCCCTTGAACTGTAGCCTGGCAGGCTCTTCTGTCTCTAGGATTCTCCAGCTAGACAACTGGAGCAGGTAACCATTTCGTTCTCCTGGGATCTTCCTGATCCAGGGATCAAATCCGAGTCTCCTGCAGCTTCTGCCTTGGCAGGCACATTCTTTACCACTGTATCACCTGGGAAGCCCTGAGATCCCCCTGTAATAACAGATATTAACAGGAGAGAAAGAAACAAAAGTTTAATAACATGTATACATGAGAGGGCATGGCAACCCACTCTAGTATTCTTGCCTGGAAAATCCCGTGGACAGAGGGGCGTGGTGGGCTGTGGTCCATGGCATCACAAAGAGCTGGACTCCACTGAAGCGACTAAGCACCGCAGAGCGTACATGAGAGAGACCCAGGGGAACTGAGTAACTCCTTGAAATGGTCCAAGTCATCACCTTAAATACCGTCTCCAGCTAAAGACAAACGAATATGGTGAGGGACCCAGGTCTGGGAGGTGACCAGGAAAAGCACAGTAAACAAAGGTACAGATGCAATGCAGATTTAAGTCAGTTGGTTTCTCTGCTGATAAGATTTTCCAGAGATTTAGTCATGCTTCCTGTGTACCAAAGACAGCCTTCCAAGTGGAGATTTCCCTTATCAATGTAAATTTCGGTCACAAAAGGTCGCTTCTACTACTGGGTTCTCAGAGCTCCTCTGGTCGCTGCTGCTCAAAAGTAATTAGCCTAAAGTTATCCTGATGCTGGAGAGGCATATTTTAGGGTGACAAATTCTTCTCCCCTTCCCTGTATAAACTTGGATCTCCAGGCGGACCATTCTCAGCACAGATTTGCCCTTTGATTTCCTGGTCTGTCTCTGGCTGCATCCCGTACCTGGGTTTGATTCCTCCCTTCGAGCTCGGTAGGCATTCAGACTGCACACTTGTAGCTCATTTCTTCAAACGATGAGAATAAACGTGTCCTGGAGGCTTACTCGGCTCTACACTTTGTTTTTGTTGCTCAGCATCTAAGTTGTGTCCGACTCTTGGCGACCCCATGAACTGCAGCACACCAGGCTCCTCGATCCTTCACTATCTCCCGGTGTTTGCTCAAACTCATGTCTATTGAGTCAGTGATGCCATCCAACCATCCTCTGTCGTCCCCTTCTCCTCCTGCCCTCAATCTTTCCCAACATCAGGGCCTTTTTTCAGTGAGTCAGTTCTTCATATCAGGTGGCCAAAGGATTGGAGCTTCAGATTCAGCGTCAGTCTTTCCAATGAATATTCAGGGTTGATTTTCTTTAAGATTGACTGGTTTGATCTCCTTGCTGTCCAGGGAACTCTCAAGAGTCTTTTCCAGCACCACAATTTGAAAGCATTAATTCTTCGGTGCTCAACCATTTTTACGGTCCAACTCTCACATCTGTACATGACTACTGGAAAAACCATAGCTTTGACTATACAGACCTTTGTCAGCAAAGGGATGTCTCTGCTTTTTGATATGCTGTCTAGGTTTGTCATGGCTTTCCTTCCAGGGAGCAAGCGTTTTTTAATTTCACAGCTGCAGTCACTATCTGCAGTGATTTCGGAGCCTGAGAAAATAAAATCTGTCTAGGCTTTATGCCATTAATAATATAGGGGAGTACAGTTTGCCTTCCCAAAACGTCTCTTTGAGTATTATTTTGTGCTGAAAACAATCAGTGTTCCGAAAGACTCAGGAAGAACCTTTGACCTTCCTCTAACTGCTTAAAAGAATGTAGACAGAGGACGTGTTCCAGGAAGGGAGCATCACGGGAGATCCCCAGGGTGTGAACTAGCTGTGTAGACAGGGAGGAAAGCAGCAAAGTCTGCTAAAACTCCTCTCGGTGTGGGCGTCCCTGGCGGCTCAGTGGTAAAGAATCCACCTGCCAACGCAAGAGCTGTAAGTTCGATCCCTGATCCAGGAAGATCCCACACGCTGGGGAGCAACTAAGCCTCACAGTTATTGCGCTTGTGCTCTGGAGTCTGGGAGCCACAGCAAGGGAGCCCGTGTGATGCAGCTGCTGAAGCCTGTGCCCTCGAGCCCGTGCTGCAGGACGAGAGGCCGCCGCAATAAGTCCGCGCACCGCAGTTAGAGAGTAGCTCCCGCTCACTGCAGCTAGAGAGAAGCCTGAGCAGCAAGAACACCTAGGACAGCCAAAAAAAAAAAAAAAAAATTCCTCTCTGTGTCCCCTTTGTTTGCCAAACATTTGCTTCATTTGCTTTTCCAGCTCCATGTTGATTGCCTTCCTCTTCTCTGAAGTCCTAAACCTCTACCCCCCCAACATCCTCTTTTTTTAAAAATTATTTTTGGTGGTACTGTGTGGTTTGGGGGATCTTAGTTCCCTGACTAGGAATCGAACCCAGGCCCTCCGCAGTGAAAGCATGGAAGTACAGAGTCTTAACCATTAGACTGCCAGGGAATTCCCTCAACATCCTGTTTGGTCTTTAGCTGGAGATAACGAGTTACTCAGTTCTCTAGGTCTCTCCCATGTATACACGTTATTAAACTTTTGTTCCATATTCTCTGTCAATTTAATTATTAGGTCAGCCAGAAGAATCTAGAAGGGTAGAGAAAACTTTCTTTGTCCCGGAATCTGTGCATTGCATTTGCATTCATTTTTTGTCTTTTTTGTGAACCTGAAGAATTGATGCTTTTGAACTGTGGTGTTGGAGAAGACTTTTGAGAGTCTCTTGGACAGCAAGGAGATCAGTCAATCCTAAAGGAAATCAGTCCTGAATATTTATTGGAAGGACTGATGCTGAAGCTGAAAGTCCAATACTTTGGCCACCTGATGCGAAGAGCTGACTCATTGGAAAAGACCCTGATGCTGGGGAAGGTGGAAGGCAGGAGGAGAAGGGGATGACAGAGGATGAGATTTTTGGATGATATCACCGACTGGATAGACATGAGTTTGAGCAAGCTCCAGGAGTTGGTGATGGACAGGGAAGCCTGGCGTGCTGTAGTCCATGGGTTCACAAAGAGTCAGACATGACTGAGTGACTGAACTGATACTGATTTATCTTACTACTTTCCTGTAATGGAAGTACCTTGATCATCCCACGTTACAGACAAGGGGAGGGGAGTAGCCTACGCAAGGTCACTGAGCTAGCACAGGTAGGGTTCAAACCCAGGTCTGTCTGATTTTAAAGTCAATGCTTGGGATTTTCCCTGATGGTCTGGCGCTTAAGAATGTGCCTGCCAATGCGGAGGACATGGGTTGGATCCTCGGTCTGAGAACTAAGACCCCACATGCTGCGGGATGGCTGAGCCTATACACCACAACTGTTGGGCCTGAGAGCTGCAACTACTGAGCCCTTGTACCCTGGAACTCCCCCTCCGCAACAAGAGAAGCCCCTCAATGAGAAGCCCGAGAGCACTACAACCCCCAGCCGCTGCAACCAGAGAAAGCCCAGGCAGAGCAACAAAGATCCAAAATAATAATAAGAACATTATTAATAATGTGCAGCCAAAAATAATAAGAACATTTTAAAAGTTAAAAAATAAAGTCAAGGGTTTATAAACAATGTCCGACTGTCTCCTAGGTACACCTAGGTAGGATGACCCACTCGTCCTGGTTTTCTGGTTTTAAAATGGAAACCCGTGTGGGAGGGGGCGTTCAGGATGGGGGGGGTGGGAACACATGTATACCTGTGACTGATTCATGTTGATGTATGGCAAAAACCATCAGCGCATTGTAAAGTAATTATCCTCCAATTAAAATGAATGAATTAATTACAAAATAAAATGGAAACCCCTGTGTCCTCAGAAATCAGTCTGTCCTGGCAAAGTGGGGTGGTTTGTCATTTTGCCCTGACCTGAGCCGTCTTGCACGAGGCAGGCCTGGCTCAGGATCCAAGACTCCCCTGACTTCCCCAGTCCCGATTGGAAGAGGAGGATTCCCAGGTCCTGTTGCATCTCTTGCGTCCTCTCTGATTCCCGACACCTGTCCCGTTGCTCGTTTCCTGCCGGTGCAGCCTGGTGTGCCATCAACATCTGCTTTGTTCCACTTCGAAAGTGCACACATCCCTGAAGGTGGCTGCCGGCCCTGATTCCTGCCCCTGTACCCGTAGCCGAGGCCTCCCTGGGGTCCCTAGGTGATGAAACAAAATAGCAATCCCATCTGTCTGGCAAAATCTTAGGAAACTTACTGTCCTCTTAATGCCTCCCAGTTGCCCCAGGGGGATAGGCAATGCCTTCTCACTGTGACATCTTTGCTAAATTCCTCTCATCACCTTGACAACCCAGCCATCACAGTTAGCCATGGGGTATTCACAAGAAAGAGGGAGAAACTATTAATAGCATCCAAGGGATTCCTCCCCAATCAAATATACTTGCCCTTAGAATCATTTTTTTTTTTCCTTTCTGAACAGCTTCTTTTTTTTTAAAGCATTTTTTTTATTGTGGGAAATCTACATAATATGTTACCATCTTAACCATCTTTTTAAATTGGAGGATGATGGCTTTACAATGTTGCATTACTTTCTGCTGCACAACAGCGTGAACCAGCTATAAACACACGTGTATCCCCTCCCTCTTGAGACTTCCCTCCTCTCCATGTGCTCAGTGGCTTTGGACTCTTTGGGACCCCACGGATTATAGCCTGCCAGGCTCCTCTGTCCATAGAATTTTCCAGGCAAGAGTAACGGGAGCGGGTTGTCATTTCCTCCTCCAGGAGATCTTCCTGACCCAGGGATCAAACCTACATCTCTTGGGTCTCCTGCGTTGGCAGGCAGATTCTTTACCACTGCGCCACCTGGAAGCCCATCCCACCTGTCTGGGTCATCACAGAGCACTGGATGGAGCTCCCTGGGCTATATAGCAGCTTCCCACTAGTGCCCTTAGAGTCTTTATGTTCTTTTTATGTTCTTAAAATAGAACATTGCTCCTGATAATTATCACTTAAAAACCTTCATTCAACTCAGAGAACTACAAACATCTAGGGGCTTCCCTGGTGGCTCAGCTGGTAAAGAATCTGCCTGCAATGTGGGAGACCTGGCTTCGATCCCTGGGTTGGGAAGATCCCCTGGAGGAGGAAATGGCAACCCACTCAAGTATTCTTGCCTGGAGAACCCCCATGGACAGAGGAGCCTGGCGGGCTCCAGTCCATGGGGCCGCAAAGAGCCGGACACAGCCAAGCGACTAAGCACACACATAAACGTCTAGGCATTAGAGATGGTACTCAGAACGATGGTACTCTTCAACATGCAGCATAGAAGACTTCCCCGTAAATATAGAGAATGCTGAAAGGTGGGAGGGGAAGCAATATTAGATGCCCATGAGTGCTGATTTAACCAGCACAAAAATATACTGGAAATGCAGACTTGGACAGGTTTGCCATTAATACATAACCAGAGTGGCCACTGAATCTGTCCAATTTCAAATGAACATCTCACCTTGGAAACTTCTCCAAGCTTAACCTCTTGGGAATCTT